>NC_056727.1:687908393-687945893 GCF_019279795.1 Protopterus annectens | reverse complement strand
AGGTAGGATGTGTGAACCACTATTCCCTCGTCTATGGCCTTCATGACTGTCTCGAAGAAGTCGGCCAGCTTTAGTAGGCATGATCTGCCCTTAACAAAGCCGCACTGTCCGGACAGGGTCGGGTCAAGTGTTTGTAGGTTCCCAATGTCTTTGTTAATGAGTTCCATGATGATTCGCTCCATTGCCTTGCAGACTAGGCTAGTCAGGCTTATGGGGCAATAGTTACCAGGGTTAATTGTGGCCCCTCCTTTGTGGAGTGGAATAACCGTTGCTGTGCGCCATTCTGTGGGCACGTAGCCTGTGGAGAGGCAGAGGTTGAACAGCATGTTTAGGTGGGGGGTTAGTTTGTTTTGTAGTTCATGCAAGACGCAGCCTGGGACATCATCTGGTCCAATTGTCGCTGTGTTTTTGTCTTTTGAAAAGGCTGTTTTCACCTGTGCGTCTGCGATTTTTGGGACTGCACTTTTCCGGTATTGTTGTGGGCCCTTTTGGAGGTGAGAGGGGGGGGGTGAAGTTTGCACTGAATCTATCTGCCAGGATGTTGGAAATATCAGTAGGCTCGGTATATTTTGTGCTATTTTGTTCTAGTTCAGTGCATATCTGCAAGTTGCCACTTAGATTCTTAACATAGCTAAAGAAGGCTTTGTGGTTATCTTTTGAATCCTTAGCTATTTTTCTTTCGAAGTTAGCCTTGGATGATTTCATGAGGAACCTCAAGTTTCTTACTGGGATGTCTTTCCTTCTTGGGATTTGCTTTTTGTCTGAATTAGTTTCCTCCTCCTATTGTATAACCTGTTTATTGCAGGCGTCCACCAAACTGGTTTCCTTCTCTTAGAGGAGTGAGTCTTGGTTTTGCTAGGGATGGCACGATCCATGCATCCTTGTAGGTGCTCAGAGTGCATTTGTAAAGGTTTCTGCATCTTGGGCAGCATTGTGCTTTAGCGTGGAGGCTGTGAAACGTACCACCTCTGTCTTTGAAAAGTTTTCTACTGTGGTTTCCTTAGTTGGGGGTGGTGGTGGGTTGTGGACATCCAGAGTGATTAGTTTATGGTCTGATCTAACCAGTGACGGGTTGACCTCCGGTGTGGAACAGCTGTCCCCCATGTTGGTGATGACCAGGTCCAATATGTTTTCACCTCTGGTAGGGGAGTTTACCAGCTGATCCAGGGCGTTTGAGTTGATGAATTCCAGGAAGCGCTGGGCCTGGTAATTTGTTCATAGGTTAGTACTAAGCTAACTGCCCTTGTGAGCTGTTTTAAGCCTAGCCAATTATCCCTTGTGAGACTCAAACCCTTCACCTTGTGTTTGTAAGGCCAACACCTTAACCATTAGGCCTAGTTTTCCCAGTGAATGGTAGGGTAATTGAAATCGCCCAATATCAGGGTGTTCGGTAGGACCTTCATGTTTTCCAGTGTCTCCAGAAAGGTGGAGTGGTGGTCTTGGAGGATGACCTGTAGCAGGCCACAATTTGCATTGCAGATTTGCCCGATGTTAGTTGCACATGGATGATCTCAGAGGTATCATGCTGCACCACTAACCTGGAGGTGTAGGTATCCTTGATGAATATGGATAACACCCCCTCCTTTTTTGTTTCGGTCCGTGTTCTATGGCCGAAATGTGTGGTATGAGTTGTAGCCCAGTAGTGCTGGGGTGCTCTCTGGAGCCTTGAACCAGGTTTCAGTTACTGCACAGATGTCGACGTTCTCCATACTGAGGAGTGCTTCGAGCGTGTGCATTTTGAGATTTAGACTCTTGGCGTTGAGTAACATAACCCTCAGTATTTTGCTAATTGGGCTGTTTACGGAGGTGGGTTTGACTTTTGAGCCTTGCCTAAAAACGGCACTATAGTGGCAGCAAGAGCCTGGACCAGTATTAGAAAGCCTAGGGGTGACAGGTGCAAGCCCGTCTCTTGCTAAGCACCGTGGCTTGTCGAGGATGTCGTCCCAGGCTGACAGACACTGGATCCCATTTGAATGACACCAGAAGCTTAGCCAGTTGTTGAAACTGATCATTTTTTTTTTTATACTGAGGTATCAGTTTTGGTGAGGGCAGGATGCTACTCAGGGTCTGGGTCATACCAGCCTGGGCTACATCATCAGAGAGCTCTTCCATGTCTCTCTTCATGTAGTCCAGGGAGGTGAGTCTCGGGTCATTCACACCGACATGAAACATGACGTCATATTTGTACTTTTTCTGGAGTGACCCGAGTGCTTGTGGTATGTGGTGGATTCTGGCTTTGACAGGCAGCTAACAGCAACCTTCTGCTTGTCCAGCCTAGTGAGTGGGGTGTCATTGTGCTTGACTATAGAGTCACCTATTACTAGTGTGTTAGGCATGTTATTTCGCCTTTATGGCTGTGATTGTGCGGTACACTGATTGTGTGTTTTATGTGTTATCTGATTTGTGATGGGAGGTGCAGGTTGTTTGGGTGTCTGCTTTGGAGGTCTTTGATGCTAATGCAGGTTTTTATTTAGAGCCTCCGAGTATGATTTTGTGTATTTGTGTATTTTTTGCCAGTTTGTTTTTAGTAGGTCTATGTGCGGTCGGCGTTGTGGTGCAAGTGCTAACCACCTTCTCTTGATTGTCTGTTCCAGTCTTGGCTGGAGACAACTTTGCTTCCAGTTATCTGTATAATTGCATCTCTCGCATATGTTAGTGTTTTGTGGTTGGAGGAGAGGGTTGTCTGTTTACATGAGGCAGTTGTGACATTGCCTCAGGATACCCAGATTCACCAGCTGGACTTGGAGAGTGCACCTAAAGTTGCCCTTTGGTCATGCCTGAATAGTAGGATGAGCTGCTTAGCCGCTTGGTTGGTGAGGTGTGAATAAGGAGCCTTGCCCTGCTGGGCAGTCAGTGTCCAGGTATATTAGTGCTTGCTATTAGGTCTGAGCAAGGTCTGGGTTGTAAGATGCTTTTTGAGTGTTTAGGTTAAGAGTTGGACTAGTTTCAAGGGAAAAACTGAAGAGGAGACTTAATGGAGCCAGGAATAATTTAACTGTAGCTAACCGGCACTGACCGGTGCGCAAAACCGTGCAAATGCGGTTTTTATAGTAGGGAAATGAAAGATCTAGAAATTAGCCCAAAATGGCAAATAAACTACTAACTTCTGGGCTGGAACCACTCCTCCAGGGACAGATAGGTTGCTCAAAGCTCCCCTCTCTCACAGGTGAACAGAGAAACTCCCTTCTATCCAAGTAAGTTATTGGCAACTCAGAAACTAGTATCACAGCCCTGAATACAGCACTAGGCTGAAAACTGGACTATACTAGCTTAGAAAGATGGGAAACGAGGAATTTTTTTTGTTTGTTTTTTTGAAAAGATAAGGCAAAAAAACGAGGATTTTTTTTTTTTTTTGAAAAGATAAGGCAAAAACAGTAAAAAATACACTTAAAACGGCTTTAAACGGCTACAAACGATCAGAAAAGGCCGCCGCACTTTAGTGCGTAGCTTACAACAGTTAAATTATTTAAACAAAAAACAACTAAAAAAAAAAGTGTGTATGTATGTGTGTATATATATATATATATATATATATATATATATATATATATATATATATATATATTATGTACATGTATATGTGTGTGTATATATATATATGTATATATGTATATGTATATATGTATATATATATATATATATATATGTATATATATATATATATATATATATATGTGTATATATATATATATATATATATATATATGTGTGTGTGTGTGTGTGTGTGTGTGTGTGTGTGTAAATCTTGTATACAATCATTCATCTCTGCACCTTTTGTTTTGCATAAATAAATGTTATAGTTCCATTTTCTCTCAACAGGTGATTAAAAAAATGGGTCAGTACTTGAAGATGAATTTGAGTGTGTCCGATGAGTACATAGAAGGATTTGTTCGTGCAAATAATACATTTCTTTATCAACTAGTCTTCGACCCGCTTGACAGAAAACTTGTTCCTTTAAATCCTTATGAGAATGGTATTGACCCTAAATCTCTGAACTATGCTGGATGGTATCCTTTGTAAATGTTTTTTTTTCTTTTCATTAGTCCATGTTCTTAATTGTATACTTGTTATGTTTATAGAATCATGATCTGTAATGCAGAAATGCAATTTGATCTGTATGAAATCTCATAAATGCAAAGAAAGCAGGTGTTATATACAGTAAGTAATTTACAGGTAGGGTTTTTGAACAAGCAGTAGCATACAATGATATTGCTAAACAATTTACTAGTAACTGAATAATATTGCAGCAAAAATGCATTATTGATAACTGTGCATACCCCAGATGATAAATTATTTCAGTGTAAATATATGGCTTTCACTGTTACTTGTAGTATCACCCGTTTATGAGGTGTCCTTCCATATTCCTTTTGCAGTATTCATCACCTTTAGGATCTCCTGCTAAGGACAGCCCAACACCTAGATAAGTATACCTAAGCTTTTATTACCTAGGGAGCATCCTATGTCAGATGTATGCTCCCTGCGCAAGTGTTAGGGCATAAAGGTGATGTATCTACACTTCCAACTCAGAACTTCGTTGTCACTAGTCTGAATGCCCTTATTGTTTGTCAAGTTTGAACACCCTTCACTTTGCTATTTATACAAAGCCTGTGTTTTTCAGATCAGTTCCCTTTTTTTTTCTTACATTGTTCAGTGGGTTACATGTCATTCAAGAAGGGAAATAGCAGCGTGGGTGGCAGATTACCCATAAAGACCACCACGATAGGTGCCTGGCTTGCTTAGGTGCATCTCACGACCACACTCAATGGTACATCTGTTAGGCCTTTGTACACAATACTTTGTAGCTGCCTTCCTTCACTTTCCATTTACCTTGAGAACCAATGTCTCAAGCTTTTGGTCCAAGGTTCCATGG
Source organism: Protopterus annectens (assembly GCF_019279795.1). NCBI lineage: Eukaryota > Metazoa > Chordata > Ceratodontiformes > Protopteridae > Protopterus > Protopterus annectens. Next base: position 687,941,023 of record NC_056727.1, on the reverse strand, counting down.
CAGAATCCACTCAACCTGATACACATCTGCCATTTAAAAAGAAAACCAGAAAGTCCAGGCCTAAGTCTGCTGCTGCTTTCTAGCCTCCACCGGATCTCTGTCTTAAGGTGGGTAAACACCCAGAGGATAGTCTGGCATTGCCATCAGTTTCTTCTGCTGCAACCTTCTCAGAGGCTGGCATAGAACCTGCTTCTCACATGTTCTCAGAGTCCTTGCAAATGTCCTCCATGGATGTTGAGAGGAAAAGACAGATTATTTCTGAGAGCTCAGAGGGATTCCTTAGCTCCTTATTAGGGAAGAGGTGCTGGGTACCTTAATCAAATCCAGAGAGGGTTTCAAACCTATGCATTTCATCAGAGTGGACATCAGAATGAAGAAAAGACAGAAGACTAATCATGTGGTGTCAGCTCCCAGGGATCCACAAAGGGAATGGCAGGACTTCGCAGAAGGCTTGTTCAATCCCTTGATGGCATTGAAGCCTCCTCAAGGGAATTTCTGTTCCTGCACCTCCTTGGTACTCTAGCCCTGATAGGGCTAGGGACCCAGAATCTTTGGCCAAAGATTCTGACTATGGCTGACTCCTTAGCCTGCACCTCTCAACTGTCTTCACTTCTCGACTGTGTGTGTGAAGGGGAGGAATCTTTGTCTTGATTCACCTTAGATAGCTTTCCTTTGGTGACACGGTCCTGAGTATGGTAAAACATTTCAAGTGTTATTGCTCTTAAGTTTCAGATGTTCAGAAAAGGTATTATGAGTAGTTACAAATGGACTCTCCTAAACCTTCAACTGTCCCTCATGTGTTGGCTACTCTATTAGAGATCTTCTCTGCTGCTTCCCTGACACTGTATTCTTAGCCTTCAGCCCCCAAGAAACTTGATAGGTTCTATAAGGTGCCAGATGACTGCAAGTTCTTGTACAAGTGCCCTTCATCTGATCCTGCATGTTTTCTATATCCACAGATAACCCTTCTAGGCTGTTGCTTCTTCCAAGCCCCTTCCTTCAGATAAGGATGATAGAGCAATGGAAAAGAATTGTCAAGAAGGTATACACTTTGATTACTTCAGCTTTCAGGGCTATCCATTACCATACTCTTTTAACAAGGAATATCCTGTCTTTTCTTTCCCAGATTGGGAAGATTGTTTTTGATATGCCTGATTCTGAAGGTAGGGCTTCAGCTCTCTCCTTGCTCAGTTACACTTCTCAGGTTACCCGTCACTTGATTAAATGCAGCTATGGTGCAGCTGATCCATTTTCTAGGACTGCTGCCCCTGGCTCAATGATGAGCTATTCCTGGCTTTGCCGTCAAACCTTGCCAGATGGTATCAAAGCTTCTGGACACTCCCTTGGGTAACCACTGCTGTGACTGACCTTTTCAAGACCTTACAGGATCCAAGGTCAGGTTACGTAACACTTAGCAGGTTTTTATTTCATCTTTTCCCAAGTTTGAAAGGAACTATCCTAGTAAGACTGCTTTTTTGAGTACATTGCCTAGACAGTTTTCCAAAGGTAAGAAAGCTGCTAGATGCGTTTTTTTTTTCTCTCCAGATAAGCCTACTCAAGTACCCAGACCCCAGAATTGGTCCTTTCTTGATGAATCTGTAGCCATCTGCCTGCCCTCCTTTTCTCTCTGACAGGTTCCCTTATCCCTCAAGCTTTCGCTTTCTCTCCCAGTTTGGCAGTTGATTACCACAGGTACCATTATCAAGCAGGTTTACTTTAGGACCTGGAAGACACTTCCCTCCTTTTCAGATATACTTCAATCCTTTGCAGAACAGCTTTCTCATTTTCCACAGATGTTGCAGGGTCTGCTGGACCATGATACTGTTCAGCAGGTTCCACAGGCTGAGAGGGGCTTAGGTCTTTATTCCAGGATATTTCCTGTCTACATGAAGTAGGGATCTTGGAGACCTCTCCAAGATCTTTCTTTTCTAAACACCTTTCTCATAGTGATTTCTTTCTGAATGCTGTCTCTCCAGACTCTCTAGTTTGTTGCTTCCCTCAGACCTTTCTGGTTTCCAACACTTGCCTTTACATTCCAATCCACTTTATTTAAGAAATAATTTTCTCTTTCTTCCTCTCGTTTCAGTTCTCTGCTTTGCAATTTTGGTAAATACCCTTGGAGCTGTTAAAAGCCCAGTGTCTAGTCCTTATAGTCACCTTTTGCAGGCTTCAGAGCATACTGGTATTTTTTTATGTGTGTGACCTCTTGCTTTAGGCTCCATCCCATTCCAAAGCTGCTGCGGGGATCTTCATTTTACCCAGGTTCTGTTGCATGCGTGGGGTTCACAGTCATCTTTCAAAAGTCAGTGTCGACTCCATCTCAGAATCCTGTTTTCTTAGGCTGCAGGTTCCAGACTGTTCAGTGCTGCTATCTCTTCTTGCCTCCAAGGTTTTGTCCCTCACAAATTTTCTGTCCCTGCTTCGCTTGTTGTATTTTCCAGCCATGGAGTTTTTCAGGGCTCTTGGGTTCATAGCCTCCACCGCCCTCAAGCTCCCCTGTGCCATGCTTCATATGAGGATGTTTTAGTGGTAATTAAAATCAGTGTAGCTTCAACACCTCCACCCACTAGACCAACTAGTTCCTCTGCTCCCTTGTCTAAAATTGTAATTTCACTGGTGGATTTAGCAGCCATCTGTCACTCCAGGTGTTCGTTTCTACTCTCCTCAGTCAAATGAGGAACTCTTCAGACACATCAGAGTTGTGAAGGGGAGCTGCTTCAGGCACCCTGAAGGTACAGGGGCTTTTGTTTCCTCAGCAGAAGGCAGATCATACCAACATCAAGGAAAAATGGATGGTCATTCTGGCCCTTCAGCCTTTGTGTTTGCTCTGGGTCCCCCTTGAAGGTTTACATGGATAATTCCTCAGTCATGTACTACATCAACAAACAGTGGGGTATGAGTTCTTTCTTCTTTGAAGGTTGGCCCTTCAAGCTTGGGAAATGGCTATCAGTCTGAAGGTCACCATACAGGAAGTCTGTATAGCTTCACAGTGCAGTCTTGTGGCAGATTTTCTCAGCAGATCCCGGACACAGCCTCACAGATGGATGCTTTACAGGGATGTATTTTTGGGGATCTACTTCACTTGACCTAAAACTCATTTGACTGACTTTCATTTGACCACACCCAAATAACCTAAATTTCAAATTACTGACAACTCATCTGACCGACTCTCATTTCACCAAAATCTTACAATTCTGAATTTTGACATATTAAATCTTAAACCATAGACATTCACACTTTAGGACACCAATAACTAACTCTTTCCAGAACTTAAAAACTACTTACTTACCCTCTTAACAGAAACTGAACAATGACCAAACAAGCTAGTTGGGGGGCTTTGCCCACCCACTCCCCTAATTATGTATACTAACTCCAGAATTGCACTACAGTGGGGAAAAGGGCATATACCTTTAACTTGCCTTAAAGCACTCTGTATGCTGCCACTACTGCTGGGAATGCATAAAACATTTCTCGAAATTACTTTAGATACTTCCCATAAAAATGTAGAGCCACAAACCTGCATTTAAAAACACTGCAACACTACTTTCTACGTGACTGTCGGTATTCTGACAAGTCAGCACTATAAGTTACAGTAATTTTTTTCATCACAAGCAAGTCACATGAAACCCACAACAAGTCTGTCTTAAAAGTCAGCAAAATGAGTCAGTTAAATGAGCTGTCAATAATTTGAAATTTAAGTCCTTTGGAATGTCGTTCAAATGAAAGTCAGTCAAATCAGTTTTAGATTAAGTGAAGTAGACCCTTTTCTGGACATAGTTCATCGGTAGGGTGTTCCTCAAGTAGATCTCTTTGCCTCCTCTCTGAACATTCAGCTCCCTCAGTGCTGTTCCAGAGTCTCAAGTTTTTTGTCTAGGATGGTGGGCGCCATGTCTTTCTCTTGGAAGGGAATGCTGCTATATACTTTTCCTCTCCTTCATCCCTTCCAAGGGTCTTTCACAAAATCAAAGAGGAGACTGCAGAAATTTTGTGGTAAGTCCCTTTTGTCTTGGACAGCACTGGTTTCCCCCTCATTCCTTCTGGCTAGTGGCAGTCCATTACAAGTTACCTCACTGCATGGATCTCCTCATAGAGGACAAAGGAAATCTGCTTCACCCTCATCTTTCTACTCTTCAATGATGCTTTGTGATAAGGCTCCGATTCCTTTCCAACACCATTTTTTTGAGGACGTGCTTAGGGTTCTGCAGGAGGCCTGGAAACCCAATACCAGAAGATCATATAAGTCGAAATGGAAGCAATTTTCTGTTTGTTGTCTTAAACATCACCAGGACCACTTTTCATGGGGTTCCTATTGGTTCTTTCTTATCTGAATGAACTGTTACATGCTGGCTTGACGTATTCTTCAGTGAAAGCCCACTTGTCAGACATTTCTGCCTGTCTTCTTACTTACTTGTCCTCCTTTAGCCTCTAGGTTTCAGTTTAGGCAGATCCTTAAATGTGTCCTTTGTATTAGAGCCCCAAGAAAGCCAATTCCCACTTCTTGGGGTCTTAATTTTGTCCTTGAAAAGCTGACTCTGGCTCCTTTTGAGCCTACTGCTGCTGCTTTACAACGTTACACTTTGTAAGACTGTCTTATTGGTTGCTTTAACCTCAGCCAGAAGGGCATCCGAGTTACAGGCCTCTATGGCAATCCCTTCTTTTTTTTTTGTTTTTGCATAGAGACAGGATGCCTGTCTGTACAAATCCTTCCTTCCTTTTTGCCCAAGGTGGTTAACAAACTAGCCCTTAATCAGTCTGTCTAGATTACTTCTTTTTTCCCTTCCCTGAAATCAGCAAGTGAGAAGGTTTTTCATGTTTTTATTTGCATAGAGAGCAGCAGTATTATCTAGACAAAGCAAAGGCCTTTCATAAATCTGATCAGAGTTTTGTTTCGTTTCATACCAGGACAGTGGGTTTGGCAGTTTGTAAGCAAACCATCCCCTCCTGGATTTACAAGGCTATTACTTTTTGTGTTATTTTCATGGTAAGCCGTTGTCTGCTTTTATGAGGGCTCATTCCACTAGAGCAGTGGCTTCCTGGAGAGCTTTCTTCAAAGGTTTGGACAACAACTCAATCCTTGAAGCTGTTACTTGGTCTTCGGTTCAGTGTCACAAGACATTACAAATTGGATGTCATTTCTAGAGCCAGGGCAGGTTTCACCAAGGCTATCCTGCATGGGTTTGTGGAGGGCTTCTCTCTACCTTCCTCCTCCCTACTTTCATTGTAGCATTTGTACTCTCCCAGAGGTAAAGAATACTGCAACAGTAGTATGGAAGGATATAGTACAGTTGTGTAAAATCTTAACATAACAGTAAGTGTCCTTTTCATTGTTGCAGAATTCACTCCCTCCCTTCTGCCTTATTCTCTTGTCTTGTCTTCTCTTCTTCGTAGGTGTTCTATTTGTGCTGGCCAAGAGGTTCCTGTCCTTCTTTTTTCTGGATGTACATGTCTTTCTTTCCAGAGGGGACCTTGCTTCTCTTGGAGCACTTAATTTCTGAATTGGGAGCGTTTGTACATTCATTTTATTCCCTACACTTGCATGGGGAGCATACATCTGATGTACAACGCTCCCTGGGTAGTAAAGTCTTTGGTATACTGGCCTGGTCTTGTGCTGTCCTTGGCAGGAGATCCCAGAGGTGATGAGTACTCCTGGTTACAAGGAAGATAAATCTTTCTCCTGGCAAGCAGTGAACATAAGCCAGAAAACCAGTCTTGGATGACATGCTAGGGTATTGCAACATGTGTACACACAGACACACAGACGCGCACACACGCACACACACACACACACACACACACACACACACACACACACACACACACACACACGCACAGAGATGCACACATGCACAGAGATGCACACGCACACACACGCACAAAGATGCACACGTACACACACGCACAGAGATGCACACGTACACACACGCACAGAGATGCACACACACACAGAGATGCACACACGCACAGAGATGCACACGTACACACACGCACAGAGATGCACACGTACACACACGCACAGAGATGCACACGTACACACACGCACAGAGATGCACACACACACACACACGCACAGAGATGCACACACACACACGCACAGAGATGCACACACACACACGCACAGAGATGCACACACACACACGCACAGAGATGCACACACACACACACACAGAGATGCACACACACACACACACGAGAGAGATGCACACACACACACACACAGAGATGCACACACACACACACACACACACACACACACACACACACACGCACAGAGACACGCACGCGCAGAGACACACACGCATGCACAGAGACACACATACACGGACACAGTTAGTCAATTTACGTTTTAGCATATGTAGGAGAAAATGGAGACCCTGGTGAAAACTTGCATGAACAGTAGGGGAAAGATGTAGGATAACAGATTTGATTTTCAAGCATCTGACCTTACTGGCCTTCAATAAGAGTAATTGCTATAATGACACTTAACATTTTCAATTTCTTGTATACATTCATCAAGGTTATTTTTGAAAGAAGTTAACTGGCTCATAATAGTATAGTAAGGGAAAGATTGATGTTCTTCATGTTTCACTGTTGCAGTCATCACATTTGGGTTATCTGCCTGCAGGTAGCCCTCAGTTGGCCGGAATAGCAGAGACTTAGTATTTCTGCATTGGTTGCTGTTACAGGTCTGACGTCAGGTCATCAGGGGTATAAAAGCAGGCAGCCTACACCATTACATCAGTCTTTCTTGCCGAGGAGCCCGAAGCAGAAGCAGTTTGCACGAGTGCCGGTCGTCCACTACCTGAGTTTTCGTTATCAAATTGAATTATCCTGAAGTCTTTTAAAGCTAAGTCCCCCGTTGGGATAATTTTTTCTTGCTCTAACCGATGTCGGGAAAAGTTAACAATCGTCTTGCCTGTGGAAAGTAAATACCACACCGAGATTTTCATTCTTACTGAGTCAGCTGTTAGGCCGAGACCACAGTGTCTCCTGCTGTCTGTTTTGTGCCTTGTTCAATGCCTAAACTATTCGTCGTCGGGCCCTTATTGTCACTAAATACTTTTATTATCTATCTCCGTATTCCGAAATGGCTTCGGTAAGCCATCAGACTACCGATCTAATGGAAAAAAAAGCGTAAGGATAAAGAGACAGACAGACCGCACAGATCCAAAGCTGCCGATGACACTTCTGTTAAGCTAGTTGCCAGTTCATCGGTACTCAGTGAGGTGCTTTTGCAGCCCCTGATGCCCGCTTCAGTGGATTAGCAGGCCTCTACCGAAACCTGTTTGGAGTCAGTATGCTGCGAGACTCCTCTTCGATGGACCCTGCGGATGTCTCTATCTTGGATGGGTCCTAAGCCGCTGAGCAGGCACTGGCTTCTGAGGAAGTTCTTCGCACTACCGATATTCTACACAAACCAACGACTTCTTTCGCGTCTTCAGTTCTGTCTAAAACTAATGAGTTTCTAAGGCCAAGAGTACACACTATGCCTAAAAAAAGATGACCCAAAAGCATGCTCCTGCTTCTTTGCCACAACATCAAATGCTTAAAATGGCAGAAGAACTTATGTTGATTAGGGGAAGTCCGCCTTCACCTGCTAAGAGAAAGAGACCTGTCCCCAGCAGCTTTAACAGACCAAGAGTCCGACTCTGAAGTATCTGATTATGAAGACATGCCTTTATCTGCTTATGAGGATTCAGATGCAGAGGAATCTATTCCCTCTGCTTCTCTTCCAGAGGATTTTTTTTTTTTGGTGAAACCTTACATTAAGAGAGCATTTCCACTGGGAATGCCAAGACTATCCTCAGTGTAAAACGAGACTTGGAGAATTTCTAGACTTGCCACAACATAGGCCTTTAGCAATACCCCCAGTCCTGGATGTTGTGGATGATGGCTTTATGGAATCCAGTTTAACTCCTGATACCTTACCCCCCTGCTCATAGGAAATCAGACAGGTACTACAGAGTCCCTGACTCTCAAATTCCTTTTCAAAAATCCTACTGCTGACCCAGAGGTCATCTCTCAGGGGCCCAAAAGTATCAAAACAACTACAGCTAAGAATCCCACTCCTTCGGACAGGGATTCCACAGCTTTAGACAGGGTAAGAAAGTATACCCTTCTGCAACTCTCACCATTAGGGCTTTGAATTGCCAGTTTCACATGCTGAAGTACCAACAACATATTATTGAACTTATTAAGCAAAAAAAGGCTACCTTTGTGGACTGTGCATTAAATAAAGAATTACAAGAGCTTATACATTCTGCAACCAAGTCAGCTAGCATATATTGCAATGTGGCGCTGACACCCTAGAAGCATCTTGCAGGGTAGCAGTTACTGCTTCTGTACTGAGAAGGCTTGCTTGGCTTAAGGAGCAGACCTTGCCAGACCATGTCAAATCAAAATTACTACACGCTCCTTTTAATAAGGACACTCTGTTTGGCACCAAAGCAGAAGAGGTTCTTAAAAAGATGGAGGAAAAAGCTAAATCTATGCAGACAAAGATTTCTTGCAAGTACAGCCTCCTAGATTCAGTAGGCATTGCCCTTCAAAACATTGGTCCTTTCCAGCCCCCTCTAGGCCATCTCAAATTAGACCCAGGGGAAACAAATCCCCCAGACTACAGTCTCAGGTTATGCAGAGATCTAAGCACTGGAGTGCCTCCACTTCAAAAACAGGGAGTGCTAAGCCACCAAATTTAGTGGACATTACCTCCCCCTGATGAGGCCAAACTGTGTGGGATCAAGTGTTTGGACATTGCCAATGTCCTCGTTAATGAGGTCCATGATAATCCGTTCTGTGGCTTTGCAGATCAGGCTAGTTAGGCTGATGAGTCTATAATTTTCTGGATTGGTGGATGCTCCACCTTTGTGTAAAGGGATGACAGTGGCTGTTCTCCACTCAGCTGGGACGAAGCCGGTATTCAGGCTTTGGTTGAATAGGGCACCTAATGATGCTACAAGTTCTTGCCTGAGTTCTTATAGGATGCAGCCTGGGATGTTGTTGGGTCCCATGGAGGATGTATTTTTTGTATTTGAGAGCAGTGATGACCTGATGTTCTTTGTGTTTCACTGTTGCCCTCAGCCGGCCTGAATTCCAAAGTCTTGGATCCTGCATTGGCTGCTGTCACCCCTTCCCTGACGTCAGGTCATCAGGGGTATAAAAGAAGCAGCCGACGCCATTTTCTTCAATCTTTCTTGCCTCATGGTGCCCGAAGCAGAGGCAGTTCGCAAGTGCCGGTCGGCCGACTCCTGAGATTTTCGTGTTTGAGTTTCAGATCTGAAGAAGGCCTTATGATTTTCTCTAGTAGATGTGGCCAATTTGGACTCTAAGTTTGCTTTAGAAGATTTCAGTAGTGCTCCGATTTACATGTTCAGGCTAAGGAGACATTGCTTCCAATAGGGCACCTGCTCCTTCTTGGTCTTGGACAGCAGTTTTTTTCCTTTTGTTATAGAGTTAATTTATTGCAAATGTCCACCAAATAAGTCTACTCTTCCTTGCGGAGGATTTAGGCCTGTCTGGTATTCCTGATTCCATGCATCTATATAAATGCTTGTATAGTGCTTTGGTGTAGTTTTGGATATTGGTGCCGGTTCCTACAGAGGGATAGGGGCTGTGAAGCTGTTTATACCATCCTCCTGGAGCCTGTAATCGGCTTTGGAGAAGTTTTTATGTCTGATCCTAGCTAGAGGGGGGTTGGGGAAAATGATGACTTTGCAAAGTGACCGCTGTATGGTATCATCTTACCAGGGAGGATGATACTATAGGGATGCTGCAGTGGTTACTCATGTTGGTTAATACCAAGTCCAATATATCACCTCTTGTGGAGGTATCGACTACCTGTTCCAAGGCATTTGCATTGACAAAATTGAGGAATCTCTGGGCATTTGTTTCTGGCATGAGTAGTTCTTCCAATCTATGTTTGAGTAGTTAGTCAGCCAGGATGAGGGTAAAGGGTTGAATCTTGATAGATTTGAACAGGTCCAAATAGGTGGATTGGGCATCTTGAGTCAGTTTTGGGGGCCAGTAGCTAGCTATGATTTGAATAGGGGTCTTGTCAATGGTTAACTGCACCTGGAGTGTCTCCTGTGTGTCATACTGTTTGACCAGCCTGGAGGTGTGTACGTCTTTAATGTATATTGAAACTCCACCTCCTTTGGCTTTTTAATTTTAATGAAAGAACATTTGCAGCAATGTATTTCCAATGCCTTAGGCCTAGTCACATCACCGGAGTCATTTTATATACCTTTCAAAAATCCCTAGGTTTTGTTTTTTATATTTTTGAACATCTTCTGTCACTTCTTTTTTCAAATGGCCCAAAGTTTCTTGGGCTATATAATGTTTTTTATGGATCTGTCGTATTAATGAGCACAAATTTGCATTTGACACTTTTGACTGTTTTCGTTGTGCAGGTATTTTTCTTTCCTCTAGTTTCCCTCTTAATCTTTTTGAACATCTATGCAGAAATGATGGGCTTCTTTCATGACAGTAATACATCATTTCTTCCATATCCTTAGTAGTCCACTCTGTCACTTTAATACTTCTTCTTTTTTGACCTGTCAGTTTTTATGGACTGCTACTTCCTTCTACTATAGGGGGCCATCCACCCCCTGAGCCTGGCTTAACCCCATTGTAGGAATGTTTCTCTGTCTTGAGGATTCTGCTCTGCCATTTTTTGTCATCTTGGTGATATTTTGCAAAAACAAGGTACACTTTTTGAAGGTATCACTGAGACATGGGGATGAATTCAGTTCCAGCAACACTACTGTCCTTTGCTTTGCTGGTTTTATCTCCCCGTTTGGACCATTGTCACCCCCTTTCCTGAGTAAAAATCCAGTTGCAAATCCACCTTCTGTGAACTTGGATCCCAGAAAGGAGTCTTCTGGGGACTGAACTGGTTCCAGCATTTAATGCACTCTCCTGTTAATGGCAGAGCCACAATTTGGACGTTTTTTAGGGAAGAAAGTGTTTGCTGCAGCCACACTAGCTTTCAGAATTAGTAATTGCTAGAGTCATCTGATGAAGTCTTTTTAACCTGTGTTAAGACGAAAGCTCTCTATCTAATTAAACAGTATTTTTTGTTTCAAAGGAGGTCCCTTTTTTTGTGGCTGATTTGCATTGGTTTTGATTGGTTTTAGTATCCAGGTGGTGTCCCGAAATAGTTAGAGAAAGGTTGAGAAAATAACTAATACAGTTCTAAAGCAGACTTAATTCATCTGGCCCAACTGGATTCACAGCTAGGTAGACGCTATCATTTATGGCTGTGATGCTGTGGATACTGCATCTAATGCAACTCCAATGGGCCCCTTAATTTGTTGATATTCCTGGCTGAGGGTATTTCCCCTGCATGAGGATGTAAAAGCACAGATCCTTATTGCCTCATTTGACAAGGGTGCTCTGTCTGAACTCCCAGCCCAAGAAATGTTTGAGACTAGAACAGACGGGGAAAAACATTCAGTAGGCTAGGCAACTGTTTCACCTGCCTGTTCTTAGGCATGACAGCAATTTTGTCTCTGTTTTTACCTGTGTGAAGGAACATGCAAGTTAAGTGAAGGGTAAAAAGGCAACACACAAGAAAAAGTGACAGGCAGTCTGGAAAGTGAAACCCAGGGGTTCCCTAAGGTGACAAAGCTGGAGGGAGCAACCATGACTACATCAAGGTTCCCTTCCCAATTCGTGCCCCATATCCCACTGTAGCACTTTGATTCCCCAAACCTTCCCACTCCTTCCTGGGTGTAAAACAGATTGGAGGAAGACTGGCTTTACTACAGTTGAGATGAGAAATGTAACCAAAGACAACTGGGTTTTAGAAGTTATACTTCAAGAATACAGGCTTAAATTTCAAACAAAATCAGTGTTTCAAGTTTTACTCCCAGTGCCATGCAGTTAGTGGCATTTGATGCAGCTTCTTCTAGAGGAACTCTGAGTGCAGGTGCCAGTAAGTAACATACCCCTGAGAAGAAACCAGATAGCATTCATTTTCCCTAATACTGGACTTGGTGAGGAACATACAGTGCATATTTCTTCAGCATGTGGACCTCTAGATTCAATGCAAGAGATCTGGGATACACCCTGGTGTAGTAGAACTCCATCTGGGCATACCGGCTGATTTGACCTAGTTACAATTTAGGCACCTTTTATCAGAAGATATATGTAATACCAAAAAGAAAGCTAGGAAATCTGCCGCAGTGCAACCTTGCCTAGCTAAATGGCAGATATTTTTCCTATGATGTCAAAGGGGAAGTTAGGATCCTCACTTCAGCATCTGTCAATCTGATTTTACAGTAGCTGATAGTTCAACTCTGAGCTGGCATATGCCTGTCTGAAGGTCTATCTTTCTGTTGTATATGCTTGCATTCCTGTGGATCCTCTTTTTATGTCTAGACTACCTGCTAGACATTTCCTGAAGGGGTATTGCATCTTAGGCATTGTTCTACCTTGGGAATCATTTTTATTCCACCTCCTCTTTGAGCCAGAAGCTGTAGCCTGTCTTAAATTCTAAGCTGGAAGACAGCTTTATTGGCAGTAATCTCAGCCAGAAGGACTTCAGAGATCTAGGCCCTGATGTGCAAAGAGCCTTTCCTAGTCTTGTATAAAGACTGTCTGTCTCCACATGAGCCCCACCTTTGTCCAAAGTGATGACAGATGTTTCCTTGAATCAGTCTATTTGCTTAACTATTATCGTTTCAGATACACATAAAATAAGGAAATAATCCTACAGTCCTTAGATGTTCAGTTGAAATGGAGACATTATTTGGACTGTAATGTCTACTGACCTGCTGTTTGTCTCTTGTGTGCCAAACAAAAAGCCTTGGGGACGACGACCAATGTCCAAGTAAACTGTCTTCAAATGGCTGGCACATTACAGTACATTCTGCCTTTTCTTTTCATGATAAAGGGCTCAAAGGACAAATAAGATCCCATTCAACACTGTGCACTTAGGGCCACCATAGCCTTTGCCAGAGATGTTAGCATTCTGTCACTCCTGGAGACAGCTGTATGGCTTTTCATACAGACTTTTTCTAAGTATTATAGATGTAGCATTGACTGCAAGGCAGAAGACAGGGTTTACCATAGCCATTCTGAAGGGTATACTGCAGCTTGCCCATGGGCAGTGGTATTACCTTCCTATAAAAACTTAAGCTCTAGAAATCTTCCCTGATGCAAGTGATATTGCAGCAAGGATCCCATACATTGAATGTAGTACACCTGAATTTGAAACCTTTCATAATAGCTGAGGCTCAGTTTTGATCACTGTTGCAGTCAGTGTCCCTATGTTCACCCCCCCCCCCCGTTCTTTCCTTTTCTATTGGATATGTGAGGCTGGGAATGGTTACCCTACCACGTTTTCTCCCTAAATATTACACCCATATAAATGTTCTCTACTTAAGTTGGGGTATGCTTGTCAGGGCTTAGGATTTGCAGTGTCTTCTGTCTGCCCAGTCCAACAACCAGGAAGGAGGGTTGTGGTTTAACATCCCTTAGTCATGTAATACTCTAGATCTGCAGACTAGTTTGGGCACTTGCTGATTGCCCTACAGAAAAAAAAAATAATTAAATGTGGTGGAAATAGACCTCCTTCTCATATGAGGAATGTGCTGATATTCCAAGGATGCCAGCATCAGCTCATCTGAGAGGGGGAAGGGTGCACAGCTCTGATAATTGGGCTGGACAGCAGGCCTTTTGAAGTGGAAGTCTGAGGTTATAGACTGCAACATTGTTCATAGTTGAACGTGTACAGTTTTGTTAAGTTCCTAATACAGTAGTGCTATCTTTTATTTCTTTCCTGTATTTTTATATACTCTGGGACATTTCTTTAGCAGTCATTAAAGATGAGTTAGCATGACTGATTAATATTTTTCATCTAGTCATATCAGCTCTTTAAGTTGTAGTCCCACGGATGTCTCCACCAGATCAAAATAATACCCATGATGTCTTTCTATTCACTTGCTGCAGTATTCTTCACTTGAGGGATATTCCTGCCAGTTGGCACCCTGAAGTCAGCCAGTATACAAAAGGCTTTCAACAATGTAGAGCAAGTGGTACATCTGGCATAGGCTGCAGCTGTACTTAGGCTATAAAATGGATGTACGTGTGTACCATCCTGAGAACTTCTCTGCCACCAGTCAGAAAGCCAGCTACTGAACATCGGACTTGCAGTTTCCAGCGTTTGTCATAGTTTTCTCAGATAAGTGCCCCATTGGGGAATTTATTTCTTTGTTCCTTTTTGTTGTGTCATCTTGGAAGGGCAAGTGCCAGTGTGGAAGACTAATTCCACATAAGGACAGCCATACCCAGTGTCTCTTCTGCCTGGACCCCAACCACAACCACAGGTCATGTAGTATTTGTCAATTGTTTGTTCCAAAGACCCTTGGGTGCCAGCTTAATTCCTTAACTTTGTATTTGGAAAACCAACATTTAAAACGTTTAAATGAATGGAGGGTGCCAGGGGGTCTGATTACTGAGTGACTGAAGCATAGGGCTAGAAAAGCTAGGCCTACACCTTCGGCTTCATCTCTACCATCTGACATCAATTCTGAGGTGCTTGTCAACCCAGAGGCATGTGGTATCTCTGGGTTGGAGTCGCATGGCTGAACCCATTTCTGAGTTCGCCTTGCCTTCAGCCGGAAGCAAGTTGCTAGAGGTTGAGCAGATGTCGACTTGGATGTTTGGGGGAACAGAGGCTTGAATGCCTTGAGGACCTTAGGGGGTTAGCTCACAGCTCTGCATCCGAAATCCCATAGTCTGAGCCATCCGATACTAGGCCAACGTCTGGCCCTCTAACCCTTCAAAGAATAGTGTCTCCAGCTAAGAAATATCAAAATCCAAAACATCTATCCACTACTAAAAAGGCCCCTTCTGAATATTGAGCATTTTCCAGGACTTCATGGCCCTTGAACAGACTTGAACAGTGCCTCCTCCTTCCCCAGGCCCTCAATCCTCCCAGAAAAGGAATAGGGATCCTGAATAATCAGGGGATTCCTCTTCTGAAGAAGAGGAATCTTTGGAGTAGTCAACCCAGTTACCCTCTCCTTTAGAATATATATCACTTGAAGAGGAGATTGCAGGCGCTGAGTCCACCATGGAAGAAATTTCCTTTGGGAAAACCATTTTGAAAATGAGAGCTCTTAAAGTGGGATACCACCCAAATTTCAGGCATACAAGAAAGGTACTACCAATTGCTACAACTGGGTTTGCCTAACTCTTCTAAGGTTCCACCTGTTAATCTAAATTTTTTGGATGCATATAACAATGCCTATCAGAATGCAGACTCTCAGGTCCCAGCCCCTAAGAAGCCTGATCATTTTTACAAAGTCCCAGAGGGCTGTAATTTTCTTTTCAGATGCCCTGCAGCAGACCCGGCAGTTATTTTGGTTGTTACTGACGAGCCTTCCAGGATGCTCCCGTCCGCCTCCTTGTTGCCTTCAGACATGGAAAGTATAACCTTGGAAAGACTAGGTAAAAAGACCTATACCTCAGCAACTTTAACTTGCAGGGCTATAAACTACCAGAGTCACATGACTAAATATTCTCTAGAATTATTGTCAGAGGCTACTGCTGCCATCTCAGACCTCCCTGAGTTGGAGGGAAAAACTTTAGCCCTTTCTCAGTTGGCAGTCTCTACTCAAGTGGCCAAGCATTCCATAAAATGCAGCTATGATGTTGCTGAGGCCTTTGCTAAAGCAGCTGCAACAGGGACTGTGCTTAGGTTTTCCTGGCTCAGACTTCAACCGCTTCAGGATGATTTCAAATCCAAACTTGTGGATGCCCCTATAAATAACTCTTTTCCGTTTTGTTATGCTGCTGTCACTTTTCAGGTCCCTACAAGAAAGGTCTAAGGAACTCAAGGAGTTAAAACCTCTCCTAGTTTTACCAGTGCCAAGGTTCCATAGGAACTTTACTTTAAAACCTGACTTTGTCCATAGCTGCTTCCAGCACCAGAACAGTAAGTCTTCTAGGCGAGGAAAGAGACCTCAGAGGACCAAGGCTTTTCAGAACCCTCCTCTACAAAAGCAGGCCTTTCCAGACCCAGCAGGGAGTCTGTGACTACCCTGTGTTTGTTCCCCTCCTCCTCTCCCTCTGCCTATCAGAATTTCTCAGGGTGTGAGAAAGCATGACCTAAGAAAACTTGGGCCCTTTCTACCATAGGAAATGGATATGCTAAGGTCTGACAATCCACTTCCACCTTTTGGGGTGTCCCCCAACCCCCCCCCCCTGAGATCAGCTACATCTCTTCCTAGACCTCCTTTCAGACCTGTACTTACAGGGCTCCATTCAAAAAGTCCCTGCCAATTCCAAGGGAAAAGGATTCTACTCAAGGTTATTCCTGGTGCCCAGAAAGGATGGCCCCTGGAGGCCAATTCTGGACTTGTCCCACCTCAACGCATTCTTAAAGGTCCCTTCCTTCAGAATGGTTACTCTCCAGACCCTTTTCCCTCTGCTCCTTCATCAGGGTTTCATGGCATCTGTGGACATAAAAGATGCCTAGCTGCACATCCCTGTTCACCCAAATTGCAGGAAATGTCTATTTTTCTGTGGGTTACTGGCATTTTAAGTTCTCTCCATTGCCCTTTGGCCTCTCTACAGCTCTGAGAGTTTTCACCAGACATTGCCTATTGCAGGCTACTAGGAATCCTGATATTCCCATACCTGGACGACATACTCTTTCAGGCCCTGAGCCCAGAGATCCTGCAACACAATCTTCAAACCACAATTTCCCTGCTGGGAAACCTGAGTTCACAATAAATTACAAAAAAATATACCCTTTCTTCAATCCAAGACCTCATTTTCCTTGGGTGCAGAATTCAGACAAACATACTGTGAGAGTATCTATACCCCCACAAAAAGTAGAGTATCTTCACACTTTCTTCCTGTCTCTTCTGCCTTTACATCACATCACAGCCAGGGAATTTCTCAAGGTACTAGGCCTCTGCCATTCCCATAGTACCTCTGGCAAGACTGCACATGAGGAAGCTCCAGTGGTTCCTTAGGTCTGTCTGAACCCAACGTTCACATCCTCCAGAATTTCCCATTCCTCTGATCCCTTGCTTGAAAAAGGAAATTCTCTGGTGGTCTCAATAGGTAAGCCTAAATCCAGGACTGTCTCTCCATCCTCTGGATCCAATCCAGGAAATTTACACAGATGCCACAGACACAGGCCTGGCTGCTGCCATGGGAAAATACATTGTCCATGGAAGATGGTCCTTCTCCCCGAAAAGGGAACACATCAACATAAGGGAAATTATAGCATTGCTCCTGGCCCTTCAAACCCCTGCTTTGCCCAGGATAACTGAAGTTGTTCACAGACAAACATGACTGTGCTCTTGTATGTGAACAAGCAGGGAGGGGGGACCAGATCCTACCTCCTTTGCAGGTTGACCCTCCTAGTATGGGACTTCCTAGAAAAGTGCATGACCATTCAGTCTGTGTACATCCCCTTTGACAGAAACCTTGTGGCAGACTCATTGAGCAGATCCTGGACTCAATCTCACAAATGGATGTTTCACAGGGATGTGTTCCTGGTTATAGTCCACCAATGGGTTACTCTGAAAGTAGACCTGTTTACCTCCCCTCTGATCAGGCAATTTCCAAGATTTTGTGCCAGAGTCCCAAGTCCTCTGGTTTTGAAATTGGACCACCCTGTCTTTCTCACGAAAGGGGATGTTTCTCTATGCATTTTCTACCTTTCCTCTAATACCGAAAGTCCTGCTCAGAATCTGGCAGGACTGACCAAAAATCTTGGCAGCTCCCTTTTGGCCAAGACAGCACTGGTTTCTCCTTCAATTAGCTCAGGGTCATCACCACAAGTTACCCCACAGAGTGGATCCTCTCACACGGAACAAAAGATCCCTTAGAACAAAGGATGCCTTGTTCACCCTCACCTATCGACTCTTCAGTTGACTTTGTGTGTGATAGGGTTATAATTCCTTTCAGATTCTTTTTTTCTGAAGATGTGCTCAGGGTTTTGCAGGAGGCCAGAAAACCAAACACTAGAAAATCATATGTTTCGAAATGGAAAGGATTTTCATTATGGTGCCAATCTAAGGATTAAAATCTATTAACCATGGATATTGTGTTAGTTGCTCAATGCTGGCTCATCTTATTTATCAGTCAAAGCCAACGTGTCAACCATATCTGCATGCCTGCCCTTATCTCTTCCTCTTGCCTCCAGGTTCAAGGTAAAACAGTTCCTTAAAAGGCATCCTCCACATTAGACCTTCCAGGAAACCCATTTCTCCTTCCTGGGACCTCAACTTTGTACAAGAGAGATTGACTCTGTCCCGCTTTGAACCGGCAGCATTGTTTTTTTCCCTCCAGCATTGCAGCTGGAAAATGATCTTGCTGGTTTCCTTGACATCAGCAAGAAGGATGTCAGAACTCCAAGCCCTAATGGGTGTTCCCCCCCTTTCTAGTCTTCATTAAGGACAGGGTGTTTCTGAGGACTAACCTATCCTTTATGTTGAAAGTGGTTAACAAACTCTCTCAACCAATCCATCCAACTCCTCACGCCACAAAACCACAATGGGAGGATCCTATATTCCTTGGATGTTCACAGACGACTGAGGTTGTACGTGGACAAGACTAAACCCTTCAGGAAATCTGACTAGCTCTTCATTTATTTCCATCCCAGGGCACTGGCTCTCCCTGCTTCCAAGCAGACCATATTGTCCTGGATCTCCAAAACCATCCCCTTTTGTTACAGTAATCATGGAAGGACTCTCTTTTTTTCTCTTCCCTGTAAAGCTGCAATCTACCAGAGCCATGGCTTCTTCCAAGGCTTTTTTCAAAGGTTTGGATAACTGTAGCATTCTTGAAGCAATCACCTGGTCTGTCATTCATACTTTCACCAAACATTACAAAAATCACCAAACATTACAAACTGGATTCTGTCTCCAGATCCAGTCTCCAGATCCAGAACTGGTGTTGCCAGAGTCATTCTCCACGGCTTCATTGAAAGCTGCTCTACTCCTGCTTCCTTTATTGCCTTTTGAGCTTTGGGCACTCTTCCTTGAGTGAAGAATACTGCAGCATGTGAAGGACATAGAAAAGTTGTGTAAGATCCTGCTATAACCATAGATGTCCTTCTCTTCACTGCTGCAGTATTCTATCTGTCCCGCCTTCCCCATTGGACTCTTGTCTTTCCTGGATGCACACACCACTTGATCCTTAGTCAGTATTTCCTCCTGGGGCATTCAGTTCTCAGAATGTTTTGGAGCTCAGCTTTTTTCACCTTACGGTTATAGTTCAACATTCTGATTTTACCATATTCTTTCATCAGGTCCTTAATTTTTATTGTTTTTTTTTTTTTTTTTTTTTTTTTTTTTTAACATGGTTAACCCTGTAATTCCGTCACCTTCCTTCAAACCCATAACTTCTGTTAGGCCTGTTATACAAAGAGGGAACAAATATTCTATTCTGTGCAATGGATAACTTCTTGTGAACATGCTAACTTTTCTTTAAATCACCCTAAATTTCTGTATAAGCAGCATTTAACAGTTTGTGTGTTCTTTAATGTGAAAAGTCCTACATTTCTGGATTAATACAATTTTGTCAACTAGGTAGAAAACCAATTCCAATGGACTATTTTCAGGTTCTGCCTGAAGGTTACAAAATGTGGCCAAGGAGGAATTTATGTATATGAAGTCTCCTTGTGTGGGGAGTTGAGTGAGAGAGTATTTAACAGAAAAAATGGGTTTATTAACCTGTGCTTTGGTAACTTGAAAGTGGTGGTAAAAGTTGAGATTGGGTTCAGCTCAGACTCCCAGGTTATTTAAATTGTTGCACTGTTTTTTTTTCTTGGTTGTTACAAAATGTGGTTCAATTTTAATTTTATTTTGAGGGGGGGGGTTGAATAATCTATGGGGTCAGTTTGTGTTGAGAATGGAAAGTACTGTTATTTATGTTCTGTAAATGCTCTTATTGAATACTTTCCTAACCTGTAAAAGAGCAACATTCCTTTAATAGCACTTTTTTATTTAATAATTTTCCCTGTCTGCCTGCTGACCATCAAGCCTCTTGCAACTGGCATGCATTCATTACCTCCTAGTGAGAAGTCATCCATATCCACTGGCCCAAGAGCCATCCAGAGTGGGTCGTCATAGTTTGGTATTGATATTACTTGTGCCCTCACCTGTGTCGTGGCTATGAGGTCATTTTTTTGTGACCGGCCTAACCCCTCCCCTAGTGGCGACATGATCACTTGCATCACTACAAGGACTTCTGTACCCTCTATCCACTCATGCACACTCCTCTGCATGTACTGCCAAGAGCTACACTTACTGGTTTAGGCAATCATGTCTACTACTACTTTGTATTACCTTCCTGTATCCTGACACAGCTTTCCTTCAGAAAAGGCTGTATCGGCAGAAATGCGGCATGAGACGGCTAGGACCACCAATCCTTTACCTCAGAATGGGACTCCCAGTCCATCCTGCCGAATAGCATCTTTTAAGCTGTATTGATACAGGTATTCTTGAGCTTCTAACTAGTCGAGTCTTAACTTTCATATTAAATGCATGTAGTATGGCTGGGCTCTTTTTATAAGTAGTATTTAATCTTCTCTATTAGAAATTTTTAGAATGAGTATAGAAAATTATATTTAAGTGAATAGAATTCATAATAAATTTAGTAAGATCATTCAGTATTCTTAGTACGTACTTCTAAACAGACATTTTAATAGCATTAATTATAAGTACTGATATTACAACAAATTGAATGAAAAATTGTGTGCTAGCTACAAGTGCCATTGCTTTGTCTACATGATGGTGAAATGAAAATCATGTTTTTAAGAAACCACATTGTAATATGTTGTATATTAAATGTTTTCAAGAAGTTGGGCTTAAGTTCCCATTTTTTCTGGTCCCTTTCCACTTTGATTATTGACCATCCTCTGTGGCTACTCATTTGGCCATTTGCTGTCCCCTAGGAGAAAGTGGTGCTGATGACTCTCATCCTCACCTGCCTGGCTTCCTCTATCACCTGTGCTATTGATTGAGCATGAGTAGCCTGGATTGTAGATGGGACTTTTTTCTCCACATGGCCAGGCCAGATGTGATTTTGTATTTAAATACATTAAAAATGAGTATTTATAGCTTCCTATGGTTAACCCTCACTATATTTAGCATTTCTTATATGCTTTAAGACTGTAATTTTAAAACATTTGCAATATGTCCTTGTACACAATTCTAGATAATTTGCTTTGAGATTTTCAAAATAGCAACTCTAATTAAAATAAATAAATAAAATAGTCTGAGGTAGTTTGTAGACGCTAAAATTATAATTTGTAACAGTGGTCAGAATCAATATTTCTGAAACAGATGTTAAACATTTGCTTACCCAATGCAAATATTCAATTTATTTTAGTCAACTAAATAAACCTTTTGGTAAGCACATGTTAGGAAATGTCTCCATTATCGGCACAGTGCAGATCTCGGATGAAACTTGCAGCCTTTACACACACACACACACACACACACACACACACACACACACACACACACACACACACACACACACACACACACACACACACACCTCATTAAATCTGACCTTTCCTCACACACACACCCACACACACCTCATTAAATCTGAACTTTCCTCACACACACACACACACACACACACACACACACACACACACACCTCATTAAATCTGACCTTTCCTCACACACACACACACACACACACACACACACACACACACACACACACACACACATACACACACCTCATTAAATCTGACCTTTCCTCTCATTCAACCTCTATATCTTAAATACAATTAACATAAGTTAGTTTAACTTTCACTGTCTTTTGATTGCACCTGTTGTTATGCTAGCTGCAGAGTTGGTTCTTTTATCATACTAAACTCCAAGGTCAATACATTTCCATCCCACAAAAATACATCAGTATGGCAAAGAAGGACATTTAAATATTGGCTTTTTATTGTACTCTTTTATTGCATCCATAAATTATTTTTGATTCTTCAGAGTAGCTTCAAAATAATTGTGTTCAAATATTGCCCTCCCTGCTATTAACCTCTTGTTCTCCCATTACTTTGTCCAAAGGCTTATCTGGTTAGTCTGGACCTGAAAGATGCCTACATTCATATCCCTGTTCATGAGGACCCCAGGTGGTTCTTCAGTATCAGGATGGGCAAAAGACATTTCAATTCACCTTCCCCACTTCAGTGTTTTGCAGTTGTTGGGTATTTGTGTCGTTCCCCAGTTTTTGATTTTCTGAAGGCAATGCGTTTACTTTTATCCTCCTTCCAGATGACTGCCTCATCCAAGTCTCCTATTTATAGGGAGAGACTGAAAGAGAAATCAGCAACTGAAGCCTTTGTTCTCAAATGTAGCTTAGAATGGCCAGGTCACATCCAGGGAAATGCTCAGAGCTCAAGGACAAATGTCAGCATTAGTTTTCATGGTGCCTTTAACCAGACTTCATATGCGTAAGCTGGGGTGATAGCTACTGAGCTTTTTGGCAGAAACACTGGCATGTCCTCTGCAAAAGCCCCTCTTAAGTCAGCCATCAAGAGACCTCGGTCTTAGCAGTCTGCAGTCCAACTCCAAAGTGGGAGACTGACAACTGTTACACTGAACCTCACTTAGGGAGCACCTCTAACACACCTAAAAGTAAGCAGATCCTTGAGTAGGACCATAGTTAAGCAAATAGATGTAAAGAAACTGATGACACTGAATCCATTTGAGTAATGAAGCCAGGAACCCTTAGAGTCATTGTGGACACCACTGTCATCTATGCAAGCCAGTCTTAATTGTCTGGGACCTGGAAGTACAGCTTGAGCTGTATTTGCCATCAGTCTGCACTCTGTCACCAGAGAAAGCGATTGCAGGAGGCATAAGCAAGTCATTAATTACTAACTATAAGTGAAAGCTAGATCCCCAAGTGTTCTGAATGATTTCTCACAAGTGGGGTCAGACAAAAATTATAAGCTGCAAACAAAATTTACTCAAGATTTTTGTGTCCACAATTTTGGTGGTGTATCTGTTCACATTTCTATGGCAAGTATAACTGTTGTATGCCTTTCTGTCTACCACTTTTGGAAGGGATATTCCAAATGATAACCAGCAAAACCCTGGCTCTGACCTCATCTCCACCCACCGTATGTCCAAAGCAGCTATGGTATTCTTTGCTAATCAGACGGCCAAAAAAGGTTTTCTCCTCCCATGGCATTGCACATTGCTGACTTTAAGACAGGGGGAAATTGATGCACCCAAACCTCAGGACTCTGACGACCACATACAGTCTCTCAGCCAGTAAGATTTGCAGGGCATCCTGTATGAGGAAGCCATAGACTTTCTTTAGGAAGCCAGAAGACCTAGCATTAGAAAATCTCTTTTTGCCAAGTGGAAGAGGTTCCCTGTGTTGTGTACACTAAGAGTCTTAGATTGAAAGGAGTAAAGCAGTACATAGAAGTTCAGGTTCTGTAAGATTAGAAAAGCTGTTCTTGAAGGATCTTGTGTATCCTTCCATAAAAGTGCAGATGTTCTTCATGTTTCACTGTTGCAGTCATCACATTTGGGTTATATGCTTGCAGGTAGCCCTCAGTCTGCCTGATTATCAAAGTCTTGGGTCCTGCGTCGGTTGCTGTCTCATCTTCCATGACGTCAGGTAGTCGGGGATATAAAGCATGCAGCCGACGCCATTACATCAGTCTTTCTTGCCGTGCGGTGCCCGAAGCAGAAGCAGTTCGCAAGTGCCGGTCAGCCGACTCCTGAAATTTTCGTTTTCGTGTTTCAGATTCGAAGTCTTCAACTAAGCTAAGTACCCCATTGGGGATCTTTTTTCTTGCTCTAAACCGATATCAGTAAAAGTTAACAATTGTATTTCTTGTGGAAAGCAAATACCTCATAAAGATTTTCATTCGTACTGCATTCCTTACTTAGGCCCAGACCACGACGTACCTCGCTGTCAGTTTTGTGCCTTATTCAAACCTCGTACTATTAGTAGTCTGTTCATTTTTGCATCTAAATATTTTGGTACTCTGTTCAATTATCCAGGAAATGGCTTCGGTAAGCCACCCGACTACCGACATTCTGAAAAAACTCAACGATAAAGACAGAGACAGACCGCATAGGTCAAAAGCTGCCGACGACGCTTCTCCTAAGCTAGTTCGCCAGTACTCAGTGAGGCGCTTTCGCAGCTCCTGATACCTGCTACTTCAGATTCGCAGGCCTCTACTGAGATCCATTCAGAGTCCGGTATGCCGCAAAATGCTTCTTCAACTGTGGAACCTGTGGATGTCTCTACCTTAGATGGGTCCAGAGCCGCTGTGCAGGCACCGGCTTCTGAGGGTGTATTAAGGCCTACTGACTTGCATATTAAACCAACGCCATTTTCCTCTTCAAGGCCTAAAACTCTATCCATGCCCAGAAAACAGACGCCCAGACCACATAGTCGGGCCCCTATGCCTAAAAAAAAAGCAAATGATAAGAATGGCTGAAGACCTTATTACTCTAATCAGGGGGAGCCACCCTTTTCCTTCTAAGAGACCTAGGACTAATTTTCCTTCTGATTCTTATGATCAGGATTTTGAAATTTCTGTTTTCTCTGATGACCAGGATTTGCCCTTGTCTACCTATGAAGATTCTGATGCCAAGGACTCCTTTCCCTCTGCTTCTCCTCCAGAGGATTTCTCTCTTGGTGAAACCCTGCATACTCTTAGGGAGCATTTCCTCTGGGAAAGCCAGGATTACTCTGATTCTAAAAAGAGGCTTAGGGAATTTTTACTCCTGCCTTAACACAGGTCTTTAGCTATCCCTCCTGTACTGGACATTGTAGATGATGCCTTCTCGGATTCTAGCCTAGCCCCTAACACTTTATACCTCCTGCTCCCAGAAAACCTGATAGGTATTACAGGGTACCTGACTCTCACAAGTTCCTGTTTAAAAATACTACTGCGGATCCTGAGACCATTTCACAGGGACCCAAAGGCATTAAGGCTAATACTGCCAAAAACCCTACCCCC
Source organism: Protopterus annectens (assembly GCF_019279795.1). Taxonomy (NCBI): domain Eukaryota; kingdom Metazoa; phylum Chordata; order Ceratodontiformes; family Protopteridae; genus Protopterus; species Protopterus annectens. The sequence goes on along the minus strand of NC_056727.1, from coordinate 687,916,041 downwards.
TCTGATAGAGATTCCAGGGCGCTGGATAGATGGGGTAAGAAGGTATACACTTCTGCAACTTTGGCCATTAGGGCCTTAAACTGCCAGTTTCATATGTTAAAGTATCAGCAGCATATTACTGGGTTGCTTAAACAGAAAATGATGTTGATTCCTGACTGTTGAAAATAAAGAATTACAGGATTTAATGCATTCTGCTGAACAAGTTGGAAAACATACTTTGGAATGTGGTTTTCATTCATTAGAGGTATCTTGCAGGGCTGCTGTCACTGGGTCTGTACTTAGAAGGCATGCTTAGATTAAGGAGCAATCTTTGCCAGGTCATGTTAAAGCTAAATTACTGGATGCTCCCTTAAAACAAGACTGCCTGTTTGGCAACAAAACAGAAGTACTTAAAAAGATGGAGGAAAAAGCTAAATCTATGCAAACTGTTAATGATTTCCTGCAATTACAGCCTCCCAGATTTAGTATTGGCCCTCTAAGAATTGGTCCTTTCCTGCCTCTTCCAGGCCTTCTCAGTCCAAACCCAGAACCAGCAGAGCACCCAGGCTTCAGTCCCAAGGTACTCACAGGCCTAAGCAGTGGGGGGCTCCCACTTTCAAAGCAGGGAGTAGAAAGACTCCCCTATGGTAAACTGTCCCAATGACTTAACTTTAAACCTTCCAAGCCCTGCTCAACTGACTCTTTCCTTTAGGGGGAAAGATCGCCCTGCATGCAAAACATTGGGAACTCATTACCCAGGACAAGTGGGTTTTAAATATAGTTTCCCAAGAATACAGATTCCACTTCCACTCCTTACCAACCTCAAATGGTTGGCTAGACCTACCCCCAAATCAGTGAGCAAAGGCTCAAAAGCAAGTTCTCTCTTAAGCATCAGGGCTATTCAACCTGTCCCAGAAGAAGAATGGGGACAAGGTTTCTGCTCAAGACTTTTCCTGGTACCCAGAAAAGACTATTCCTGGCGTCCTATCCTGGACCTGTCTATCCTAAACACCTTTTTGGTAATCCCAGAATTCAAGATGCTAACTCATCAGCTGCTTCTCATGCTAGGCAAAGATGCCTGGTTGACAACATTGGATGTAAAGGAAGCCTACCTTCTCATCCCAATAAGGGAGTCTTGCAGAAGATACCTACGCTTCAGAGCAGGCTTCATGGCACTACCAGTTCTCTGCACTGCCCTTTGGCTTAACTACTGCACCCAGGGTATTCACAAAGTGCATAGCTCCAGTCATTGCATTTTGCAGGCAAAGAAATACTCAAATATTCCCATACCTGGATGGTTGTCTAATTCAGGCAGAAAACCAGGACATACTATTAAAACATCTGGCATTTGTAAATAAATTGCTAACTTCTCTGGGGTACACCATAAACTAAAAGAAATCACATATTGTACCCTGCCAACAAATTGTATTCCTGGGAGCAAGCTTGAATACAACTTCCCAGATGGCCTACCTCACGCCAGAGAAACAAGTTCATTTGACAACCTACTTCAAACTACTAGCCACAAAGACCCAGCTAGCTGCAAGGAAAATACTGCAAGCCCTGGGGTTCATGGCCTCTTGCATTCTTCTAATTCCATATGCAAGACTGCATATGAGGAAAGTACAATGGTATCTAAAAAGCCTATGGTGTCAACATTCTCAGGATCTAGAATCAATGATTCCCATCACTCCTTGTTTAAAGATAAAGTTCCTTTGATGGGCAGAGGCCTGCCACTAAAACAAGGGACTGCCATTCACTCTACATCCTGCCGCCCAAACACTAGCAGACTCATCAGACTATGCATGGGGGGCTCACTTGGCAGGGCAGTGCATTTTTGGCAGGGCAGTGCATTTAGGGCAAATGAAACCCAAGTCAGATGCACATGCATATCAATCAAAAAGAAATGTTAGCTGTACAGAATGCTCTGACAGCCTTCAAGGACCACATTCTTCCAGGACAATTATTGGTAAAGATGGGCAACACCACAGTTATGCGGTACATAAACAAGCAGGGGGGGGGCCCACTCATACCCTGTCTGCAGATTAGCCATGGCTCTGAGACACAGCCTTGAGCTACCAAGTGCACCTAAAGGCTCAGTTCTTGCCAGGAAAGCTAAATGCAATGGCAAATGACCTAGGCAGAAATCTTATGGACCCACACGAGTGGAAACTGGAACCAAAGATATTCAACATGTTGAGAAACAAATGGGGGGAGCCCAGAGATGGACCTGTTTGCCTCCCCTCAGAATTACCAATTGGAGAAATTCTGCACAAGGACTCCCCACAAACAAGCTTGGAAAGTGGATGCCCTGCCCTTCACCTGGAAAAACCTATCAGTTTATGCCTTTCCCCCTTTGCCTCTCCAAAGTGCTACTAAAGGTCAATCAGGACAAACCAAGGACTATACTGATTGCACCAGACTGGCCACGCCAACACTGGTACCCCCTCTTGCACAGTGTGTCACTGCTGGCACCATGGCACCTGCCTCGGACCCCTGCCCTGCTGTCCCAGCAGGAGGGCCAGATTCTGCACCCACAGCTTCAAACCCTGAACCTTGCAGCCTGGCTAATTACCTGATCTCTCCGTTACCATCCCTCAGTAAGCAAGTGATGGATGTCATTCTGTAGGCAAGGAGGCCTAGTACTAGAAAATCCTATGCCGAAAAATGGAAAAGATTCTGTTCTTGGAGCCAAACTCAGGGGATAGGCACAGCTGTGCCCAATTTACCTCATATTCTTCAATACCTAACTAATATGCTTCACAAGGGCCTTTCCTTTTCTTCCATCAAAATTCATGTCTCCGACATTTCAGCACATTACAATACAGAACCACCCCTCTTCTATCATCCACTGCTGAAGCAATTCCTCAGAGGGGCCAATAACTTAAGACCACCCAGGAGAGCCCCTACTCCAGCCTGGGACCTTAACTTTGTATTAGAAAAGCTCACTCTACCTCCCTTTGAGCCAGCTGCAAATGCAGAGCTGAAATTCTTTTCTTAGAAAACAGCCTTCCTTCTAGCCATCACTTCAGCAAGAAGGGTGTCTAAATTATAGGCCCTCATGGCAGTCGAGCCTTTCATCTTCTTTCATGCAGACAGGGTGTTCTCGGGACCAATCCTTCCTTTATGCCCAAGGTGGTATCCAGTATGGCCCTTAATCAGTCCATTAATTTGCCAACCTTCTTTTCTAATCCATAGAACAAAGGGGAATGAATACCACACTCCTTAGACGTGCACAGACAACTTAGATGTTACTTGGACAGGACTAAGCCTCTCAGGAAATCTGAACAGCTGCTGGTTGCATTTGCTGCAGGTGCAGAGGAGAAGGTCATTTCAAAGCAAACCATTTCTAAGTGGATAGGCCATTGCATTCATTTCTGCTATAAGCACCATGGAAAACCTACCCCACAGGGAATAAGACCACATTCAACCAGGGCTGCATCTACCTCTACAGCCTTTCTCAGAGGTGTCCCTGCCAGGGACATCCTAGAAGCTGCTACCTGGAGTTCTGTACATACCTTCACCAAGCATTGCCACTTGCCAATTTTTTCTAAATCCAGAGCTGGCTTTGCCACTGCAGTCTTGCAGGGCCTTATAGCTGGTCCTAATGCTATCTAATTTCCTCCTCTCATCCTTAGCTTTGGGAATCTACCCAAATGTGATGACTGCAACAGTGAAACGGGAAGAACATAGTACAGTTGTGTTCACTTGCCATAAATGCAGATGTTAGAGTGTATTCACTGTTGCGGTCCTGGTTACCCTCCCTCCAGCCCCCAGACTTCTACTGACTATACCTCGATTCTTGTTTACTATGCTTAAAGCTTTCTGATGTATTTGCTTTTTTGTTGGAGGTGTAACCTTGTATATAATTGCTTCCCATTTTGGGGGCACCTGACATCTGGAGCAAGAAAAACTGATGTAATGGCGTTAGCTGCATGCTTTATACCCCTGACTACCTGTACATCATGGAAGATGAGACCGCAACTGACACAGGACCCAAGACTTTGATAATTAGGCCGACTGAGGTCTACCTGCAAGCAGATAACCCAAATGTGAAGACTGCAACAGTGAATACAGTCGAACATCTACATTTATGGTAAGTGTACACAACTGTACTATTTCCACAGTAACAGTGCAGTCTCTCCCATGAATGTACTCTTGTCAGCACTGTGACACGATTAAGCAGTTTCTAAAGTTGGTTCTGTACATAAAACCACCTAGAAAACTGGCACCTCCCTTAGGCCCTGAATTTTGTCATTCAGTTTTTAATACTGGCTCCTTGAATCCAGTTCTTTTACATCCTAAACGTTCCTTTCTTGGAAATCTGTGTTCTCCTTGGCTTTGGTCTCAAAAGAGTGTCAGTTGCAAGTCCTCGTATGCAAGGATCCTTGTATTGTTTCCTATGAGACAGATTAAGCCTTTCAACCATGTAGCTAATCCACTCAAAATCCCACTATTTTGCCTAATCCTCAAACAAAGCGGGAAGGAGTCCTGCATCTTTTGGACATCCACAGGCAACTCTGAAACTATAATATTAAAAGTAGGGGCATCAGGAAAATGGACCAGCTGTGTCTCCTTTGTGCCAGACAAAGTAGGTGGGCTAGTCTTCAAGCACATTCTTTCCAAATAGTTGGCTAACTGTATTTTTTTTTTTTTTTTCAGCAGCAAAACTGCCTTCTGTGGAAGGTTGGGTGCCGGGCTGGCAACTCGGCACTGTAAAACTCCACTGCCAATCATGAGCGGACAGGTGATCCGCTGTGGCGACCCCTAACTGGGAAAAGCCGAAAAAAGAAGAGTTCAGCAGCAAAACATTAGGCCACTTTGTTTAGGGCAAGCACTACCAGTGCATGGCCATGACACTGCTGTGATTTTCGAAAACATATTAAACTCAGGATGTTTTTGAGACCGCCACTTGGATGTTTGTCCATACATTTTCTAAGTACTATAATGCAGTTATTCAGTACAAGAGCAGGGCAGACTTCATCTTTGCTATCTTGCAGAGCATGCTGTAGTTTCCACTTGAGAAGATTTCCTTTTCATTACTTTTGTACTTTCCTGTGAACAAGGAATACTGTTGTGATCCTTACAGTGAACGTAGTACAGTTATGTGAGTAACTCATCACAACAGTCGATTTTTTATTTGGAAATCAGCACTGCATTATAATCTCCCCAAGCATGTCTTTTTTTCCATTCTAGACCCAAGGGACTGAGGTTCTGAGGTGGTTTAATTTAACGCCACCTTCAATTCTTCAGAATTCTTTTAGGGGATTAGGTTAGTACTGTCTTCTTCTTTGAATAAATAAAAATAATGTCAGAGCTGAGGTGGGCCAGCGGTGCATTGGTTAATTGAATAAGAAAAGCCTGGATGGGCATTTTTTTCTCCACTGTTGGTTGCTTTCCATGGTGACATGGACACTGGAGCACCATACACTGCCCACACTGGTGGTGTTTTAGCAATCTTCAGTCCTGATCTTACAGGATTTTAAAACCTTAACAGTACTTTTTGTCAATAGAAGTTGGTCACATGTGCCTATTCTATCTGCTTTATGCATGTCAAACACTTTGAATGAAAATGGATAACATTTTTCTGCTAAGGACTCTCTTCCTCATAGAAGGAAGAGGTTTTAGCTTATACTACATGACTACTCTATGTTAGGATAAGACTCTGACTATGAGCTAACCATCTATCAGTCACTGTTGGTGAATATTTTATTTGGTGAAACATTCTTATGATCATTGTTTTCAAATGGAATAAATGGGAATTGCATGCTAAAAGGACCTCTCTCTATCCCCCCTTAAGTGAAGTCCATTGCAGTCTGTCCAATCTTCAAGGTTTTCAAGGATGCCTTTCTAGTGGCTTTACTATATCCAGATTCTCAACCCCCACCTGTAAAGAAATGTCTGATTCTACAGGGTCCAACAGGTCTTCCAATTCCTGTACAAGACTTCTGTTGTGGACCCCATGGTTGTTTCTCTGGATGCAGTGAAAGATGCTAAGCTGGTCACTGCAGGGTCAGTCTTTAGGCAACACTCTTGGCTGAGGATCCAGACATTAATGAGCACAATAAAATTGGAGCTCCACAGTATTTCCTTAGGCAAGTATTTCTTTTTGGGAGTTCAACACAAGAAATCTTAAAGAAGTTAGAGGAAAAGAATGCAAACTGATGGAAATTGTAAAGCAACTTTTTCATCTCCCCATAAACATCTGTAGTAGAAACTGCTTTTCTAAGTTTAATGTCTACAGGCATCGGACTAAAGACTTGAAGTCTACAAATAAGAACTTGTTTGAAAAAACGTAATGATGGGGGAAGAAAGACAAGATGGGAAAGACTACAGTCCGCACCCTGGCTAGTAGTACTTTTGAACAAACCCTACCCCATCTCCACCCATTTTCCAACCCCCATCAGCCGCTAATCTTGGGTTTGAGAAGTTGAGCCATTCCTAGGACTACAAGGCAGGCATTATATTAAACAGCTGGGTGATGAGCATAATATTGCCCAGTTACAAAACAGAGTTCACATCTATTGCATCCTTTGTAGAGATGCCTCCCATTCCAGAGGACCAGAAAGAACTGTCCCCTTTCTTCCCTGACCAACTGCTGGCGTAAGGGCTAGGTTGCTGCTCCCAGCTGTTTCTGGGAAATTGAACATGAATTAAAGAATGAAGATTTCACTTAATTCTGAAAGTTTAGAAATTTGGAATCCCTACTCTCCTGTCCCTCCTTTCCCTTTGTTTTGCCCAGGGATTTCCTGGTGACATCGGATCTGAAGAACACTCATCTGCACATCCTGATTTATGAAAACTAGCAAAAATGCCTGTATTCAGAGTGGGAGACTGATTTTTTTTTTAATTTACATCCTTGTAATTTGGTTTTCTGTCGTGCACTGAGTATTCACAAACTGTCTAGTGCTCACTGCATCCTACCTTGAGGACAAGGGGAATGAAAGTGAATGCATATCTAGAGGATAGCTGCAAAGGCCTGAGAGATGGTCATATCCTCTGCATCTTTTTTCTCTTTGAAAGATAGGGTTTTAAGAGAAGCTAGTAATTGGGGATTGCCTTCCGATTCTGGCGGGTTTCCTTAATTTTCACATAAGCTTTCCTCTGTATCACATCATCATTGCTCTCTTGCACTTTGAATTGTGATACACGGTATTTTCTCTCAGCATATACTGTGTTGATGCAAAGTACTGAAATAACGTCTGAGTACAATGTCATCTTGTTAGCTTGTCTGCTGTGATGGATTAACTGCCTGATGTTAAGTTGTCAATCTCGCCTTCATTCTTGCTTGATGGGTTCGGAGCCGATCCCTCGGCTCCGACTCGGCACTTGCTAAGCTCGAGAGTCACTTTTACCAGCTCAAGGCAGCCCCATATCCCATGATGCAAGGCGGTAAGTTCCCAGATCTCGTTTGCCGCTTCGCTTAGGAGGTCCTCCTTTTACCAGCTCCTGGTAAGTGATTAAAATACTTGATATTTTAGCCCCTTTTTACTAAAAACCCTTTACATTTTAGTTTTAAGTTAATTTTAAAGATTTTCTGACAGAAATTTACCTGTCTCTTTTTTTATTTTTTAGTCAAACTTTACCCATCCCATCCCCCTGATAGGGTGTGTGTGTGTGTGTTTGACTACTTATACCATTTTGGTATATTTAATTTAATTTAACTCTTTGA
>NC_056727.1:687727865-687907893 GCF_019279795.1 Protopterus annectens | reverse complement strand
ATATATATATATATATATATATATATATGTTTGTGTATATATATGTATATATATATATATATATGTATATATATATATATATATATAGTGGAAACTGAGGTAAGTAAGGATGCCCCACCACCAGAGATTGCTACTCTGATTCTCTTCTTGCAAAGGTCAGAGCAATTAGTAGCACTGTTTTAAATGTTAAGAACCTCAGTTCCACAAAAATAGAACTAATCCTACTTTTATTCCTAAAATGGTAGCCTGCTATTAAAAGCTTACTTGATTGTTGGGTAGACAATATGGTATTTGAACCAGGAAAATTAATGGAATAGAAGTGAGCTCCTAGATGACCCTTGATGTTCCAAGCTTGTTTAACTATTGTATTGTAACATTGTAAATGCAGTAGAAGCTACTGTAGAAAGAGTTTGCCTTTCAACTAGAGGCAAGACCATGTTAAGTATAGATCGAAAGAAGATGGACCAGTATAATGTAAAGTATCAAGCTGACCATAAGGACTAGTCCTGGGGGTGGGGGTGGGGTGGTGGTTCTCAGAGCTGAGACCCTGAAAAATGGGAGGTCACATAAGCTTATTTGCAAGAGTGGGAGAATATCATACATGGTAGATGGGTCCTGAAATGTCTGGCTTATGGGTATACGGATCTCAGTTCATAAAAAGAACAAGGTTCTCAGGCATCACACCTTCTTCTTTTGGCTGCTCCCGTTAGGGGTCGCCGCAGCAGATCAACTGTCTCCATATCTTTCTGTCCTCTGCATCTTGCTCTGTCACACCAACCACATGCATGTCCTCTCTCACACCAACCACATGCATGTCCTCTCTCACCACATCCATAAACATTATCTTAGGCCTTCCTCTTTTCTTTTACATGGCAGCTTCATCCCTAGCATCTTTTTTTCAATCTACTCTGCATCCCTCCTCAGCACATGTCCAAACCAACGTAATCTTGCCTCTCTGGCTTTGTCTCCAAACCTTCCAACCTGGGCTGACCTTCTAATATACTTGTTCCTAATCCTGTCTATCCTCGTCACACCCAATGCAAATCTTAACCTCTTCAGCTCTGCCACGTCAAGCTCTGACTCCTGCATTTTTGTCAGTACCACTGTCTCCAACCCATTAAACATAGCTGGTCTCACTACCCTCTTGTTGACCTTCCCTTTCACTCTTACTGGTACTTGTCTGTCACAAATCACTCCTGACACTCTTTTCCACCCACTCCATCCTGCCTGTACTCTCTTCTTCACCTCTCTTCCACACTCACCATTACTCTGAACTGTTGATCCCATGTACTTAAACTCATCCACCTTCGCCACCTCTACTCCCTGCATCCTCCGCATTCCCTCTATCCTCCCTCTCATTCACACACACATATTCTGTCGTAGTCCTGCTGACCTTCATTCCTCTTCTCTCTAGAGCGTGTCTCCACCTCTTCAGGGTGGTCTCCACCTGTTCCCTACTCTCAGTACAGATCACAATGTCATCTGTAAACATTATAGTCCACGGGGCTCCTGTCTGATCTCTTCTGTCAACCTGTGCATCACCATTGCAAATAAGAAAGGGCTCAGAGCTGATCCTTGATGTAATCCCACCTCCACCTTAAACGGATCTGTCACTCCCACTGTAGTCCTCACCACTGTCACACTACCCTTGTACATATCCTGTACCACTCTTACATACTTCTCTGACACTCTTGACTTCCTCATACAATACCACAACTCCTCTCTAGGCACCCTGTCACATGCTTTCTCTAAATCCACAAAGACACAATGCAACTCCTTCCGACCTTGTCTGTACTTCTCCATCAACACTCTCAGAGCAAACATCGCATCTGTAGTGCTCTTTCCTGGCATGAAACCATACTGCTGATCACTAATCATCACCTCCCTTCTTAACTTAGCTTCCACTACTCTTTCCCATGACTTCTCAGGCATCACACCAGTACTCCTATAATATAGTCCAACCTGCCTTACAATGCCTTCTGTGGCCTTCAAGGGGCTGTAGTGGGAGTACCAGAAAAGAAAGAGAGCTCGGGTCTATACTTAACTGTTTCTAATCTCAGAAAAAGGTGACCCAGAGAATCAATTTTTTTCTATATCCTTTTTACTCAGATTCATTCTGAAAAGCAATTATTCTATTTATTGGACACACACGCATTTATTACGCTGTGCTGGGAATCTGCAACAGGGGTGAGATCCTGTCAGGAGGAGCTGCCATCTAGGCAGCCATGGTGATACTGTGCGTCTCATTGGCCTCCTAGCCATCTTATCACTTTTATTTCTCTCTCCTAACCCCACCCCTTGGTGATGGTAAGAATAATTGCTGCAAAGGCCGCACATGTTGAGAAGTGTGCTTCCCTCACACTAACTGATATGAGTTACCGTGACCGGTTTGGGTTGCCATATTTAAGTCCTTCTGTGGCTAGCCCCCTCCCCCATTCATAACTTGCTTTCACCTAACAGCCAAGACTAAGTCAAGTGTTGAACTGGTCGAGAGCAACTAACCAGTGTGTCTATCCTAATCCCAGCATTCAATCCTGTGTCCAGTTTGACTTACATGAGCTCCACCAGTGGCTCATAGACCATAAACCACTTCTCAACCGCTCTGATAGCAAAGCTCTGCTTTTCAGAACTCTACAAAAAATTCACCAAACACCTCACTCTCTATCTTTAACTCACACAGCCATTTCATAGAAACAGCTCCCACCTTCAAATACCTAGGATTATGGCATGATCAGTCACTAAATGTCCATTTCTGTGTAGACAGAGTGAGAGCAAAAATAAACTATTTAAATTCCATAGTACAACAGAATCAGATTACTACAAGGAGGATACTCAAAACAGTGGTGTATATGGCTTGTTTAATTATGATGAAACTCCAGTGATACATTAGAAACAGATTGTGACAGTATGTCCACTTCCTGCAGTGCCCTATCCCCTTCTGCCCTATATCTTGAAAGGGGTCTCAAGGCAGATACTACAGGCGAACTTCAGTCTGGAGATCCCATTCAAATTAGGACTGGAGACAGTTGATTACTATGCATTACTCTGTCACATTCTAGGGCATGCTCAGGGAACTGGGGCAGTACTTTGACTCGAAAAGTACATGGTTGTAAAAGAAATGGGTAAAACGATTACTACATGTGTTATACATAGGGTATGCCTGCAAAAGAAATTGGCCATTTGGACAATGGAGAATAATAAGCTGGTAAATGCATCAAAAATTGAGCATAGGAGATTTAGGAGATAAACTGAATATTTAATACAGCACGCAGTGATTGAAACTGTAGATTCATTTAAGGACCCAGGTATATGTGTAGATCCATCTTTGAATTTTTCTAATCATATCATCTGGTTGGCTAATGATGTCTATATAACTATAGATTGTATGACAAGATTTATAAAGCATAGGAAATTAAAAAATTAAGTAATTGTTAGTTATATTAGGCCAAAACTTTAGTATGGAATAACAGCATGGAAACCATCAAGAGGAGAAGATTTAACACCTGCACTACACCTCAAGCAATGCATAGCCCTTCAAAACCCACACCACCAACACCCATACATAGCAACACTAAACCCACATATGCAGAGGCTCTTAACATTACTTTCCAAGCAACAAGGACCTCTGAAGCTGAAATGCAAGCAAACACCAGTCACAACCAAAGTGTCACATGGCTCACAAGACCAGTGTGCCACCCAGCAACAGCCCATAAGTAAGACAACGTACCCAACACTCGAGTCATAGGTGACTCTATATCAGGCACACTGATGTCCCACTCGCCAGGCTGAACAAGGAGACAATTGTCAGCTGCCTGTCTGCTGCCAGGATCTGCCACATAACGCATGCATTCAAGTTACTCCACAACAAGTACAAATACGACTTTGTCATTGTCCATGTTGGTGTTAATGACTAGAGACATCCCTCCCAGGACTACATGAAGAGAGATATGGAAGAGCTCTTGGATCATGTGGCACAGGCAGGTATGACCCTAGCCCTGAGTAGCATCCTGCCTTCGCCCAGAATGATACCACAGTATAAAGACAAAATGGTTGACTTCAGCAATTGGCTAAGCTTCTGGTGTCATTCAAAGGGGATGCAGTATCTGTCTGCCTCGGACGACACGATCGACAAACCACAATGCTTTGCCAGAGATGGTCTGCACCTGTCACTCCTGGGATTCAGGTTACTGGCTAAGGCTCTTGCCACCCCTATTGTGCCTTTTTTAGGCAAGGCTCAAAGGACAAAACCACCACCGTAACAGGTACAAGTATGCAAAATGTGAATGTAATGCTACTCAATGCTAGAAGTCTAAACCTTAAAATGCACTCTCTCGAGGCACTCCTAAAAATGGAGAACATCCAATATCTGTGCAGTAACTGAGACCTGGTTCAAGGCTCCAGAGAGTACTCCTGCAATACCAAGCTACAACTCACACTTTTTGGCCACCAAACCAGGACTGAAACATTAAAGGTGGAGGAGTGTCCATATTCACCAAAGATATTCACACCTCCAAACTAGTTGCCTAACACAGTGCATCCGAAATTGCCCAGGTGTAACTAACACTAGGTAAGACTGCAATCCAATTTGTAGCTTGCTACAGATCCCTCACCATGCCCCAAGATTCTCGCTCCACCTTTCTAAACATACTGGAAAATATTAAGATACAACCAAACACCCTAAAACTGCCATTAACTGGGAAAACTACTCTTGTACCAACACCTTTGCCTAACGGTTCCTGGAATTCATAAATTCCAATGCCCTGGATCAACTAATCCATAATCCCACTAGGGGCTCCAATATCCTGGGCCTGGTCATTACCAACATGAGAAATCTATGCTCCACACTAGTGGTCACCCCCTCGTTGGTTAGGTCTCACCATAAGCTAATCACCTTTGACATCCATATCCCACCCCCCCAGTAAGGAAACCTCCATAAAAAAACTTCTCAAGGCCAACTTCATGCTACTCAAGTCAGAAGTGACAATCTTCATGACACCCATGCAGACGGGAACTGAAAGTTAGACTGCCAAATCCTGCACTAAGCACTGTATGAGCACATCCACTCGTGCATGAATCGTGCCATCCGAAATTGAACAAAGACGCTCTCCTCCAAAAAACGGAAGCCAATCTGGTGGTCCTCTGTCATAAATTATACAACAGAAGGAAGAAACTGTTGCAGAAAAGAGGAAAATCCCAGGATGCAAAAAACTCCTTTACCAGCCTCAGTAAGAAGCTGAGCTCTCTCATAAAATTCTCCAAAGCTAGTTACGAAAATAAAATTGCCAAAGATTCCAAAGACAACCACAAGGCATTCTATAGCTGTGTCAATAATCTAAATGGCAATGCTCAGATCTGCTCTGAGCTACAACAGAATGGCTTTAAATATACTGATGCAAAGGACATTGCCAATATCCTGGCAGATCGATTCAGTGCCAAATTCACCCCCCCCACCACCCCCTAAAGGGCCCATCTCAATAACGAAAGATTGCCACATTCCGGTAATCAGTGCCACACAGGTAAAAAATACACTCTTCAAAGCTAAGAATACAGCATCCATGGGACCAGGTGACATCTCGGGCTGTGTACTACATGAACTAAAAAATGAACTGGCACCTCACCCAAGTGTCATGTTTAATCATAGCCTCACCTCAGGCTTTGTGCCCACTGAGTGGCACATGGCTACAGTTATCCCACTCCACAAGGGGGGGGATCCACCTTGGATCCTGGGAACTACCATCCCATCAGTTTGATGATCCTGATCTGCAAGGCCGTGGAACATATCATGGAACTTATAAACAAAGGCATTGGCAACCTTCAAACACTGGACCCCACCCAATTTGGGTTTGTGAAGGGCCAATTGTGTCTCCTGAACCTAACTGACTTCTTTGAATCAGTCTCCAGAGCTGTGAACGAGGGTAAGGCGGTCCACACAGTCTAGCTGGACTTCGCCAAGGCCTTCGACGCCATCTCCCACTCTGAAATCATAGATAAACTTACTAATCTGAGCATAAATCCCTACGTCACTCGATGGGTTGCCATCTGGCTTAGAGAGAACCCACACTGTAAAAGCAGCTGACTCCAAATCCAGCTCCAGACAAGTGGAGTACCTCAGGGTTCAGTCCTGGGACTGCTGTTGTTTGGCATCTACTTCTCTGAAGTACAGGCCAACACTAAGGGATTCTTGCTAACAAACTTCGTAGATGACTACAAACTGGGAGCCATTACTGAATCCCCAAATGATGTGGATATTCTACAAAAGGGCTTTACAGAAACAAATGCTTGATGCCAGAGCCATGGGCTCAAGCTCAATGCCAAGAAGTATATAGTTATCCCCTTTGGGAAAAATCATGTATCCATGAATTGCCACATAGGTGGCAGTACACTAAACACCAAAAGTGTGATAAAAGACTTAGGAACACAGGTGGACAGTGGTCTCGCCTTCGATAACCACATCGCCACAACAGTCAAGAAATCCTTCTATGTGGCACACCTCATCACTAAGGGCTTTTCATCCAGAAAAAAGGAGGTCAGTGTCTCACTGTACTCATCCCTTATTAGACCCATCATAGAGTACAGCACCCCGTTTGGTATGCATCTCACAAGACATCTGCAGCAACTGGAAAGGCCACAGAAACACCTCACTAAAAGAATCACAGGCCTAAAGCAGATGCCCTATGCTGACCGACTAAAAAAAACTCCAGCTATATTCTGTTGCATATAGTCTACTCTGAGGCAATTTCTGCTTAACATACAAGGCCATGTCAAACCCAGAGCTGTTGGACATGCTACACTTAATGAAATCCAAATCCATCAAAGCCACATGCTCCAGGGACCTAAACCTTGTCATCAGAATGAACAAAACATGCTGGGGGATAGGTTCCTGACCCAGAGACTCCCCATACTCTGGAACAGACTGCCCATACATGTCAATTGGAGCGCCTCCTTGGCCCTCTTCAAAAGGAACCTTGACGACTGGATGGGGGATAGGAAATTTACCCCGGGATCATGCTAGTTGAGTCCAGGGAAGTAAATATTGTGGGAAAAAATATCCAGGGAATTATGGCTAGACTTGTATAGGCCCTAGGGCCAATAGCCTAGTACCAACCTATAAACCTTATAAGAAAATGGATGTGAGGAAACTGGAAAGAGTACAGTGGAAATATGCTAAGGGCATCTATAGATGTAAAAATGTGTTGTTTTGAAAGACTAAAATATCTGAACTTGTACAGTGTCTTATATAGATATTTAAGAGGAAATATTATTTATAGATATTTAAGAGGAAATATTATTTAGGTATATAAGGCATTTAGAGACCACTGCCTCTAGGAATGTTTGAGGTTATCAAAAAGCAGTGGAGAATCATCAGACAACCTACGTAGAATATTCTGCAGGAATGAGAAGTGTATTAGTTCTCCTGAGAGAGTAATTGATGCATGGAATAGACTACCAAATTACATTAAAGCAAGCAGTAGTTTACATATTTTTAAGATCATCCTGGACATTTATGGGAACAACTGTTTTGGTATATTGGCAGGCTAGAAAGGGCATTATTGCTGGTGCATGAAATATTTCTATATATGTATGTTATGTTCATATATATTTGATAGCTGCATGTTTCTTATGTGTTATACTATATACTCCGCTTTATGTGGTCATGTAATATTTATGGGTGTTTATCACTGAAGCGCCAGTCATTGAAACTACAACAGCCCTTCACACTCACTCCATGCTGACATCTACATTAAAAAAAAAAAAAAAGCTACGCACCCTTAAGACAACCACTGCCCCTGTCCAACTTCCATCAGAATACCTCAAACTTGCTGCAGATAGCCTTGCATATCCCATCTCAGTTATAAAATGCTTTATCCAATAATCATGTCCCGACATTATGAAGAAAAATCCTATATAATACTCCTCCATAATGGTGATTCATCAACCAAACTCAAAAACTAATAGACCAATTGTCATTCTCTCACCCTTATCCATAATCTTGGAAAGATTTATTCAGTCTCAATTTGCTGCATATATTTCTCATAACCTCCTCTCTCCCTCATAGCATGGTTTCAGATCCAGTCACAGTACAACCACTAGACTTCTAAGTTTCACAGATAAATAAATCACAATAGAAATTCAGGTATTCTAATCTCAGCCCAGTTTCTGAAACTATCCAAGGCAGTCGACACAATCAGTCCAAATGTTCTACTAACTAAACACTCTTCCTCCTTATGTAACTGGTTTCTTTGTTACCTCATTAATAGTGCCCAAGCAATGAAATGGCAAGATGTTTTTTCTCATCTTTCCTTCCTATATCTGTCAGAGTTCCACAAGGCTCCATCCTAGAACCAGTTTAACTTATCAACAACCTTAACACAGCAGCCAAAGAGGCCACCATAATACAATATGCTGATGACTCTGTGTTGCTGGGACACTATCCATGCACCAAACACTCCTCCAGAAATTCTTATCTTACATAGAGTTTTGGCTTGACAACTCACAACTCCTTCCGAATCGAAAAAAAAAAAAAATTGCTACTACTGTTCATCCCCAGCTTCCCCCCTTCACACAGAAAACTACCTTTAATATTGTCATCCAACAAGACCAGTATACAACTGCACACTAAACTACTTGGTGCGATTTATAGATGGTCACCTGAAATTTGATATCCACCTTCAGGAAGCCATAAAGAAGACCTGTGGAATGCTGGGCTGCATCTATGAAGTAAAACGCTCACAGACTCTGCTTGACAAAACATAGCCATTTCATTTCTACTCCCCACACCATTATATGCCTTTCCTATCTTAACCACTCTCAACTCCTGTCTCAGCCAAACTAAAACAGTGCTACAGTAAAGTAGTCAAATTCTCAACCAACCAACAATACAGATCACGTTGTTGTTGATCTCTAAAACAACAGAAGTGACTTGAACTAAATAATTCTGTCTTGTACTCAGAATTAATTGCAATCTTCAAACTAATGCACAGCCCTGAAAAATGTCCATCTCTTCACTCCAGTCAACCTTGCTCTACTAAGAGACCTCTTTGAGCCACTGATGAATCATTACTCTCCATATCTAAAACTAACAGTGCAGGATATTCGCTGGATTCACACTGCATTGCTATTAGCTGGAATACCATCCCACTCTACTTAAGAATATTCTGCAACCTGAAGGACTTTAAATGCCAGCTGAAGTAAACCCGACAGATAAGTGGCGCTATATAGCTTGCACCTCCACCGTTAAACTGATACTAATATAGCTGTCTGAATTCATTGTCATACTACTATCACAACTATACCCTCCTCTATCTTCTCATCTCTGTTATCTTCCTTGCACTTCTTACCCTTCTTCCTTTCTGTATTCTGCTGTAACTCTCTTCCTTGGCTTCCTATGTCCTAGATTTTGAACAAGTTTTTATAGTAATACATATTCTTACATAAAACCCGTCTGTCTGCATACTGATGATATTGCACTGCATATACCTCTGTGTATTTAAAAGTTATTCATTTTCAACTGTTGTAACTGTTATTTTTAATCAAAACAGTGATGTAGCCGATGCCAAGAATGTCTAAATAATATTACTTCTGCTCATGAAAGAAGCTGACTGTAAATGAAGATACAGTGCCAATGATGCCCATGATGGAACTTTTCCCCTGGGCTTCCACTGAAAAAAGGCAGTGCTCTGATGGAATTTCCCTGTAAGCAAACATCAATAAATAAATGTTATTGTCTATACATTGTGTTAGCACTTCAATCTGTATACAAGTACACGTCCCTGTTGACTTCATAGGGTTAAAGAATTGAAGAGAGGGAAGAAAGATGTGGAATATAAGTGGTCCTCGTGCCCCATACCTCAGTGCCTTGCTGACCTGAAAATTGCACTAGTTGTTGTCGGTAGGGATTGCTACTTTGTGGAGAAAATGTGGCTTGGAAACTGGGCACAGAATTTATGTCTTTGGAAAGTCAGAGTGGGCAAAGCCCATTTTCAGTGGGGGTTTTGGGAGAAAAGTTCCATCGCTGCATATTTATATTAACAAGTGAATGCCAGACAGTGTTTGGAGAAACGATGATTGCACTCCTTAGAAAAAAAACATAGCGTCAGGACAGGTATATACAATAAATTATTTACAGCAATATGTAGAAGTCTGTACAGTTCTGGTAGCTTTAAATTCATGCAGGCAGTAAATGGATTCATACTGTAGAAGGGAAAGTAGGTAAACCTTAAATGTTATGATTTACTCTAAACAGCAATCTCTTCTGAAGATCTGGTAGTATGGTAAGTACCGTACTCAACCACTCTGTGTTTAATTTTCTACTGAAAAAAAAATACCAGCAGCTGATGCAGATGGGATCTTGGTTTAACATTTCCATCATCACCCTTCTTTTTACTGTTTTTATACATTCGTTTGGGGTGTTGAATCAGCTGTTGTCACCTCTCTCAAATCAGTGCCACTCTCCTACCTTGTTTGTCTTACTGTTTTAGATCTCGCATGTAGTCTAGCCATTTCTTGGCTGGATGTTGTCATTTCCTCTTTCCTTTTCTTCCTGTTTCTCCCAAATCATCATCATTGTGACATCCCCACTTTAGGCCAGTAATGAAGGAACCTGAATCCTCACCACTGACACTGAAGAGGGACAGTCAAGTGAAATAAAAATTTATACACCCAGTATTTAGAGATGCAGCTCTCTGTGGGAGCTGGGTCCTCTCTCTATCTCTCTCACTCTCTTGTTCTCTTTCTCGAGATCCCCAATAAGACTCTGGCACAGCTGTAGGGTTGAGTCCTCAGCCAAGTGTCCATGCCAAGTCCTCCAGCACACTCTCTCTCTCTCTCTCTCTCTCTCTCTCTCTGAAACTAATGCTTTGTGTCCCTGCTCCAAGCAGCTGACACACACACACACACACACACACACACACACACACACACACACACACACACACACACACACACACACACACACACACACACCCTTGCTAAGATCTGCTGCACACTGTTGGTACATTTTTAATACAAGCAGCTTTACAAATGCATTTTTTTAACAGAAACATCTCTACAGATCAGTTTGATATACAAATGACATAAAATTACAAAATTCCAGCTAGCTATGTTGGCATATGTCACACATCCACTGCCCTACTTCTCCTGGTGTAGCTGGCAATACCTCACATAGTCACAGTCATCTTTCCTTCACATGTGCCTGAACCTCAAAATCTGTTCTGCAGGACCTTCTTTGCAACTGGGGTTATTTTAATTTCTGCTCTGATGTTCTCATTTCCTCATCTTTCCCAGAGTGTGCATCCCACCACTCATCTCAGGCACTTCATCTTCATTACATCTAGCTTCCTCAACTGTTATGCCTTCACTTCCAGGTTTCTGTGCCATATAGAAGTACTGGTTGCACTACTTCTTTGTACGCCTTACTTTTTAACAACTTTGTCATTCTTGTGTCATATGCTACTCCTGACATTCTGCACCAGTTGGCTACAACACTTCTGATTCTAGCTTTGACCTTATTCAGACTTCCCATCTCCTCAACTACCCCTCTCAGATACTTGAAGCAGTTAACATGTTCAGTAGTTTCCCTTCTATTTCAATTTTCAACTTCTGCTGTTTTCCCCTTTTTGCTGCCATGACAATTGTTTTGTCTGTGCTCTGTTTCATACCATACCCTTTCTGTTTTACATTGCAGTCCCCCTATTACTTGCTGAAGTTCCTGTTCAGTGTCCGTCTGTACTACCATATTGTCTGTATACAGCAGCTTTGTTGAATTGTCCCTTCTAACCCATTTTGTAGTGTAGTCCATCATCAGTTTTAAGAGCATTGAGCACAAAGCTGAACTCTGATGCACACCCATTGAGAACCACTCTTGAGAGCCTGATCACTATTCTGCTTTTATCATTGGGTCCTTATGCATAGTAATTCTTCCATTGTTTCTGAGACTTAAACTATCACAGGACTGCCCAAATCAGCATTCTTGTGATGTTCTGTACTTTTTGCAGGGAAGGCCCAGTTGGACTCTTTCCTCATCTACAGCTTCTTTGTCTCTGCAAACATTGGTTGATTGGTTGTGCTGCATGATGATCTGAATCCAAGCTGCTAACCTCCCATGTTTAAACTCCATATTCTTTTATCAATTTTCCTCTCCTGCACCTTTCATGTAGTGTGATACGGTTTCGATACCGGTTCTACCCACAACTGTGAATGTTCTCTTTTGTTCTTTTACACTAGAATGCTTTTTCTTCAGTCATATGGGATGTACCTCTCTCTTCCCCCTGCTGTTGAGTACCCTCAGGAGCCATTTCTTCCCTTAGCCAATATATTGACCATCTGAACTTGCTACCTTTATTGACTTTATTTTCCTTGGTGCTTTCTTACTTTTTAGGGTTGTTTTTCTTCCTCTTTCATCATGGGCTATGCATGGGGCAGTGCAGGTTCTGTGGGTTTTTCTTCATTCAGAAGTTGCAGGGAAGTACTCCTTCTGTCTGCCTTTGTTTTCCTGTGGACTGATAGGCAGGAATCTTGTTTTAACATCTCATACAAAGGATAGCATCTCAGGATTGCAGTAACTACTCCCTCAGTAAACTTCACTGACATTGCTGTTACATAAAATCCTGTACCTAGTGGGTATAGAAATCACAGCTTATTGATCTTCATGGCATCAAAGGAATGTATGTTTTCTACTGACCTTCACAGATTGATCTTGCATCATTTAGCCATGCTGCTGCAGAGACCCAGTGTAGGCTTTTAAAAGTATTCTTAAATGCATTTACTACCTGTCTCTTTACTCCTCATAGCTTTAAGCTACTGCATTTTCTAGCTGTGACTTTATTACCATTTCCCACTTCCTGTATAGTTTTGTTGATGACATCCTTGTTATATTACACTTATTTACTTGCTGATGTTAAGCTGGTATTTTTTATACATATTCACCTTTTTATGCATACACACAAATACATATGAATGTAGCTTGGTCTTCAGAAGACCCAACCTATCAAAACCTGTAATTGTGCGGTGGGATGTCCAGCATTCCCATTAACTCAGAATGACTAGAGAATTATAGTTTTCTATTTTATTTTCACTGGGGGGTCTGTAGCTAAATCTTGGTGAAAGTGACACAGCCAAATCAGAGTATTGATGAGTAGCACTGCCAGTCATGAAAGAATGGTCATCACATGGTTGGTCTTCTGTCTGTAGTACAAGGCCCTGTACGTACACACACAGTCACATACATGTATGCATTTTGTTGTCTTATTGACCTAATGGAACTTCTTCCTCAAACCAGATTTTTTTTCTCTTGATAATACTAGTACTTACAATTGTGAGTGTACCTTGCTGGTAATATAAACCTCAGAATAGGTGGAAAAAGAAAGCCCTAAAAATGAATATGCGTATCCCTGTAATAGTAGTCCCTCTGACAAAAAATATTGCAAGGTGATTTTAAACTGGTAATCTGTTGAAGTACTGCCATATATATTTGTGTTTTGTTTAATACATTTCCGTACTTTTTTCAGCCTGTACAGCAAAGAAGCCATGGCTGGAATGATAGAACTATTGATGATCGGAAGGTATCACATTTACAAAGTATATGGGACAAAAGCTACAAGCCTGCAGGTGACAGTGTGTGCTCCACAGAACATCTGCAGGTATCTGAAAAACCTTGCCTACGAGGAGTTGAAAGAGTGATTAGTACAAGTAAACTGAAACTACCTAGCAAAGTATCGGTTGCTAAAAGGCCAAGAGATGGTAAGCAATAAATGTTTCATGCTGTATGTAGATAGTTCAGAAGATTGCTAGCAAGAATGTTTAGTTGCCTTTCTGGGAACAAAGGGCACATCATAAGTTCTCTGTAGCCCAGGTTTGGAAGCAGACCTAAGGATCAGTATTGGTAGCCTTATGTGTACAAAGTATAGTGTTAGGGGAGGCCAGAGAATGTGAAATGTGACATCCTACAGAACATCTTTAGGACAGTTCAGCGGAAATGGAGGACTGATGCATTAACTTTTGACGACCCTTAACAGAAAGTAAGGAATTTATCATTGGAGAATTGCAGCTGGGAAAGATGGACTCTCATTACCAATATTTGTATTGCTAATGGGAAAAACACCTCCTCCTTTTTCAGTGTGACAGTGCCATAAGAACTTGATCCCTGCAGTCTTCACCACAGATATTCAGAAAAGCCTCTAGTCTTAGAAGATCTGAGCTGTAGCCTGGCTGTGTGTCTGTCTGGCTGTGTGTCTGTCTGGCTGTGTGTCTGTCTGGCTGTGTGTCTGTCTGGCTGTGTGTCTGTCTGGCTGTGTGTCTGTCTGGCTGTGTGTCTGTCTGGCTGTGTGTCTGTCTGGCTGTGTGGCTGTCTGGCTGTGTGGCTGTCTGGCTGTGTGTGTGTGAGTGCGCTTTGTAAGTACATCTGGCGAGGAAGGAGAGATAGTGACTTGGATACAAGATTAGTGAAGATTAGGGTGAATGTCCCTTTCCTCCCAAAAAACTCTGTCATAATATTAAAACTCTCTGCAAATGATTAGTGTAGTAAGAGTCGCAATATAAACTCTGCTGCTTAATATAGTCAGGGGTGTTTAAGCCTTCTTAAGTACAGCTATGTCATAATGATTTTAGTATACTTAACTGTGTTTCTAACATCCATTTCCCCATCTTTGCATTTTTCTGACACCACCTGAATCTTAGAGGGTGTTTTCTGTAGTCAGTTTTCTTTTTGTTAATTTCTGAGTCCCTGTGGATGGCTGGGCATGTTTTGAGGTCTGTTGCTCATGGTAGCATGTGTCACCTTTGGTTCAGATAGACATCCCTGCATTATGACTTGGTTGCATTTGCACCCAAACAATACACAGTTTTCCAAACCACTTTACTGTTTACTTCTCTTTTTAGCAATCACGGTAGGAAATGTAGAGAATGGATACCAAAAAAAGCTTTCTGGACCTTTGGTGCTATTATACCCATCATAACATGAATTGAGGTCATCCCATGCACTGTCTGAGACAAAAGCATGACATAAATTATTGCCAACACTACCATAATTTCAGCCTGATGATTTAAGGTTACAGATGTAAAGTATTTCAGGTCTACCTTATAGCACAGCACTTAATGACTATGTAGTCAAGCCATCATAGGATTGAGTAAATAGTCCTGATAAGAAATTAAGGTGGGATTCAGGCTTAAGATAAGAGATCTGGAGACCAAACATGGATACTGTTTGCAGTCCAGTACGACTGAGACGGTCTCTGTTCCTTTCTCTGCTTTAGTACTCTAAATGAGAAATCATTCTATAGATGTTAATAGTAATTGTATTTGCTGCAGTAATGATTCTGGAAACTTCTTGCCTGTAGAAAATCCGATATTCAGCCCAACTTCTACAGCTCTGTACCTTCCTTCTCCAGGCCTGGTGGACTCCCATCTCAGTGTCTGGATGTTCGTGATACAACAAGGATGTCATTTGGTGCCATCTTTATTATTTTTTTCTTGATGCAGTTCACAGAACATCAGATGCACTAATTAATGTTGCTTCATTACTCTGGCAGTGCAAAATGCTTCTGGAGCTCCAATAACTACCTAACTGGGGAAGACTTTCTTGTTTGTTATATTTTCTTACTAGGTATTGATCTGTATTAGCATTTGTAAGAACTAAACTAGATGTCTGAGAAAGAAGTTGAATAGCTGTATTGATATTGATACTGGGAAACACATCTCTCACAAAGATTTTCATTATAGACGTGTATTATGCTTGGGTCCAGGGCATGGCTTGCCTAATTGCCCCCATTGTGCTTGTTTCAATCACAGGGCAATCAAGCATAGGGCTAAACATTTCCATGACTACTTGGCACTGAAGTGGGTGGTACTTGGTCTCTGACTACCATGGCATGGCTAGATCTAACCCTGAATTTCTGTCCAAAAAAAGTGTTCAGAGAAGCTGCTAAAAAGGAAAGTACATTGAGCGGCCAACAACAGTCTATCAGAGTTGGAAAGCCTCTTTAGACGTGTCTGTTTCTGCTGAAGCCTGTGGTGCATCCCCTTCCAGAGGTTGCCAAACTTTTGAATAATGGCACATCCACTTGGTACTAAGCACTCCATTGTCAGTCAGTCCCAAGGCCTCTCTGTGGATCTTGGGTTCTAATGTCCATGTTCTAGCTAGCAAAGGGGAAGGTGGCATTTCCACTCAGTTTGCACTTTAGGTCAGTAGATATCGGATTAAGGTCTCTGGCATTTACTAATGACCAGAGTCTAGCAGAATGGTCCCCATTTCCGAATACAGGGCTGAACAAATTAT
Source organism: Protopterus annectens (assembly GCF_019279795.1). Lineage (NCBI taxonomy): Eukaryota > Metazoa > Chordata > Ceratodontiformes > Protopteridae > Protopterus > Protopterus annectens. Next base: position 687,891,623 of record NC_056727.1, on the reverse strand, counting down.
GCCTCAATAGATGGTCACCAGCTTGTTTCAGTTTGATTTGGATGAGCCCTATCCCTTCAGGTTTGTCCCTGATTTTATGAACTTTCTGAAATCTAGGCAGCCTGCCCCTGATTTTCTATCATTGTTTATCGAACTTCTTATAAAAGAAAAATGCACCTTTCCCCACAAAAGGCTCCTGGTACCTCTAACTAAAAGGCTGATTAACTGACCTATGTGAACCAGATATCTGCCCTATGTGAACCAGATATCTGCCCTATGTCAGTATGACTTTTGTACTGCATGCACCCTATCTTCTGCTTCACCACCTGAAGATGTCTTATTTGGGGGCACCCTTCACAGAATTAAGGAAGTGTTCAAATTGGAAGTTAAAGAATTATCCCAGTCTCAGACTGGGTATAGGGATTTTCTGGTCTTGCCTCAACCTAAGCCATGAGCCATTTCTTCAATCATGGAAATACTAGACGATGAATTTGCAATTACATCAGTGGAAACAATTTCCAAACCTCCTGCTCCTAGGAAGCCAGATTGGTTTTACAAGGTCCAAGTCTCCACAGATATCTCTTCAGAATAATTTAGTCCAGCCAGCTTTGGTGTCCTTGGGTTTCAAACAAGTCACAATTTGATAATGGTAAGCACTTTAGACTGGACCACCAGCCTTTATCAGACAAAATTACAAAAAAAGTCTCCAATGTATATAACAACACTGACTAATCAATCAATTAATTAAAAACACAATTAAAAATGCACACTTTTGTGTTATTAACCTCCCCTAGTGAGTTATAATATTAATACACCTTTACCTATCTATTAAAAAGTTTTAATTTTAAAACACTTGAAATAGAGATCGTATCATTTAGACCTGGTCTCACCGAAGCATGTAAAAGGTTTGCCACCAATATTCTCTATTTTTAAGATGCACTTTCCATGAACCCCCCCCCCCCAAGTACCCACCTTTACCTATTCTAATACTACAAACCCAAACTTACGATCTTGGTTTAATTCAAGATATTTAAAAAGGGAATTTGTGTTTTTCTTCTTACTAATTTCATACAAGTGTTTGTAAATAAGCTGTCTCATTTTCCGTTCTGTCTTACCTATATAATAGGAAGAACAGTCCAGACATTTTGCTGTGTATGTAACTCCCTTAGTACTACAATTGAAAAAAAAAAAAAAAAAACGGTATACTAATTTCCATTCCACCTAGGGAAACATTATCACATTCTAATATGTTTCTACATTGGTTACACATTACATTTCCTCATCTTACCCTTTACTCTAGTTTGCATTTTTGGAAATTTCCCACAGGTCTGGAAGAAAACAGCCTATTATATTTGGAACTGGTACAAATGTTCGACAGACAGATGTGAGCTCCTGGGAATCTTAATAAAATATAATACACAATGCATGGAGCAGTTAAATCAAAAGATTGTATCACTTGCTAAAACTATTAAAAAAACATTGCTTTTAATGCCTTTCAACATCTTCTTTCGGCTGCCCCCGTTAGGGGTCGCCACAGCGGATCAACTGTTTCCATTTCTTCCTGTGCTCTGCATCTTGCTCTGTCACACCAACCACCTGCATGTCCTCTCTTCCCACATCCATAAACCTTATCTTAGCCCTTCCACTTATCCTGTTACCTGGCAGCTTCATCCTTAGCATCATTTTCCCAATATACTCTGCATCCCACCTCAGCACATGTCCAAACCAACGTAATCTTGCCTCTCTGGGCTGACCCTCTAATATGCTTATTCCTAATCCTGTCCATCCTCGTCACACCCAGTGCAAATCTTAACATCTTCAACTCTGCCACGTCAAGCTCTGACTCTTGCTATTTTGTCAATGCCACTGTCTCCAACCCATATATGCCTTTTACCATCAGTATTTTAAAATCTTTAATCAAGTAGACAATTTGTGTAAAACTGTCATTGAGAGAAAAAAATCGCAAATTAAAGAGGGATCGTTTGGATTATGCCAATGGGAGAGCATACCCTAAACCATCACGACGTGGTCAACAAAGTAACAGAGACAGTGTTTTATGGCATTCCATCTTATGAGGAAAGCAGTGCTTCAGACTGAAGGGAACCCTCTACAAGCCAGCAGAATACCCCTTTAGAGGAGGGGAATGTTCGACGTTCAGAAAGAATTTGCAACAAGAAAGGGAATTATTTGAGTCGCGAGAACACAGGCTTTGGAATATACAATGTAAGGAGGAAGAGAACAGGCTCTTATCACTGGGGGAACTATCACCAGAACTGGTAGGTGAACTAATGGGTAATCGAACATATGAACTTGTCAGTAATAGCACTGGTGACTTTAAAATCTATAATTATAGCTCCTGCCAACTTAATTTTAATTATGCAGACCTGTTTAAGGCCTGACATTTGTGCCAAACAGGAGGGCTAAAATTACGGATCCAGCTCACTGACTTAAAATTATATACCAAGAAATTAAATTTGGCTGTTCATTTTCAAGGTACTATTGTGATGGACCAAAATCATTAGACTACCAAGTACTTTTAATCCAAGTTTACACCCGGTATTGAAACTCTTAGAAGAAATATGTGAGCTGGACTTTAGACATTTGTTGAAAAATGTTCATGCATATTCAGTCTGTAGTTTAACATCTGAACAGCGGTCCTTAGTGGGATACTTTGAGGAGCAGGGGTGACTTATGTTTTATGCAACCAGATAAGGGGGGAGGCTTGGTGGTAATGAATGTACTTTACTATAACCAATGAATGTTGCAATTGTTATATGAAAATACATATGTGGAAGCATCTTTAAATGAGTTAAATGTTTCTTATGCAAGAATTGATTACTTTTAAGAAGATATGCTTACCCAAGGGAAATTACCACCGAAGCCCATTCATTTATGTCTGTAGAACACCCTAAGGTGGAAACAATCTTTGGAATACCAAAGATCCACAAGGACTTAAATGATCCACCTTTACGTCCAATAGTGGACGCTAGTCACTCCAAAACTCATTTTATAGCCAAGTTTGTTGATATGCAGTTAAAAAGCAAATTCAAAACATTGGAATATTTATGTTGTGATTCATGGGACTGTCTTTCTAAATGTAATGATGTGCGGGGAAAGTATAAACAATTTGGATGTTATAATGTTTATAACTGTGAATGTTAGATTTGTACACTTGTATTCCACATGATGTAGGCATTGAATGGTTTACAGAATTTTTTACTGATATTATACCTATTGGTCAAGACAGGATTAATCTTCTATCACATCTGTTGGAACTAGTGTTGTTCAAAAATTATATTTTTTATGATGGTCATTACTTTAAACAAGTTAAGGAAGTGACTTTGGGGTCTCCTTTAGACCCTCTCTATGCAAATGTTATGGCCAGTTTGGAGAGGAACTATTTGTCTCTGAATATGTCTCATGTAAGAATGCATACACATTTTTTAGATGATTTATTTTTTATATGGGATGGACCTAAGGAATTAATATATGAATTTATAGAACATCTCAATGAATCTACTGAATTTTTGAAATTTTCTTTTCAAATAGGTTAATTTAATATTGCTTATTTGGATGTTTTAAGTGAGGATGTATATAGGGGTTGCTTGAAGTCTACCATACATAGAAAGAAGACCTATTTTAATAAATGTTTGCATTTTTCAAGTAGCCATCCATTTCATGTTAAAAAGGCAGTTCCCAAAGGTTAAATGGTGTGGGCAGCAAGGATGGTTACTATCTTAAATTAATTTATTGATGAATGTCATTTTATAGGGCAAATGTTTTTGAATAGGGATTATCCTAAAGCATTGGTAGAAGCTGTGACTATGGAAGTGACAAGAATTTCTGGCCAATTTAAACCTTTGTTAAATTATGGTATGGATATGGAAGTTATGGTTAACAATGTAGATGAAACCAACATAGCTGAGACTGATGTTATCCCAGTTATTAACACTAGGAATTAAAGTTCCCCTAATAAGATGAGTTTTAGTACCACCTTTGCAAATGATAGTGGACCCATCATGCAGGTATTACAAAAGAATTGGGATCTTATTTCAGGCAATGTTGAACTAAGTAACATACTGAGGCTGAATCCTAAAGTTATGTGCAAAAGGGTTAGAAACTTAGAAAGGCTGGTGTGATTCTTGCTCAGTGGTAAAAAAAGAGTAAAAGGTAAGATGAGGAAATGTAATATGTGTAACCAATGTGGAAACATATTAGAGTGTGATAATGCTTCCCTAGGTGGGATGGAAATTAGTATACCTGTTTTTTTCAATTGTAGTACTAAGGGAGTTGTATATGCAGCTAAATGTCTGAACTGTTCTTCCTATTATGTAGGTAAGACAGAACGGAAAAGGAGATGGCGTATTTATGAACACTTGTATGAAATTTGAATTAAACCAAGATCATAAATTTGAGTTTGTAGTATTAGAACAGGTAAAGGTGGGTCCTGGGGGGGGGGGGTCCATGTAAAGTGCATCTTGAAAATAGAGAATATTGGTGGCAAACCTTTTTAAATGCTTTGGTGAAACCAGGTCTTAGTGAGATCATCTCCATTTCAAGTGTTTTAAAATTAAAACTTTTAAATAGGTAGATGTGTATTAATATTATAAGTCACTAGGGAAAGTTAATAACACAAAAGTGTGATTTTTTTTTTTTTTTTTTTTTTTTTTTTTTAATCGTGTTTTTAATTAATTGATTAATTAGTGTTATATATTGGAGACTTTTTTGTAATTTTGTCTGATGAAGGCTGGTGGTCCAGTCGAAAGCGTTTTTAAATTGTGACTTGTTTGGAGGTTGCTGTTTTTGTTTTTTTCTTTTAGTTTATGCTTTGATTTTTGTTGTCCTTTGGTTTCAGCCAAAGGAAATACTGCAACTAAAACCTGAAATTCCCCTTTCCAGTGCCAGGTACAGTGAAATCCTCAACTACTTTAGGAAGAAAGCACATATTTGCTTCCCTGGCCATTAAGGCCTTTAACTGTTTGGCACATGATGAAATATCTGAAATTCTTTCCTACTGAGATGAAGGTAAAGGTGATTAAGCACAAGGAACCCAAAAGAGGGGAAGCTTGAACTTTGCAGCATCAGTTTTTAGGTCATATGACACACAATTGTTAGATATCTAAAAACACCAGCAAAAATGTATATAGTCAGTATTTAGAGAACTGAAAGTCCCCCCCTCTTCCTGTTTAACAGCAACCAGACAAATATGCCGTCTGTTAAAAAAAAAATAATGCTTATTGAAACCTTTATTGGTTGCTGAAATTGAGGAAATGCCTACTACACTCTTAAAGATGCAACTGTAATATAAGATACAACAGCCATCAAACCATTACACCTTAAATGTAGAAGCTAAGTCACTATCTGGTGTCCCTGGGTCAGTTGCTCTTCTGTCTCATCACTTTGAAGCACCTATTTCTCTAATATTGACACAAGGGACAGCTCATTCCCACAGCATGAATTATGTCTTAGAGTAGAAATCTCTGCTTTGCAATGACTGACACATTGGAGGGTACTTGCTGTCCATCTGTGGTTTCATTACTGGTTGATTTCTTTATGCAGATCTCTCTGCAGATGTTGCCTTATAATTTTATAATCTTTTGAAACTAAATCATCTTGTGGTTTTGAATAGGTTTGTATACCTAGTAGAAAAAAAGTTGAAAACACTGGGTGGTGAAGTCGGAATCTGAGATTTCTGTGTAGAGTGCTTAACTGTCACTATAAATGAATTCTTCCTCTTTTTTTGTTGCAAAGGAATAATCTTGGTCCATATATGCCCCAAAGTTTTCATTCTTTTTTTGAGCGGGAAGCAAACCTCTCTAAATTAGCTCTCAGAAGGGATCCACAGAAGGATTTGCTAATTAAAAAGGCACCTAGAGTGTATGCTGCAAACTTGGTTACAAGAAAGCAGTTGAGATCTATATTAATAAAGATGTAATCATGCCAGCAGAAAGAGCTGACCCAACAAACTGGCAGAATGGCAAAATATTAAAAATTGGAGACAGTAGAGTGTTTGTGGGAAATTATTATTCACTGTGCCCCAGATAGAAGAGAAGCATTTTTATCCCAGCAAATCAGGGAATGCCAAGAAGTGGGTGTGAGATTCAATGTGCTATATCAGGCTATCTTCAGAATACTTTTTCTTGGAGGATCAAATACATTTTTGATGCAGAAGAGATTAAGGAGGAAATACAAATGTTTATCTCACAAAAGTGAGACATTAAACAGAAAGGGACTCTGCTTCTTATTCTACTAACAATAGAGCTCCGAGAAAGAGACAGTCAGTGTTCCAAAGGAAAATGCTTGAGAGACGGAAAAAATACAGGACTTTACTATAGAAATTGGGAATACCTTGGACTTGTGCCAAAGTCTGATTTTGGGAGATGAAGCTGAACCGGACGACTAGCAACATTGAAATTCATGTGTAAATGTGAGACTACAAAGCACCAATCACTTTTGTGAAATATGGCTTTACAAGAGAAAGTGGCTGAGAAAGATTGGACTGTTGCTGACTTTGTTAAACTTGTGAGTTGACTAAAACACCTATATCCTACTTCATGTCATTAATATTTAGAAGGATGCTAAGGAAAAAAAGTAATTGTAAGTAAAACAATTTTTTGTTAATATTTGTATAAAGCATGTCATGATATAAACTGTGTTATAAAGTAAAACAGATTTGTGTAGTATGTAATTAGGGTATCTAAAATGAGTGTTGGGTAAACCTCTTGATTAATTGTTGCAGGTTATAAAGTAAGCAATACTTTTTTTACTTTTAAGAAATGTAGGCATTAGTGTTCAAAGAAAGAAAGGCTAAATAAAATCATATTTAAGTTATTCTGTAAGCTTGGGCTGCTGGGGTGGGGGATGGGGTATAAAATTGCACTGATTATAATATATGTATAGTGGAGATGTCTCTTACAGTTCCGTAGGCGTATTGTCTGGATTAATGTAAAAACACGGTGAATGCAATGAAAATGGCAGCGTCTCTTGCATATGTAATGAAATTGGGTTGTTTTTTTCCTCCTTTAGCCAGTGCTCAGTGTGAGTTAAGAAATATGCAGCTGAGAGCAGTTGTACATTCTGTTTGTATGTTTCCATGGAGAGACACTGACTACAGGTGCAGGTAGTTAATCTTGAGGGTTCTGAGCATTGTTTGCTGAGCAAATGTAAAAAATTTAAAAGGTACAGAGGCAAGCAGTTCAGTAAAAAAAAGTTTATAATTATGCAATTACTGGAATAGTGTATAATTTTATTTTATTTAAAGACAGCCAGTGCACCATTTCTTAAAGCTAAAAGTTAAGTTAATGTTTACTGAAAGTATACTAGCAGTTTTCACATCTTGGAAGAGAATACAGGTAAGAAAAGTGCAAACAGCAATCAGTGTAAGTGAAGACTACATGCTGTAAAATGAAGCTGAGCATGGGTAATCTTAATTGTAGGTTGGATAATGCTTGTAGGTGCTGCTTTCAATTTGGGACACACATTCCTATTCCAGGAAAGTTAAACTTCATTATGTGAATATGTGCATAGTTGTGTCTGTTTTAAGTTAATAGGTTATGGGGGTGATCTGTGTGTTTTGTTGGAGGGTTTTCATTAAAACAAAGTATTTTAAAATATCAACCTACCAAACAGTGTGTGCATGTAACACAAGTTTGAAACATATATTTGAAAAAGCTGTCATGTGCAGTAGGTGGGAATAATAACTTATCATAATGGCTACACTATCCGTATTATTTTGGAATGTAAATGGTCTCACAGATATAGACAAAAAGGTAGGTGTATTGAATTAAGAAATGCAGAGTGCCAACATCAGTGCAGACAAAAATAGGATTTCAGGGTGGATATTCAGCAGAATATCGGGGACAAAGGAAGAAGGGAGTAGTAATAGTAATTGCTAGAAGGACTGCAGTAGTAACAGAAGAGGGAAAGGATAATAATGGTAGATTTGTGGTAGTAAGGAGCTACAGGCAAGGGAGGAGGATTATGCTGTCATGTATTTATACTCCACCTAAAACCACTATTATGGAGCTTAAGAAAATGTTGAGAGAAATCTGCTTTCAATGGGGAATATTACTTGTAGGTTCATACTGGAACTTGATTTGCGACAGTAGACTTGTATCTGGGCGACCTAGAATGGATATTGTAACAAAAGAGGGTAGATTTCTGAAGAAATTTGTAAAAATATTTGTTATGGAAGGCATGAATTCAGTATTAGGAATTCAAAGAAATTATGATAACTGGCCTATACCAGATAGAAATTATATTTCACAGCGCATGTGCATTTAATTAAAAGTTATGACACATCCAATAACTATTTCAGATTGTGCACCAATAAAACTAAGATAAAAAACAGGGTAAAGAAGTAAAAATGAGATACTGAAGCTTCCCCTCCTACATGTTACAAAAGGAACTGAAATTTCTTCTTCAGACATCATAGTTAGTGGGATAAAATGAAAATGGAGTAAAATAGGATAGAAATAAAAGACAGATATGATTAGGAGGTAACAAGAATTATTTAGAGGGGCTCACAAAGGTTAAAGTATGCACAACTGCATAGTGCTAAAGATAAAATAAGGGAGTATCTGGATAATGTGCAGGAGTTTAGAAATATTGCTGTTAAGCACTTGCTTTTTGATGGTAACTGCACACCACAAAAATTTTTAGCACCATGACTTGACTACAGCAACAGAAAGTAGAAAAGGTTATTGCCAAACTTGGGGAGCCTATAACAAGGAAAATCATGGATTCTGCTGAGGTTTTGGAGAGATTTTTGGAAATTTTATGAAAATTTGTATAAAGCAGAGAAATGTCCAAATTGAAACGGGTTCCAACACAAAGCTTTTTGGTGTTGTAATTGGTAACTTAAAATATAATAAACACATCACTTAAATCAAGAAAATCACCAACAGTTGGGCTTACTCTACAGAAATAAACCCTTTCTCAAGGACTACTCTAAGAATTTTTTTGCAACAGCTTCTCCCTTCTATTGTCTGTGCAGTACCCATCCTGAATAACCTTCACTCCCCCTTAAAAAAATAAACTAGAGGTTTGCTGCAATAAAATAGCTAAGTTTGTATTCAACTTACCAAACCATGTACACTACTGTCTTGCACTGAAGCACCACCTAATTACCTTGCCTACTCCCAACTGTTAGTGCCCATAAAATAATAAACAAACCCAACACCTGCCCATCACTACAAAACAGAACAAATATCTCCTGACCAGGCCCAAGTCTCATAGCAACATAGGTTAAATAAAGTGAGTCACCTGCACTGTTAAGCATTGGAACTTCATACCATCCACACCAAAACAAGACAATGTTGCCACACGTTTTAAATGTAACCTAAAACAACACTTAACTTCCACTTGGCTTTGCTTATGCTCCCATTTTGACTAAACTCTTAGCCCACCTTTATTTCTCTCTTCATTGCCAGTCTCTATCAATCATCCCAACTCTTTTACCTTTTTTGTCCCTGTCTTTCTCTTTTATCCCCAGTACTCCTCCTCCAGAAAACCTATATCCTTAATCCTCTTCTACAAATATCTCCTCCTTGCCCACTTCATCTTACTTACCTGCTATTACTTCAACCTCTTCACTATCAGAATGTATGTTTTATCACCATCAGTACTTATGTTTGTCTTGATTATTTCTGCTTATTCCCTTCCTCCTCTTCTTTTCCTGCTTTAGTGACATCCTACCTCAGTAATGTCACTATACGGATACTAAACTTATGTGCATTATTATTATTATTATTACTCTTGTATCTTTAGCTATTGCACATTATGATGTCTTTGACTTATGTAAAATAATATAACTTCTAATGTATGTGATAAATGTCTTTACTATTTGTCTCCATGCTACCTGCAATGTAGTACTTAAAGTTTAATTTTTATTGTTGTTCATTTTAAATATGTATTTTATGTCGAGCTTTTCTCCATGGGCTTCCTCTGAAAATGGGAATTTTACCCAATTAAACTTTCCTGTTAAACAAAAGACAATGCATAAATAAAATAAGAAAGAGCAAAAATTGAAATATGCATGGAAGATTTAAGCGTGCCTAGGTAAGAGCAAGATGAGGCTCAACAATCAACAGTTAAGACAGGAGGAGCTGAGATAAAAACAGTGACATATAATCAGTCTGCAGTAAAGTCTCTAGGAGTAGGTGGTATTCCTGTGTAAGTTTGGAAGTTGGGAGGGAAGAAAGTAGTAAAGATCAGGGAGGTTTTGTTTAACAGTATTTTAAAAGGAGAGGAAACGCCAACATCCTGTAAGCAAGATTTTGGTGGCTGTAATACCTAAAGGTGGTAAAGATCCAGCAGACCCGGTTTCATTTAAGCCCATTTCAATTTTAAGCCATGATTATATAAAATGTTTGTCTATGACAGCTAAATGAAAGGCAATGGTGTTGCCACAGTTGATAGATATGGATCAGTGTGGTTTTGTGGAGGGGAGGCAAGCATTTGACAACATTAGAACAATGATGATCCAGAGGTAGGCAGAATATAAGAAATACCACCATTGTTGGTTGGTCTTGATGCAGAGAAAGCATTTGACAGATTAAGCTGGGATTTTGAGTAGAGTAGGTCAGTGGAATCATTTGCATTCTTCAATACAATAATAAGGTAATTTAGGGGGATATATGCAGGATTGGAGACATAAATTAAAGTGGGAAAGTTCCTCTGTGATAAGTTGTGTCTGAACAGTGGAACCAGGCTGGGGTGTCTTCTTTCCCCTTTGTTATTAGCATTATATGCATTATATTTGCAGCTATTGACAAAAAAAAGGGGACTCAGAAATTCAAGGATATAACTGGTATTGTAATTAATAAAAGTTTATTTGCAGATGGTGATAGTTTGTACCTGATAAAACCAGAAGAGGACAATTCAACATTGTAGAGCATTTTGAGACAGGTTCAAGTATTTTCTGGATATTTGTTGAAGATGAAGCAAATGCTGTAACTGTAAACTATGTATCCAGATATGAATTCATTCAACAAAACCCAAATTTATGGGGTCACAGTAAAGTGAAGCATATGGGAGTATGGATTAAAAAGGCTTCTGTTATGGCAACTAAGGGTACATGGGAAGAGACCAAACAAAAGATAATACAAAAACTCAGAAACTTGAAGCTCTTTTTTATGGACATGAAAAGCGAGACACAAGCAGTGCAAATGCTTTTAACCCCCTTCATTTTATATACAGGTAAGGCATATTTTTATCCATCAGAGAAGTTGTGGACAATAATAGAGTTAAAGGAATTTATCTTTGGAGGAGGGCAAGGGTCAAGTGGTATAAGTTGATCCTGCCAATAGAAAAAGTGATTTAGGATTAGCTGATTTGAATTGGTGTTTGAGTTACGTGATTAAGGCTCATATACATAACACAAGCAGAAAGCTATAATTCAAAGTGGAAGGGGATGATGAAGAAACAGGGGTACTCGAGAAATAAGAATAGAGTGAGGGAAATCAAGAAATGAGAGCGAGGGAACTCTAAATAAGGAGATAGTGAGGTTTTGAAGGCAGATATTTGAGAGTAACACCCATACAGAATACTGTATTCATGAAGTTTCTATGAACTAAGCCAACATGAGAATGCAGAAAGGACGGTTTGCTTATAGGGATGAATGCAATTAAAGGTAGAGAGAATAAGCAAGAGTGGGCAGGAATTTACTGGAGAAAACTGGCAAAAAGAACAAAGGTATTGGGATCAAATAACTAGAGGCCAGGAAGACGTTTAGACTGCAGGCTAGAAACTGCCTTCCCTACCAGAAATTGATATCAGAATATAGGTAAAGAGAAAGGGATGGGGGAATCCTAAGTGGAAGATCTGCCCTGGTAGTTTTTATTTGAATCTAGAACAAAATCTGCTGTTAAAAAAAGGAATAATTATTTGTACATGTGAAATATTGCATAACAACGATAGGAATCTATCAGAGGAAGTTAGAAAAGAGCGGAAGCGCGACTGGATAAGCAATTTTCAAGGGAACAATGGGAGGACATATGTATGGCTCTCAAGCAAGCAACAAAGTCTAGAAGATTTAAGATTTTTGCTTTGCAGTGTGTGCATGGGTATTTTTATATCCTAAGCAGACTCCAAAGAATTTGGCAAATGCTGGAGGTGTGATGGGAAAATTGTTTTGGGATTGTAATGAGTTGGTGGTTCTTCTTTCGGCTTTTCCCGGTTAGGGGTCGCCACAGTGGAACTCCGGTCCGCTAATGATTGGCAGTAGATTATTACGGTGCCGAAGTGCCAGCTCGATGCCCTCCCTTCAACAAAGGCACGTCCATTCACGCATGTCTTTCGAAGGCCACTCTACCGCGGGGAGAACATGCAGACTCCACACAGAAGGTGCTCCAGCCGAGAATCGAACGGAAGAACCTCTTGCTGTGAGGCGACAACACCATCGCGGCTTATTGTGATGAGTTGGTGCACTTTAAAATCTCAGTACAGAGTACTCTGTCAGAAATTTTGGGTGAGCAAATGGGTTTAACTAAAGAAATTATGTTTTTGAGCTGGGACACAGGATCTGAATTGCCGACACATAGTAAGGCCTTGTTTAGTTTAATTCTTGTGGCTGTCAAAAAAAACAATTACTAGTAAATGGAAACCAAAGTCTAAACCAACTGTATTTAAAGTATTGAATATTGTAATAGAGATAAAAGAACTGGAAGTTGGACCTTTAGAGAAGGGTAGGAGCACATTACATGGAATACATGGAAATTTTGGGAGTAATGTTCTTGTGGAAAAGTGAGGTTTGAGGGAAGGCTAGAACTGAGCAATTTATGTAATGTTGGACTGATACATTATACATCACATATGCTCTTTTGTATAACTATGTAACAGGGAAGACGTTTTTTTTTTTTTACTTTATAAAAATATATTTCCGTGTGTCTTAAGTGGTAATTTAATAAAGATGTTAAAACTAAAAATAATATAACTTTAAACAGAAAATAGCTGTCAGAGGCTGACCCCTTTTCTTTACGCAACTCTTGTGGTTTAAGTTTGTTCCAACTTTATTTCTGCTTCTATTTTTCCAGACACTTGACTGATTAATAAATGAAACACTGTCATTAGATTCATTTCCTTCTGGGAAACTATTAAATCTCAGTTTTTTCTGCCTAGACCGAGCCTTGTAAACTATTAGCATTTCTTCTTTTAGGCTGAATCTCACATATGTAGTCGTGGCCTCAGATTCCAGTTCAGTGTTCTCATCTATAAAGCCTTGCAGCACATCTGAATGATCACTTAGTTCCTTCTGCCAGTTTAAACCAGTTGTAATTTTTTTACTATATTGGTCAAATCCCCTGTTCGTCTTTTACATTTCATAATATGGTAGCTTAGGCACTGGCTCCTCAGAACATTTGATTGGAGCAGCTTAACAATTCAGACTTTTGCTGAGCCATTACTGTAGCTTCAACAGATTTATCTTGTTTGCTTTTCTTTGCTGGCTTTTTCTTTCTTCTAGCAGATTTCTTTGAAATTAGCATTTACTTTCTAAATCACTGAAAGATGATGTGCTAAATTAACTGTTTTGCCACTAAAATAAGTATTGCTTTTAATATTTATTTTCCAGTAGAACTGGAGAGAAAATAATCAGATTCAAATGAATGACATGCCATATATCATATCATCCTAGTAGTATTTTGACTTTTGTCTGCATTTTGGTGTTTGAAGGGTACTGTTCTGCAGGTATTCCTGTGTGAAATAGTTTCTGTTCCAGTGAATTGCTCATTGTTATGGCATCATACACAGGATCCTTTATCCAAAACTGAGAGAAATGGTACGCTGTCTAACAACCCCCTATGGTTTCCTTTTTTGGGAGAGGCTTTTAGGATGGCAAGGTCGTGAGGTCACTTTACAGTTGTCTTTCCTACTATTTTCTTCTCCCAAAAAAATTCTCACTGATTTTCTTAGGCATCTAAGTTTAATTTTTGTCTCATTCCTTCCTGGGAGCCCGATCTTTTGTATTCTACATCTGGAGCTTGTGTAATTAATTCTGTTCCTCCTTCCCAATTAAGTCTTGACCACATTTAAGGGCTCTGCTCAAGGTTGCTGTCCTCCTTGAACGACATTCCAGTACCAATTTTTGCCATCTTTTCTGCCACTGAAGACTTCCAAAAGCTGTAGCTCCTAGTCAGTTTTCTGCTTTATACGAACAGCAAGGACAAGGAATAATACAAAACAAAAAAGCAAAAAAAAAAAAAAAAAACTTTTAAACCATTTTGACCTTTTAAAGTCTCTCACTTGTCTTTCCTATTTGTCATACTCATGCATCCATAGAAAATCAAGCCTTGAAAACTGATTCTTTCTCGAGTCTAGAAAGCAGACATTAATTAAAAAGCTCTTGTGCAGAGTCTGAGATAGTGTTTCTATGTGCAGTGCCATGGATAGAGAGAAAAGAACTTGTTTTATCAATGATTTGATAGGATGGCTTAGTAGTCTCTTTCCTTCCTTCATTTTTTTCTCCTAAGGTACATTGGAGTCCTGATTGGTGGATTGAAAATCACTGAAGACATTCAGTGGGAGGGATTCCAGCATGTAGGGCGTGCGCTTTGTTACCCCTTCTTGCCTTAGAGCTACTTCAGTCTTCCAAAGAAGTGACTAACTGTTACTGGAAGCCTTCTAAGGTCCAAGTCTGGCACTTAATGCACCAGCCTCCTGCCAAAATTTCTCAGAAGGGTTTTAAATACTGTTTCCAACCCCTTATTAGTCTTGCCTGTTTTAACTGAGTCGTCTTCCCAGGTAGGAGATGACATATTCTTCCCAGTCATAGAGACCATAATGCTTGACATATAGATGCTAGATGTCATGCCATGGAATTTCAGAAGCCCCCTTATATTGTCCTTCATTTTAAGTGGGTTTAGCTCAGAGAAACTGCGGAATTATTCCTTATCCAATTTAGTCAGTGACACTATAGAGAAAATGCTTTCAGGATTGGGGAAATGCATTTTGCTTGTTCCTAGGAATTTGGACAGACCTCATCCCATCTGAATCTTTAGCAGTTCCAGCTATCACATTGAACATGTGGACTTTTGGATGGTTGTGTTATACATATTTGTCCTACTTTGGCTAGAGAGTTACTGCAAGGTGTCCCAAAAAAATGAAAGTTGTTTGCCACATCAGTGGGAGGAGGAAGGCATGGTAAGCTTGAAGGTTTTTTTTAGAAAATTGATATTTTAGAGCAAGGTGGTGCTATTTGTTCTTTCTTCCATATTATCTGCACCATTTGCCAATCACAGTAGAAGCACTTTATAAGGAGAATCTTTTAGTGTTTCTGAAAGAAGAAACTTCACTGTCTGGCTCCTCTGTCCTTATTGCCTCTATTCTTGGATCTCCAGTAGTTTTACCGTAGCATTAATTCTTTGATATGGATATCCATTTGTCTGTTTCAAACCATCCTTTAAAATGAGGGAGTTTGGGAAATCCTCTTCTGCGAAGCTTTACTTCCTGAGAAAAGGGCACAAGAGCATAGGGTTTTGGCTTCCTGGGTCTCCTTTTAGCAGTGAGTGCAAGTTTGAATCATTTTATATCTGCTGGAGTGAGCTATGTTATCTCTGTCTCTGTTAAGAGTTTATGGAAATAATTATTTTAACAGTTCCTTTTACCCACCTCCATGAGTGTGCTTCTGTGGACATCTGGCTGGTATTGAATTGGGTATATGAAGGTTACAATGTTAAGGACTGCAGTTTCAGTGTCAGCTGGTTGAGCATATAATTCTAAAGAAGATTTCCCCACTCATCAAAAATTCAATTATTCTAAGGCTTGGGGACCACAAAGTTGTATTTTAGGCAGTGTGGGGATTCAGTCTTCTGCACCACTTATTTTTTATGAGTTGTTGAGCTAGGCTATGTTTCATCAAATTTGTATTCATTGATATTTTGACACTCATGTTTGTTAGAGTTGTTTGCCACCTGGCTTCATTCCACCTTGAATCAACAGATTTTTTTCATCATTACCTTGGAATGGTTCCTGTCCCTGTGCAACTTAGGACTAGATGGTCTATGTCTTCCTCCTACCTCCTACATCAAAACAGTTTCCCATTTTTGAATCTTCTTTCAAATGTTTGGGAGCCCATTTGGAACCAGCAGTAGTCCAGGAGCTCTTTCTCACTGTCCCACTTCTGTTATATTTGTAAAGTAGAACAAGCAGATTTAAAACGTATTCTTTGAGACAGAATAGTCTGAATTATTATGATGGTTTTACTATTTAATAAGCTTTACAAAATTCATAATACTCATCGTGCACTGTCATGTTAGTATTGTAGAAGCATTCCACTCAGCAGTGTACCTAAATCTACTGTCAGTGGCTTGGATTTTAGCTGTTTTAGTCAAATATTATGTTGCGTGCCATATAACTCATCACTTCACTGTCCAAAACACTAGGTGGTGTCTACACTCTCAGGTACTTGAGTACCTCAGGAAAGAAACCAACTGGCACTTACACAGCACTGTTTCTGAGAAAGCCATAGTATAGCAACTGCTTTACTCTTGTTAACACAGTTAGCTTACATAGTGGCAATAACCAACAAGTCTCAGTAACCTTCCTGGACTTTTCCAAAGCATTTGAATTTGTCTTCTATCCCTGCGACTCCAAACCCTCAAAGACCTCTACCTGTCTGTTTAGACCACATTGTGGTTCAAAAGCAACCTTGGTGACAGAAGTCAGTGTGTCAAATGGAATTGCATATTCCGCTTTTCTGCTAGTAAGCATAGACCTTCCTCTGGGATCTGTACCTGGACCTTTATTATTCAACATATTCAGTAATAACTTACACACTGCATCAGACCCTTCAACCATTATTTAGTATGCCAGTGATACTACATTCATTTGCTCAGCCCTTTTTTAAAATGAGCTTCAATTAAACACCCAGGCTTCATATTCTTCTGTCATTGGCTTCAGCAGTGTAAACTAATACTCAATACTAAAAAGTATAAGGTAATGCTTTTCCTACCCAGAAATGCATTACCTGACCCATCTAATTTTGACACCTTCTCCAGAGACTATACACTAGAAATAATCTGAACTACCAAGTTACTAACGTTACTAAGTGTCACCACTGATTGTAATCTTTGGTTTGACCTGCATATCAGTCACACAATTAAACTCTGCAAAGACTAGGGGTCCTCTACAAAGTCAAATATTATCTGACTGAACATGCAAGAAAATCGGCTACCCACCTCCTTCATAGTCTACTTTATGCAGCACCAGTTTTTCCCAAGTCTACACTCCACTCAGCAATGCTATTACAAAACAGCAAAATTTTGCTATTGCCCTTCCCAGTAGGGCACACCATTGCATTGTAGTAAAAAAAAATTGAATTGGATGACATTTTCCAATTAAGTGAAATACACCCAACTAAGATTTGCACACTTCATTCTATAACATCTAAAGTCCCTAGTCTTTGCACCACTGCTCAACTCGTACTCCTGCACCAGAGAGCTATACTTCCATAACAAATTCCTTTTTGATCAGCCCAAGTCTCATAATTTTCAGAGATGCACTCTACTTCATGATATTGCCAAATTCTGAACGCAACTCCTTTTTCTCTCCGGTAAAATGAGAACTCTTCTACTTTCACAATGTGTCTGCACACTCAAAATGTGGCAATGTCACTATTCTACCACACCTGGCTGGTCTTTTTGTACAGCAACCTCCTTCCCTCACATTTCCATGAAACTCTATTACTGCAAGGCTCTCTTAAAACTCCTTTTGTATATATTGTAAATAACCTCACTCTGTGTAACACAATAGTAATGGACTTTTTCTCAGTTATGTATAGTTGAATTCGTTGTATATAGTTTTATATACCCATTCTGTAGAAATTGACAGTGTTTGGATTGCTATATACCATAAATTATTTTGGAATGCCTGTTACTGTATGCTTTAAAATGTTTTCTGGAATATCTCTTAATTATTTACTTGCAAATTGTAAGCTTTCCTGTCCAGGCCTCTGCTGAAAAGGGGTCTTGTGTGGCCCTTTTGGACTTTCCCCATAAACTAATACAAAAATATATATAAATAAATGAATTAATGATTAAAACTAATATCTCAGTTAGACTGGTGTAGCTTTTCCAGGAATTTATTGAATGCTGCCATTGACTGCTTCATAACATTACCCTGTTCACCCTTCAAAAATAAGCTAAAAGGCATTCTCAAAAATTGCTCTGCCCATTGGAACAAACCACAGAAAGGCGTTCACAATTGGAATACTGCATAATGTTTTCAAGCCAAACTTGGAGAGCACCTGTTCATTGAATATAAATGCAAATGTTTTACAGACACTGTGAAATGCATTATTCATTCAGAATCACCACTCGTGTTGTTTCAACCAAAATACTTAAAACATGTTTCCTTTGTATTAACAAGTTTATAGATCATTATATAATTGCATTTGTTCAGTCAAGTTTCCATTAATATGTCCATTACTATTATGCAAAATCTGTTGCTAAACAGGAGCCGATTTTGTGATTAAGAGAGACCTCAGACCAGCTCATTTACCTGATTTAACAAACAAACTACATAGATGGATGGATGGATAGGTAAATGAATGCCATTAAGATTTCCAAAACATTCCTCAGGTATATTGAGCAGTATGACTCTATTGAATTGCGTGAGTCATCTGAAATCTGAATGGTTAATTCTAAGCTGGACAGTTTTATAAAATATATATACAAAATACTCTAAAGTCAGTCAAATATTGACAGTGTGTTCAGGCATCATCTTTGCCTTGTAGCAAAAGAATAAGACATTCAAGGAGCAATGTGTTAATTTGAAGGTGAACCTGAAAATGCTGAAAGGTAAGCAAATTTATTAAGAAGACTGACCCATAGGAAAGACATTCAAGTGAGTAGGGTCTTGAAGAAAGAAGCAGAGACCACCTGTAGTGTTTATGATGGAAAAGCTGGTGACAATGACCCTGTTAAAATTGTAAGAGCATATAGAATATTTTTACCAGGGTTAGTGATCGCAAACCAGGCAGCCTTGTCATAATTTAGTTGTATCTGTGCCTTTTGTGTTGAATGACAGAATCCTGTATCTATTGTAGAGACCTGGCAAAGTGTTTTGAAAAACAAGTTTTCATTTTAAGTGAATTTTTGGTTCAGACACAAAAATCAACTAATTTCTGGCAACAATTCTTGAGTGTTAACTAAGGAAGTCAAAATTCATGGTGTTAAACCCTGTTTTATTTAAGATTTTGTCCTGTGAGTGGATAAAACTTTAACAGAGACGCTAGGTGCCCTGAGCTATACACTAGCGTAAGAGTCTGAGGAGGTGCGCTGTGGTCCCTTGCATGATTCTAATAAAATGAGCGGTGATAAGGTTAAGCAGAATGTTGGGGGCTTGGAGAAAAATTAGTCACAGGGTGAAAAAACACAGAATGTTAAATTTGCAGCAGGAAAGGAAGCACAAATTAACTAAGACAATGTGGTCTGCCTATCTTTCCATGTGTTTTGTGGAATCAAATTTTGTATAAAGCATCTATGGTCAGAGCATATGGTGTTAAACCCTGTTTTATTTAAGATTTTGTCCTGTGAGTGGATAAAACTTTAACAGAGACGCTAGGTGCCCTGAGCTATACACTAGCGTAAGAGTCTGGGGAGGTGCGCTGTGGTCCCTTGCATGATTCTAATAAAATGAGCGGTGATAAGGTTAAGCAGAATGTTGGGGGCTTGGAGAAAAATTAGTCACAGGGTGAAAAAACACAGAATGTTAAATTTGCAGCAGGAAAGGAAGCACAAATTAACTAAGACAATGTGGTCTGCCTATCTTTCCATGTGTTTTGTGGAATCAAATTTTGTATAAAGCATCTATGGTCAGAGCATATGCAAGTAGTGTGTAGTTGATATATAATAAGCACAACTATTATTGTTTTAAGTAATGTGTGAATCACACATTGATACCCTGTTGGAGAGCATTCATTCAACAGAGTATTGATGTCCAGATATTGCCTGTTAAAAACTGTCCAGTGCTTTACAGCAGCATATTAAATTGCTGTGAAGCATGGGGTAAACAAAAAAAAAAAAAAAAGGCTGCATTTCTTTACGGACTCTAAATGTGGTGCTGCTGTTGAGTGTGTATGTAAAAAAAAATAAAAATATAAAGTAACGTGTGTGCATGTGTTTGCATCTCAGAGAGAGAAAGGGAAAGAGAGAAATTCAGTGAGCTAGCAAGCAAATGAGACAGACCCCGAGCATGCCTCTCAACTTTTGTGATCAGTAAGGCTTGATAAAGATGCTGAAAAAGATCTGAAGTCATGGACAAAATTTTAACAGCTCCCTATTGAAATGGCGGCATTTGTAATACCAAATGCTGACATGCTGAAAAAATACCTGAACACACAAGTGAAGAGCAATTCTCAAAGATCGCTCTTCTTAATGTTTCCTTTTGCAAAGTGGGGGGGGGGGGGCCAAACTTGTATATAACAACTCTTGAGATTGCAGTATCTTGGAGAAAAGGGAATATTCTGAGAAATGGCATCTCGGACGCAAGTCCGCTCTCTTGGCCGATGTTCTTCATATTTCACTGTTGCAGTCATCACCTGTGGGTTATCCCTGCTGTGGTAACCCTCGGCCGGCCCGAATACCAGAGTCGGTGTTTTTCTCCGTCGGCTGCTGTCACTTGCTGCCTGACATCAGTTCGTCAGTGCTATAAAGGAAGGCAGCTGATGCCATTACATCAGTCTTTCTTGCTGTGGAGCCCATAGCAGAAGCAGTTCACAAGTGTGCCAGTCGGTCACTACCAGAGTTTGAATTGCACCTGAAAACGTCTAAACCCAAGTACCCCATTGGGGATCCTTTTTTCTTGCACTAACCGATGTCTGAAAAAGTTAACAATTGTCTCGCCTGTGGAAAGCAAATACCACACCGAGACTTCCATTCATACTGCGTCACTTGTTTAGGCCCAGACCATGACATCCCCCATTGCCAGTTCTGTGCTCCCTTCAACGCCAGAACCATTCATCATAGAGCTCTTATTGTAGCCAGGTATTTTCGTCTTCTGTCTTCGCATTCAGAAATGGCATCCGTCAGACAGCCATCCATAGACATTCTAAAAAAAGTAAGGATAAAGATAGAGACAGACCACACAAGGCAAAGCCTTCCGATGACTCTACCGCTAAGCAGGTCATCAGTTCTCTGGAATTCAGTGAGGTGCTTTCGCAGCCCCTGATACCCGATTCGATACCTTCACAGGCCTGTACTGAGACCCTTTTGGAGTCCAGTATGCTGCAGAAATCTTCTTCTTCCAAGCCTTTGGTTGTCTCTGCCTTGGTTGGGTCAGGAGCCCCAATGCAGGCACCACCTTCTGAGGAGGTTTTTTGCACTACCGAATCTAAACAAAAAGCGTCTTCTCAGACTACCGCTTATCTCAGACCGATGGATACTCTTAGGCCTAGAAGCAAGGCCATTCCTAGGAAAACTGTCTCTAGCCACCATTTTACTCCTGCTCCACCACCCCAAGCTCAAATTCTTAAAATGGCGGAGGATCTTATCACCCTTGTCAGGGGCAGTTAGACCATACCTTCTAAAAGGAAAAGCGACCTTTCTCCTGAAATAATGACAGAACAGGATTCTGGGGAGTCTGATTTATTCAGATTTTGAAGAGGAGCAACAACCTCCGACTGCTTATGAGGATTCAGATGCAATGGAATCCATTCCTTTTGCCTCCCCACCAGGAGATCTTTCCTTTGGGGTAACCCTTCACACCCTCAGGGAACATTTCCACTGGGAATCCCAGGGCTTCCCTCAGTCTAAGAAAAGACTGAGAGTTTCTAGACCTGCCCCAGCACAAGACCCATGGCCATCCCTACAATCTTAGAGGTGGTTGATGTCTTCTATGAATCCAGCTTAACTCCCGATACCCTCCCACCTGCTCCAAGAAAATCTGACAGATAATACGGAGTACCAGATTCTCACAAATACCTGTACAGAAATCCTGCTGCAGACACGGACATAATTACACAGGGACCAAAAGGACCCAAGGCTAGCTCAGCAAAGAATCCCATTCCTTATGACAAGGACTCCAGAGCTCTGGACAGATGGGGTAAAAAAAAGTATACACCTCTGCAACCTTAGCTATCGGAGCACTCAGCTGTCAGTTCCACATGTTAAAATATCAACAACACACTTTGGAACTAGTCAAACAAAAGATTTCAACCTTTCCTGACCGTGCCAATTCGAAAGTGTTAGCAGATCTACTGCACTCTACTTGTCAATTGGCCAAACGCTCATTACACTGTGGATATGAAGCCCTAGAAGCCTCAAGCAGGGCAGCAGTGTCAGGATCTGTCATTAGGAGACATGCACGGTTGAAAGAACAACCTCTCCTTGACCATGTCAAATCTAAATTACTTGATGCACCCTTGGATAAGGACAGTTTGGAGTAAAACCTGAAGAGGTGCTTAAAAAGATGGAGGGCAAAGCAAAATCTATGCAAACAGTATAAGATTTCCTTCAGGTACAACATCCTAGGTTCAGCAGGAATTTTCCCTCAAAACACTGGTCTTTTCCCGCACCTAGCAGACAGGGGAAAGATAAGCCCCGCAGGGACAGACCACCTTAGACTCCTATCCCAGGAACAGCAGGGAACCAAACAGTGGAACACTTCCGCTCCAGAGTCAGGGAGTTCTAAGCCATCCCTCTATGGCAAAAACTCTCATTGACCCCCCCCCCCATGCCCTCTTAACTCACCAAAACCTAGGAGGAAGGCTAAGAAAATTGGCATTCTGTAACAAAGGACCAATGGGTCTTAAAGATCATTTTTCAGGGATACAAATTCTCCAACAAACTCCCAGTTCTAAGAGGGTACCCAGACTTGCCTCCAAATCAGTGGGCAGAAGCATTGAAACAAGTCGAAACTCTCATATCCCAAGGGGCAGTAGAACCTGTCCCCTCAGATCAAACATGCAAAGGCTTTTATTCCAGACTATTCCTTGTTCCCAGAAAAGAGGGCACTTGGCGCCTTATCCTGGATCTATCCATTCTGAACAGCTTCCTGGTGGACCCAAATTCAAAATGCTAACTTTACAGCAGCTACTGCCTATGCTGACAAAAAATGCCTGGTTAGTTACCCTAGATCTAAAAGATGCCTACTTCCACATCTCCCATAAAGGAATCCTGCAGGAAATTCCTTTGCTTCAGAGCAGGCTCACAACACTTTCAGTTCTCTGCGCTACCCTTTGGCTTACCTACTGCTCCCAGGGTATTCACCAAATGCTTAGCCCTGGCCATAGCGTTTTGCAGACAGAAAAATATACAAATTTACCCTTATCTGGACAACTGCCTCATTCAGGCAGACTGCAAAGAAAAGCTCCTCAAGGACCTCCTCTTGGTCAAAACCCTCCTAACCTCCTTAGGGTACACCATCAACTAGAAGAAATCAAAGCAAATACTCTCCAGGAAGATCATTTTCTTGGGACCACTGCTGGACACAGCATCCCAGATGACCTTCCTACCCCCAAAAAAGCAGAGCTTCCTGCCTCTCTATTTTACCCAGTTGGCTTCCTCACTGCGAGGAGGTTCCTTCAAGCCTTGAGGTACATGGCATCTTGCATCCTTCTAATTCCTCTGGCCAGGTTTCACATGAGAAAACTTCAGTGGTACCTAAAGAACCTTTGGTGTCGGCACTCAACCTCTAGAGACCTTGCTTCCTCTGATCCTCTGTCTAAGGGCTGAATTAATCTTGTGGGCAGGGGCCTGTGCCCAGAATAAGGGCCTTTCCTTCACCCTCTGCCCAAATCGGCAGACCATTACCACCGACGCCGCAGACATAGCTTGGGGCGCTCACCGAGAAGACAGGTGCACTCATGGACTTTGGGATGCCCAGCATCTTCCCTTACACATCAACCAGAAGTAAATGATGGCAGTACAAAAGACTCTGACATCCTTCAAACCCCATCTCAAGACAGTTTCTCCATCAAAACAGACAACACCACAGTAATGTGGTACATCAACAAACAGGGAGGGACCCAATCTTACCCTCTGTGCAGGCTAGCCATGAACTTCTGGCTGACAGTCTCTTCCATGGGACTACACATGATAGCCCAATACCTACCAGAGATCAACAACACCCTAGCAGACCACTTGAAGAGAAACTTACTGGACCCCATGAATGGGCAGCTCCACTGAAAATTTTTTTTACAAATCACTCCGGTGTGGGGGACTCCAGAGGAGGATCTCTTTGCTTCGCATCTCAACCATCAGCTGAAAAAATTCTGTTGCAGGGAGTATGACCACCTAGTGGGGAAGGTAGATGCCTTGACCTTCCCCTGGAACACCCTCTTTGTGTATGCATTCCCTCCTCTGCCTCTTATTCTAAACGTACTGATTAAAATAAGGGAGGAGAGACCAAAGCCCATCCTCATTGCTTCAGATTGGCCCACACAACATTGGTACCCCTTACTGCACAGCCTGACCTTACAGCCCTCCCAGGCAGCTTCCCTTGATCTTAGACCTCTTAACTCAGGTGGGGGGGGGGGGGATGCTGCACCAGACTTGCAGACTCTCAAACTATCAGCATGGCTAATACTCTAAAGGCAAACAAGGGGGCCCTGTTAAGCAAACGGGTCCTAGACATTATCACAGAGGCCAGAAGGCCCAGCACCAGAAAATTTTACGCATGAAAATGGAAAAGATTCTGCTCCTGGAGCCAGTCCAGAGGGGGCAATACCTCACAACCTTCCATCTCTCTTATCCTGGACTACCTAGCAGAGCTACTTAATAGTGGAATCTCCTTCTCTATTAACATCCACGCCTCAGCCATTTCAGCTCATTTTGATACAGAACAGCCCCTGTTCTTCCCATCCTTTGATTAAACTGTTCCTCAGAGGGGCTTCTAATATCAGACCTCCCAGAAGTCCACCCATTCCAGCCTGGGACGTGAATTATGTTTTGGAAAAACTAACTTTATTTCAACAGAACTTAAGTCGCCTGGAAGACTGGTTTTCTCCTAGATATCATCTCAGCCAGAAGAGTTTCAGAACTTCAGGCATTGATGGCCATAGAGCCCTACATCATCTTCCATGCAGACCTGGTCTCCCTGAGGACTAATCCCTCCTTTATGCCCAAGGTGATATCTAATGTAACTCTCAACCAGGCCATACATCTACCCACCTTCTTTTCTAACCCTCAAAACAAGGGGGAAAGAATTCTGCACTCACTAGACGTGCACACACAGCTCAGATACTATCTGGACCATACTAAACCCATCAGGAAAACAGACCAACTACTTGTCAGCTTTGCCCCAGGGGCAGAGGGGAAGCCCAATTCCAAACAAACCATTTCCAAATGGATATCAAACTGTATCCATTTCTGCTAAAGATTGCATGGGACCCCCCCCCAAGTCTATTCAAACTCATTCCACTAGGGCAGCCTCCACTCCCACAGCATTCCTCCAGAGGAGTTCCCACCA
The DNA here is from genome assembly GCF_019279795.1 of Protopterus annectens. Lineage (NCBI taxonomy): Eukaryota > Metazoa > Chordata > Ceratodontiformes > Protopteridae > Protopterus > Protopterus annectens. The sequence continues at coordinate 687,866,240 of NC_056727.1, read as the reverse complement.
GGGACATCCTGGAAGCTGCCACCTGGACTTCTGTCCATACCTTTACCAAGCATTTACCACCTACCTCTATTTTCTAAGGCTAGGGCAGGGTTTGCCCTGCAATTCTGCTGGGTATGCTGACCCATTGCTAGGACTCTTACTATTCCTACCACCCCTCTCCTCAGCTTTGGGAATCCTCCCACAGATGATGACTGCAACAGTGAAACACGAAGAACATAGTACAGTTGTGTTCACTTATCATAAATGTAGATAGAGTGTATTCACTGTTGCAGTCCTGGTTTCCCACCCTCCTTCCCTGTTATGCCTTCTTTCTTTAGGGAGACATAACGGTGGCTTTTTAGCCACCAGGACCACTTTACCATAATTATTTGGGCCTCTGAGTGGTTAGGGCAAGAAAAACTGATGTAATGCTGTTGGCTGCCTTCCTTTATAGCACTGACGACCTGACATCAGGCAGCAAGCGACAGCAGCTGACGCAGAAAAACATTGACTCTGGTATTCGGGCCGGCCGAGGGCTACCACAGCAGGGATAACCCACAGGTAATGACTGCAACAGTGAATGCACTCAAACATCTACATTTATGTTAAGTGTACACAACTGTACTTTCAGTCTCTCTCTATATCGGGACTTGCTTTTAAACACTTCCCTAATTTTTCTAATATTCAGGGAAGTATATGCCCAGTTACAAAAGTGAACAACTATAAGTACTGACAAGCTATGTGTATTTGGTAGAAAGAGTTTATTATGCATCCCATGTTTTTTCCTTTTCTTTTTTTTTTTCCAAACACCTTTAACTTCACATATTAACAATGACATGGGCACTCGTACAGTTATAAAAAGCAAGGAAACCAATACTTTTTATTTCTTAATGATATTTCTTTTAACATTACTTAGATTGCTCAACTCGCTTCCCTGAAATTTCACTCCTCTTGGACATTATTCTGCATGTAATCTTCCCATAGGTATCATATATTTCCTGTGTAGTTTTTCTCCCCTTTTCTAAAGATACACCTCCAGTTATTTGATCTCCTTTACAGCATTCAATAATTCTATTACATTTGATTTATCTTTTGATTTCCATTTTCTAGTAATTGTTTTTTGGCAGTCAACATCATTAAAGTTAATAGGTCCTTATGTCTGGGAAATTCAGTTTGTACATTCCTAACTCAAAAGAATTGTTTTCTTAAGTTGCAATAATTTGCTCCTTCAGCATTTCTGACAAAGTACCTGTAGGGAATTTTTAAAACCTACCATTGTATTCCCAAACTTTATGTCCCCAAGTGTCCTTCTCTTTCCCGTCAGACCACGTACAATTATTGTCTACCTGAGGAAAAATTCACTGAAGTAGGAAAATATCTGTGCAACACTTTCGTGCAAAAATCCCAAACCACCTATGTTTTGTTGCATACTTGGGAGCTATATAAATATTCTCCCATTATTACTTTAAATATTGGACCCGCGGTGGTGGTGCTGCGGTAGCGTTGTCGCCTCACAGTAAGACGCTGTCCGGTTCGATTCTCAGCTATAGCGTCTTCTGCGTGGAGACATTCGTGAATGGGCGTACCTTCGTTGAAGGTTGTGCGTCAGGTCTGGCAAGCTGGTACGTAAAAATCAACTGCCAATCATTAGTGGATTGGAGTTCCGCTGTGGCGACCCCTAACCGGGAAAAGCCGAAAGACACAAACAAACGATTACTTTAAATATTGCTGTGCCAGTTTCATTTCCTAGTCTTTTCTAACATCTTCTGGTTAACTTTTATATTTAGCATACATTATTTTACATGCTCTACTAATTATTCTTTTTTAACCATAGCTACTGTTGTAGATTTAACAAAGTCAACTAGAGCAGGTCTTTTAGCACTCTTCTCTCAATTTCCCTTTGCCTGTACTTGGTTATCAATTGCTGGGAGGGAACGCTATCTCATAGTCATTTTTGATCATCCACCCCACCCTGAATGTTGTCTGAGAACCCTTATGATGTTTAATTCAAAACAGTGCTAGATGTTCCAAGTCTACTACTTAAATGGCAAGCTCTGTAAAGTAATGTAATTAGTTTTTAATGGAGATTATAGCTAATTTAATAGGAATGGTTAGCCCCTGCTAATTATAAAACAGGAAGACTTGAGTCCCTTGAGATTAAATTTATAGCTGGTAATTTACTGCAAAATGAGATTAAAGGGGATAATCCAAAGATAGCTGATATCCTGGATGAAAAGTACAACTCTTTAAAAGAGAAGTTAAAAGATGAATGCCATTGGAGGACTGCAGTCTCAGGCTGGGCCCTAGAAATTTAGTAACCATAGCAGAAGTAATTGGAGATTATTATGTAGGTTTATATATTAGTAATACCAAATGGGAGGGCAATGAGAAAGATCTTCAGCAATACCTGAGAGCAGTGAAAAGGTTTGATAGCCTCCACAGATTGGGAGGAAATTTGGGAAGTGATGAGGACAGGCTTTTAGTAAAACACTGTAAGACGATGGTTTGCAGATGGAAATGTGGAGACACAACTAAGATAAAGTGGTCCCTTATTTGATGGGGGGAGTTTATGAAACATTTTCATGGAATTAAGCAAGTGTTCTTTGTATGGTTGCAGTAGAAACCCTGACGTATGGTAATTAGCTGCAGGCTGTTATCTGCTTGACTGGATTAAATGCCAGAGCCGTGTGGATGTAATGATATAGGCCAAGCTCCTCCCCATGTGAGGGCACAAACTTGGATATCAGATAAAAGATGACGCTGGATTGCGTCATTTTCAGGTCTTTTTTTGCCATAGGAATATAGACTGAATGGAAGGAATGAAGTTTCATGTTTTAGCCTGTAGTTCTCGATCTTATCTTTCAATCAGTCTTTTGAAAAATAAGTGTTCTAGTGGGGGAAGAATGTTTATTTCTCTCTACTTGTGGTCAAGTTGTGCAATATTTTGCTTTTGCAAGTGAAGTGCTTTGCTTGAAAACTGTCCAATTTCTAGGTATACTCAGTAAACTGAACAACTGAAATTACTAAAAGGTCCCAAAGAACTACTACCTCAAGTTCGTGTTCTTTGGGTCCTTTTAGTAATTTCAGTTTCCAGGTATGCTCCTTAGAGTCCTGGAGCTTTTGACAAATGTAATGCACTTCCATACTTAGTGGACTCATTCTTCCCCAGTCAGCAAAGTACAAGAAGGGGAGTGGGTGGGGTGGTGGCTGAATCTTGGGTGTTCATATGAGCTTTGTGGACCATTTTCTGCTGCCTTCCACCCTTCTTTTTTCTAATGTTTTGCTTTTAGCTTACTGGACTATGGTCTGGTGGGAGTGGTACTTTTAAAACGGGCTAATTTTAGAAGAGTAGATGCTGCTGTACTTTTGGGATGGAAGCATGAAAGGTTATTTTCCCATCAAAGTTGTTCTCCAATTTCTTTAAAATCTTCTGCAGAGGTTTACCAAACAAGAAGCCCTTATTGGGAGGGAGAGAAAGGTCAGCAGCTCCCCCTTAATATCTTCAGATAGTGTCTTTACCTGAGCCATGCATGGCACCTGACAAGTGACCCTGTGATGCCTGTTCTTGAAACTACATCTGTAGCACCATAAGCACATTTGTTCGTGTACTTCCCTATCTTCTAGGTCAGCTAAACAACCTTTGTGATTTACATCTTCAGAGAGCCATCCTAGATTTCCATGCACAAGTATGTTTTAGGATTTCTCCCTGATGATGATTCTTAGTGGTTAACAGCTCTAAATGCCAAGGCTGATAAATATAACTCACAACTGCTACTGTGCACCTATTCCTATTTCCTTCTTTACACCCCCGTTTTTTTTTGCCTTGTATATACATTTACTTCTGTTGGTTATTGATTATAACCATTGTCTTCAGTGCTCTGTATATATCATATTCTCCTATCATTTGTAGTTTTCCACATTCCTGGCTTAGCCTGAATTTGGTTATTGTTGATCAGTGTCCTACCCCAGTAAACAAATGCAAGTAAATAGTGTGCACCATCTTACTACATCTGTTTAGTGTTCTGTTGTCCCTGTTAATGAATGTTGTGAGTCTCAGAACCAGTTTCGAACATTTAGAGGCTTCTAAGGACATCACTGCATGGTCTGCTGTTATTTTGTAAAGATATTGTTATATTTGTTGGACTCTGTAAAAGCAGTCTGGTTTCTTATGAATTGGAGGCTGAGCAACTGTTCCAAAAAATGGTACTAAGAAGACCTCCCTCAGTGCTTCCAGCACTGGAGTAGCTTCTGTGGGTTTTGGTCATTGCATATCTAAGATACCAGATACCTGTTCCCAGTATCAGACATTTCTTTTGCTTTCCACTTAAAATGGGGGGAGGGGTGCTGTCTGACTTGTTTAAGCTTAATACTCTTCCTCCTTATCCTCTAAGGTAAAGCCATAACCTGTGGTCTGAGCAAAATCTTTGTGTACAGCATACTCTGCGTATGCTGGCATCAGAAGCCATTATATACTCCTGTGCCATTGCATGAAAAGCTCTGTAACATTTTAAGGTGTTGAATGAACAGACCGAGAACCTGATTTCTGAGGAGAGTCCACTGCATCATGTATGGCACACTCTAAGACTAGAGGCCTGCATTGGGTAGAAAAGTCCCCTATAAATTTTGCCAGATTCCATCCACTCTACTCGACTATCCATCCTCAGTTCTGGTGGCTATAAAGATGGAGGACTAATGTCTTCCTTTGAGGCAGTACCATAAGCTGTAGTTGGAGGTCTGCTGTTCTGACAAATGGGGCATAGTGTCTTTCAGTGCTGTCTTTGCTTATGTTCTGTAGTAAGTACCTCTGTTGAGCAACATGTGGGAACTTGGGTCCCCAGTTTTATTTTGTAACAATTTACCTTGGAACTCTGAGTTGGCAGCTTCAGTATCACTCCGATATCTCTCTTCAGGTACCATTTTTTTTTGGCGAATTTCACATTAGTCAGAAGGATTTCAGAAATACTAACTCTGGTATATAAGCAGCAGTTTACGGCCTTTCATGGGGTAGGGATAGCCTCAAAACAATTTATTATTTATTTATTTCCAGTTTGTTGACTGGGAAAGTCCACTGGGCCCAGTATACCCATTTTCAGTGGAGGCCTGGGGAGAAAAGCTCAAACAAGCAAAATGCAGTAAAGATTTATGATGCAAGTAAAAAGTAAAATGCTGGGGGCAAATTCGCAACATAAGCTTAATATAAATACTAGATTATTTACAATAAAGAAAGGTATATTTGCAATCTTGACATAGAAAGGATACTTTTGATTATAAGGAGGTGGCATTAGAGAACTAGAAGCCAAGGTTGATAGACACTTGGTTTTGGGTTGTTGTTGGGTGCATATATTCTATCGAGTTTAGGAATTAGTTTGACTGCAGGATTGAAGCATTGGCATAAAGTGCTTAGATGTACAGCATGGAACAAGAAGGGAATAAGGGGAGGGGGAGAACTTGCTAGGTTGGAAGAATGCAGGTGCATTTCTGAATAGAGGAGAGGTCGGAATGATGCTGTGTTTTGAAGCTTGCCATATTTTCTATTCTTAGGGAAGGAGGGAAAGAATTCCATTTTTTGGCTAAGGAAAAAGAGAGAAGTAGTTGTCCTGGTGGTCGGTTGGGTTTATGAACAGATATTGGGTTTTGCTGTGCAGATCTTTTTGGAACATAGGGGACTAGGATGTTTTTAGAGCAGGGCATTTGGTGGGGTTGAAGAATAATTTGCGAGTAGTGGTGAGTTGGAGGAAGTCAAGATAGTTTGGAAGTTCTAGCCAGTCTAGAGAATTAAGGGCAAGGCAATGATGGGAGGAGGTTTTGGAGTTAGTGGCGAATTTGGAAATTTTGTTATAACAGTTTTCTAATTTGGATGCAATAGATGCAGATAAGTTGGTTAGAGGGGGGGTGCCATACATTAAGGAGGGGAGGAGATAAGAGGAGGCAAGAGTACGTCTGGTAAGAGGTGAGAGAAAGCAGTTATTCCTATAAAGTATACACAGTTTTTGGTGTGGGTTTTTTTTTTGATGTTTAGGAGTACATGGTTGTCAAATTTTAGGTGTTCATCTATAGTTACACCTAGTAACTTTGCATGGGGGCGACCAATAGGAGAGTTATTTTGGCTTAGAATTTGGAAAAAGGTTTTGTCAAAAGAGAAGGATTTTGAAGGAAGGAAGATTAAAATTTTGGATTTGTTAGCGTTTAAGGAGATGATTTTGGAGCATCCAGGCTTCAGTTGTTGAGAAGACAGTTTGAGTCTTTAAGAGTTCAGGGAGATTAGAGGCAGAGCAGACTAAAGTTGAATCGTCTGCATATTGGATTATTTTGGCATTGGGAATGGCAGAGTGAAAAGTGTTGATAAAGATATTAAACAGCATTGGTCCAAGAATGGAATCTTTGGGGTATGCCTGTGCGGGTATGAAGAAAAGGGGAGATGCTTTTCCTCCATTTTACAGCCTGAGCTCTATTGGACAGGTAGCTTGAGAACCAGGAGAGGGTAGTTTGAGAGAAATTTAGATTTGAGAGATGGCTCAGAAGATGGGTGTGGGAAATGGTATCAAAGACTTTGGAGAGGTCCAGAACCACTGTGGATACTATTTCCCCAGAATTTCTGGCACGATTAACTTTATCTAGGAAAGAGAGGAGAGCTATTGTAGTGCTCTGCCTAGGTTGGAAACCATGCTGCGTAGGAGAGATGAGGTGGTTTTGAGTTGGTAATGGCATTAGTTGTAGATGAACACATTTTTCTAGGATTTTAGAGATAGGTGAGAGGATTGCTATGGGGCAGAAATTTGAGATGTTTGTGTTTTTCCCACTTTTATGAAGAGGGAGAATATAGGCAGTGCACCATAGTTTGGGGGGCGTAGGATGCATTTGTGCCCAAAGCAGTATCAGAAGTGTTTCTCTACCAAGTTATTTAGCTCTGTTTTCCCAATCTCTAAAAATGGTGTAAAGTTGGTTTATATACAAACCCTTTTTGAGTGGATGGTTAACTGTACAGTCTTCTGCAGTAAGAAGAAATGCATGTCTGTGCAGGAGCATGTCAAAGCACACTTCACTAGATCAGCCTTCTTTAGACCTTTTTTGGTTTAAAGCTTTTGTGAGGTATCTTCTTTGTCAATAGCCCATGCCTTATCAAGACATTAAAAGCTGGGTGTGCAGTCCAGCGGCAGGGCTGGACGTGTGGTGGCTGTTCTGCAGGGTTCCTGTGAATCGGCTCCCTTGAGACAATGACCTTTATGATCCTCATCCCTATTCCTTTTGTAGCCATGGGAGTCTTTCTCATATGTCAGAAATTCTACTGTAACAGTGAGCCATATAGAAAAAAAATAGTTGTGCAAGCACAGACTATAACATTACATGTTTAAATAGGATCACTGTTGCTGGACCAGCCCCCACCCCTTTCTTCAAGTTTGTTCCTATGTTTTCCAAGAATTGCTTGAAAAATTGTCACTCCAGGGGTGGTGTACTGCAAAGCACACGCTTAAGGTACTTTTAGAGGTCAGCTCTTCCATGCATGGGACATGGCCTCCCCTGTTTTATTTATTTTTTTTTGCCAGTGGCAAAAAGAAAAAAGATGGTGTGAGATAATGTCTTTTATCCAAGATGCAGGCTTTCATCCTCACATGGGGAGGAGCTTGACCTACATCTGTAGTTAGGGAAGTTAGTCTAATGGATTAAATATCAGTCTGCATCCGATTCACAAATTTCAGGAATTCTACCCCACAGTGATCCTAATAATGCGCATACTTTTATGGTGAGTTTTTATACAGTTGTACTTTATTTGCCTCTCAGGACTACTGTCATGTTAGAAAATTCTGATCCTGATTCGTGTGCATGTGAACCTGGCAGTTAATGCATTCTCCATTGCTTTCTACGTGCCTCCTTATCTATACCAGTCTTCTGAAATGTGCTGCTAAAAGGCTTATGTTGCTTCCAGGACAACCATTTTGCTCATAGCTAGTGTAGATGTGAGCAACCTATCTATTTCTTTTGTCTCACTGCACCCACCTGACTTATTTTTTTTTTTTGGGGGGGGGGGGGTCCATGATGCACTCAAACCTCAGAAGCCTCAAACTCTGTAGATGCATGATTTCAACATTATCCCCTTCAACAGTCTGTTCTATCCAGAGGTTGCTTTGCATAATACAGTAGGTCAAGAAAAGCCCAACACCAGGGAAGTCTAACCATGCTAAACATAAATATTTTTCTTTGGTGCATCATTATGCAGGTGGACCAATATTTGAAGTTATCCCCATTCTGGGTACATGACAGAACCATCGGATAAAGGACTGAGAAGTGCATTATGTTGCTTTTATCTGCTATTGCAGCCTGCAGTCCTTCAGACCAAATATCTCCCCTGCATTAATAATCAGCTTTTTCCTTGAGGGCTGTCCTCTGTCTTTGGCTTTTAATAGCCTTATTTCTCCTACTTGGATTTAAACTTTGCCACTGAATACCTTTCACGTCACCCTTTTGAGTTTGTTAGCTCAGCTAAAATCGAAAGAATACAAATCGTGGAAAATAAAAACTCAAGGCTGTCCACAAGCCAATAATTCAAGTGAAGTACACCTTGTTTGCTGTAGCATAGACTAGATCCAGGCCTGCTGAATCTAGCTTTGTTTGTATAACTTGAGCACTAATCCAGGCATTCTTTAAAGTATTCAATTGTATTTATTACTGCTTGGTAGTAACTTGATTAAAGTGTAGCTATCATTCTAAGTCTTTTGGATTAAGCACTTGGGCTTCAGACCAGTTGTTTTACGTTAGGAAGGTTTGTGGCCTGCACTGTGGTGGCAGGACAGGTAGCTTACATCCTTCTAAGTTGAACTGCTAATTTGAGGGCTCAGTGTCTGTTATTCTAAAAGTGTATTAGTTCTGGTTTAAGCACTTGGGCTTCAGGCCAGTTATTTTACATTAAGAAGGTTCGTGGTCTGCACTCTTGTGGGAGGAGAGACTGGACTCTGCCCTTCTGAGCTGGGAATTTCTGGTTAAAGGCTTATAGTGCCTGCATATTTGAACTGTTTCTTACTGAAATTGGTACACCTTGTTTGCTGTAGCATAGACTAGATCCAGGCCTGCTGAATCTAGCTTTGTTTGTATGCTTGTTGTTTGCTTATTTCCCTGAAACGCTAATTCCACCTAAAATGCGGCTTTTCAGTGCTTCTGTGGATCCCTAGTGATATCTGCATTGCTTACTGTACTTATTTCCTTGTTTCACTTGAAAGAAAGTTACTGTTTGTCGTTTTTGCATTTAAGTTACCTGTAACACATTGCATTTAAGTTACCTGGCACTTGCTCACTAAAGCAATTATATAAGTCAGCACTAAAAAATTAAAAGCACTACACCCTCACAAACTCCCCTTGAGTACCTTGATGTCCTTCAAGAATGCAACTGCAGTCATAACATGTGGGTTGTCCTGCCTAGCCGGATTCCAAAGTCTGGGTCCGACGTCGGCTGATGTCGCACTTCTCTCCGACGTCAGAGCGGCTGGAGTGTATAAACATCAGCCAACGCCATTTTCTTCAGTCTTTCTTGCCGCGCGGTGCCCGAAGCAGAAGCAGTTTGCAAGTGCCGGTCGGTCAGCTCCTGTATTCTACGATACCGAAGTCATCAAAAAAGCCAAGTACCCTGTTGGGGACCTTTTCTTGCCTCAGCCGATGTCAGAAATTACTGAAAAAGTTAACAATTGTCTTTTTTGTGGTAAACAAATACCTCATAAGGATTTCCACTCTTACTGCCTCCCTTGCCTGGGCCCAGACCATGACGTCTCGGCCTGTGTAGCCTGTGCTCGCTTTAACAAGCGCACTCTCAGGCACCGGGCGGAGTTCGCTGAAGATTTTTTCGGCGATAAATTTGCTTACACCATGCCGTTGGATCTTCCGACATCGCAAAGTCCCAAAAAGCTAAAAGACCGGGACCGACATCCTCGGCCCGCATCTACCACCGACTCCACGCCAAAACCTAGCGCGAGTGCTCCGGTTCCCTCTGAGACGGTCGATCCACTGCTCCGAACCGAAGACACCGCATTACCGACGACTCCGATTCCAGACATTACTCAGACGCCAGTTATAGACCTTCCTCCGGATACCGAAACCGAGGAAATGCCCAAGACCATTGCTGTAGACAAGGTCACTCCTGCACGTGGAGCTGCCAGGCCTCCTATGGCCATGTCTATTAAGGCCTACACTAGGGCTAAGGCAGCCAGCAAAACTAAGCATATTACTTCCATATCCTTACCTCAGCCGACTCCGGAGACACAAATTATGTCCATGGCTGCTGATTTAATTTCCATGATTAGAGGTTCACAGGCCCATCCTGAGAGAGCATCCCAGCCTCCTCCTGATAAAAGGCCCCGGGTTGAACCCTCTGACCCTTCTCCTTCAGATGAAGACTCTGAGGGCTCTGTCCACTCTGATAGCCAGGAAGAGCTCTTCCAGACCTATGAGGACTCGGATGCAGAAGATTCCATACCTTCGGCCTCCCCTCCTGAGGATATTTCTTTTGGGGAAGTTCTGCACACCATGAGGGAACATTTCAAGTGGCAGGGTCAGGAATATTCTGATTCTAGGAAACGCCTTAGGACTTTCCTTAAGAAGCCTCAGCACAGGCCCTTAGCTATTCCTCCTGTACTTTATGTTCTGGATGATTTGTATTCTGATTCTAGTGCTACCCCTGATTCTCTTCCTCCTGCTCCAGCCAAGCCTGACAGGTATTACAGGGTCCCAGAAACTCATTCCCATTTATTCAGGGCCCATACTGCTGATTTGGAAACTATTTCACAGGGGCCTAAAGGAGTTTCAGCCTCCACCTCAAATAATCCTTTGCCCTCCAACAGGGAAGCAAGGTCATTAGAGAGATGGGGTACAAAGGTTTACACATCCACTACCTTATCTATGAGAGCTTTAAATTGCCTTTTTCATATGTTCCAATATCAGGATTATCTCTTAGAAGATTTACAAAAAACATTAGCTTCTCCTGATCCTTTAGACAGGAAGACTTTGCAGGAAGCTGTACATAACACTCAGCAAGTAAGCAATCACTTCCTGCAGTGTGGATATGATGCACTGGAAGCTTCATGTAGGGCAGCTATGACAGGGGCAGTGATGCGTGGACATGCTTGGTTAAAAGATCAACCTCTACCAGATCATGTAAAGCAAAACTTCTGGATGCACCTTTGGAAAAGAACAAGCTTTTTGGTGCAAATGCTAAGGATGTGTTAAAGACCATCGAAGAAAAAGCAAAATCAGTTCAAACTGTGAAGGATTTCCTCCAGGTTCAACCCCCCAGATTCAGTAGGAATTGGCCTTCAAAAAACTGGTCCTTTCCTAATCCAGAAAAGTTTCAAAGGGGTAAGAACAGACTTGGCCGAGGAAGAGGCCAATACAGAGGCCCTTACAGGGGACAACAATGGCAGCCAGGAAACCAAAGAAGTGACGCAGGGGTTTCACCTGCCCAACAACCACAAACTCAATGACTTTCCTCTACTACCGCCTACCAGGGAACAACTAGAAGCTCCCTTGGGTGGGAAATTATCTCTGTTTGCAGAAAACTGGCACAGACTGACAAAGGACAAATGGATTTTGGACATTATAGACAGAGGGTACAGGTTTCATTTTCATACCTTACCAAGAAAACAAGGCATGCCAAATCTACCACAACATCAAAGGGCAGAGGCTATCAAGCAAATCACTCTGCTGACTCGAATGAAAGCAATAGAAAGAGTTCTACAGCAAGAACAAGAACAGGGGTTTTACTCAAGACTGTTCCTTGTTCCAAGAAAAGAATCTCAATGGAGACCAATACTGGACTTGTCCGCATTAAACACCTTTCTCATAGTACCAAAGTTCAAAATGCTGACTCTACAGCAACTCCTTCCCATGCTGGGCAAGGAGTCGTGGCTGATTACTCTGGACCTCAAGGAGGCATACCTGCATGTCCCTATCAGACACAGCTGCAGAAGATACCTCAGATTTCTTGCAGGGCCAGAGCATTATCAATTCTCATCATTGCCATTTGGCTTATCTACTGCGCCCAGAGTGTTTACAAAATGCCTGGCTTCAGTAATTGCTCATTGCAGGCTCCAGGGTATACAAATTTACTCGTATCTGGACGACTGCCTCATACAAGCGGACGACATTGATGTTGACAAAAAACCTGGATTATGTCATACGATTACTTCAAGCTCTGGGATACACAGTCAACTTCCAAAAGTCAGGACTGCAGCCATCCCAGCAAATAATCTTCTTAGGAGCCAAACTAGACACAGCCTCTCAGATGGCTTACCTGACAGTAGACAAGCAAGAGAAGTTAACTCAATACTTCAAAGGTTTAGCAAAACTCACCCAGATGACTGCAAGGAGATTCCTACAGGCCCTGGGTTACATGGCATCCTGCATTCTACTGGTTCCATTAGCAAAACTACACATGAGAAAGCTTCAATGGTACCTGAAAAGCATTTGGTCTCAACACAGCAACAACTTGGAGACAATCATACCACTCATTCCATGCCTACAAAAGGAATTCCTATGGTGGGCCTCGGTGAGCCAGGAAAACACAGGTATGTCATTCAAAAAACCACAGATAACACAGACCATGACTACAGACGCCTCAGACCTTGGATGGGGGGCGCACATGGAAGGCAGGTGTATACAAGGACAATGGTCTCCAAAGGAAACACATCTGCATATAAACCAAAAGGAAATGCTGGCAGTAATGCATGCTATCGAGGCTTTTCAAAACCAACTCCAGCAAGGCCACTTAATGATACGGACAGACACCACTGTGATGTGGTACATAAACAAGCAGGGGGGCACCCACTCTTACCCCCTTTGCAGACTGACAATGCAGCTTTGGGAGAAATCACTGAGTCTAAACATCCAGTTACAATCCCAGTTTGTTCCAGGAAAAGACAATGTGTTGGCGGACAGCCTAAGCAGGAATTTCACAGATCCACACGAGTGGAGGTTACATCCGAAGGCTTTCAGACAACTCACTTCGACATGGGGCAAACCAGAAGTGGACCCATTTGCCTCTCACCTCAATCATCTTCTACCAAAATTTTGCACAAGGACATACCATCCAAAGGCTTGGAAAATAGATGCCCTTTCATTCAGCTGGAACTCCCTAGCAATCTATGCATTCCCACCTCTGCCACTGATGACCTCAGTATTACTAAAGATCAAAGCAGAGAAGCCCAAGGGAATCATAATAGCTCCGGATTGGCCAAGACAACACTGGTACCCACTACTACGGAGCATATGTCACACCAGGAGGTGGACCCTCCCTCAGTGGCCTCTACTTTTGACTCAACACAATTTCGAAACACTGCATCCAAACCTTCAGACACTGCAGCTAACAGCCTGGGAGATCCCATAAATAACTTCAGCTTATCTCTCTCCAAGGAAGTTCAGCGGATACTAACAGAGGCTCGAAGACCATCCACCAGAAAGGTCTACTTAGCAAAGTGGAAAAGATTCAGCAATTGGAATACCAGCAAAGGACATGATGCATCATTACTGAATATTCCACTTATCTTGGAATATTTGGCAGATATGTTACAGAGCGGCCTCTCATATTCTTCAATAAAGATACATGCATCTGCTATTTCGGCTAGGTACAGCACTGATCCTCCTGTTTTCTCTCACCCCTTACTAAGAAAATTCCTCAGGGGAATCAAGAACATTAAGCCACCAAGAAAGGCCCCAGTGCCAGCCTGGGACCTCAATTTCATCTTAGAAAAACTGACTCTACCTCCTTTTTAGCCAGCAGCTTCAGTTGACTTGCAATTTCTCTCATGGAAAACAGCTTCCCTGTTGGCAGTTACCTCAGCAAGAAGGGTTTCGGAGCTACAGGCCCTAATGGCAATACCACCCTTTATTATTTTCCACAAAGACAGGGTTTCATTAAGGACCAACCCTACCTTTATGCCAAAGGTGGTATCTAGGGTTTCTCTAAATCAAGCCATTCATCTGCCTGCTTTCTTCCCCAATCCTGAGAATAAGGGGGAAAGACTTTTGCATACCTTGGACATTCATAGACAACTTCGATACTACCTGGACAGAACCAAGGCCAGTAGGAAGTCTGAACAGCTTTTTGTAGCTTACGCCCCTGCAGTCCAAGGAAAAGCAATTTCAAAACAGACTATTTCTAAATGGATTGGACATTGCATCAGATTCTGTTATTCCTTTCATGGAAAGACTGTTCCAGCCTATGCCAGACCACATTCCACCAGAGCTACAGCCACCTCTACAGCATTTTTAAGAGGGGTGCCTACAAAGGACATTCTAGAAGCTGCTACATGGAGCTCCGTGCATACATTCTCCAACCACTACAATCTCCCTCTATATTCCAGATCCAGAGCAGGCTTTGCTTCGGCAGTCCTGCAGGGTTTGATTGCCACACCATCTCTTTGCTAGAGCGTACCACCTCCCGCAGCTAAGCTATGGTATTCTACCCACATGTTATGACTGCAGTTGCATTCTTGAAGGACATAGTACAGTTTTGTACCTACCATAAATGTAGATGTCCGATAGACATGCAACTGCAGTCGGGTTTTCCCTCCCTCCATACCCCTCTATGCCTAGGGTCCACTCCTATTCCCCTTACTCTTAGCTGGGGATATCTGTTATGGTGTATTTGTTTTATTGCTCATGTATTTGTTTGGAATCCTGTTTTTGTCTTCCAATTTGATTACAGCCTTCCTTGGAGGGCACCTGGCATCTGGGGCAAGAAACACTGAAGAAAATGGCGTCGGCTGATGCTTATATACTCCAGCCGCTCTGACGTCGGAGAGAAGTGCGACATCAGCCGACGTCGGACCCAGACTTTGGAATCCGGCCGACCGAGGGCTGCCTGAGGCAGGACAACCCACATGTTATGACTGCAGTTGCATGTCTATCGGACATCTACATTTATGGTAGGTACAAAACTGTACTTTCCCCATTGGTCCTTTTTTCAATTATAAAGGAATTCCCAATACTATTCTAGCATGTCCAAAGGTCAGTTGTCAATCTCCTCTCCAGTCCAGCTGGTGAATCTGGGAATCTTGAGGCAATGTTACAACTGCCTCATGTACACAGACAACCCTCTCCTCCCAACACATGTGAGAGATGCAACCATATAGCCAAACTGGAGGCTAAGCTCTCTCAACTCATTACTGGCGTAACCAGTCAGGAGGAGAAGGAAACCACACTCACTACAATTCCAGAGTCACATAGACCTACCACGACAGCAAACCAAACACATAAATGTCAGAAGAAAAAATTCAAGCGAGTCACATCTGCCTCAGGTGATGAAAATTTCCTTTATTAACTGCTAACCAGATTACAGCAACATGTTGGCCAAGATGATCTCAATCTGATCAGCTTGTTTACTGACATCAACTTTTATACTTTCCTGTTACTAGCCAAAATAGCTTTTGTTACATTTCTAACAGTTGACAGTTGACAATGAAAAACATCTAGGATCACAAATTACCTCAGAAAAGAATGTTTACCTCAAAACCACAGTTAGTACAGAATGTTCAAAAAGGTACAGAATACTTAGTTCAACAGTGGTAGCTGGAATTTTCCAAGACACACAGCTTGCCTCAGTAAATTAACTCTTACTCAGCTGTGCGTCCTTTTACCAAGCTTTCATTTAACTGCAGTTAGCTTTCTTTATTCAGAAGTATAGAAAACAGATGTTATTCAAGTTCATAAGCAAACTACATCTATCATAGATAAAGCCCATCTTTAATAAACATGGTTCAATGACCTTTTCTTACCAACAATTCAGCAAATAGCATATTCATTTTGCTAGATGGGAGAAAGAGACAAATAACAGTATGTTTTAAAACTTTTTCTCTTAACATTTCCCCCCCTCAAAACACTTTTGTCTTTTTATTTCAGCAATATATGGTAAAAACTAAGTTTCTCTTTGCATACATTACTTAATTTGCAAGATAAACTTTTAAACTTCAAAACATTTGCAAAAGTCACATTTCAATGTATTCACTTTCACCAGTCTGTTGCAACTGCTGGTAAATCGTTTTCATAACAGCAGTATCAACCAGTCTTTGTAAATGACCTCTGATACAGGGTATACAACAGCAGCCACATACCACCACGATAGCCACAGTGACTCCGACGGACACCAGGAAACTGCTGATGAGATGACTCCATTTTCCAAACCACACTTGTAGAAAGTCTGTGAGGGGATTATTTACCCCAGAGTTCTCTGCCAATTCTTCGGATAACATCTCCAAACCTTTCAAAGCTCGAGTGATGCTCCCATCAGGGGCAGTGTTATTCAGAATATATGTACAACAGAAAGTCCCAAACATCCTGCAAACTCCTCCTTCTTTGGCCAGGAGCATATCCATCGCAGTATAATTCTGCCATGCCACCTGCGAAGTGGCCTCCAGTTGTTCAGCAATATCTTTTAATGCATCTTTGGTATAGTTCACAAAACGCTGCTGGTTATAGTAAATGTAGTTGATCCAGTCCACATTCTTATTGGGTTGAATCCAGACAAAGATGGATGCAAAACCAACCGCTATTTGGTTTATTGCTTTGTATTCATCAGGCACGCCTCTTGGTATGCCAATGCTATCGATGTAGACACTGCTATCGAAGGATTGCTTCGGTGCCTCTCTTTTTCTCTTATTCAACCACCTTGGCTTTATTTCAGGTTTTCTTATGAAATTACTTGCTGGAACTAGGAAAATGTAGAATGGCAGAATTAACTTTGCAAGTGCACAAGTTCCCTTCCAGGGAATCGTAAGCCTTGATCTGAGTTTGTTGTCTCCACATAACCACCATACGTCTGCCAAACTATGAGTTTGGTTCTCCAGAAATGGATTTTCATTGCCATTCACAGTAACATTGCAATAATTCTGTCCTATATTGCCATAATTCTTTCCTGTGCCATCTCTGGAAATGCACATATACGAACCTGGATAAGAGATTGCTGTAGGCGGTTTCTAAACTTTGCTTATGACTGGAAAACGCTGGGTTTCATCTTTCCATTTATCTTCGGTTTTGTTGAAGAATAACTTTAACAGACGCATCAGATAACCTTCAGCTTGCATCAATGGGACTGTCGCTAGTTGCTGTTTACCTTCAGCACAAGAAACACAGTTCTCACGATGTGCCTCTCAGGTACTATATATAACCCAAGATAACCATTCATTATGGTGTACAAATCCCGTCTCGAGTAACAACTGTTCTTCCTCTGTGAAGGCAAAATCTGCTTTACTTGTAGCATATTTAAGGCTTTGCACTTTAAGTTGGAAAGTCCCCAAAGGATCAGTTCCAATTGGAAGAGACACTCCGATTCCATAAACTCCTGAATCACTTTCTTGTGGTGACGCGATAGTTATAGTAATCACTTCAGTACCTTGGAAATGCGCAATTTTTATTCTTTGTTGCCTGCTTTTATCTTTCTCCGGTATCACTGCACCACTTGTTTCCCATCCATTCACATCTGTTGACCACCAAACATTTAACCAGGACGCACAGTCTCCATTGCACAAATATTTTGCACGAGTCAAAAAATCATTATTGTTCCATTTAGCACAGTCCCAAATTCCTTCACAAAGTTTCACCTTCAACACAGTAGTAACACCTGTTTGTGCTTGCAGCACCACCATTCCTTTTTCTCTCACAACTGTTCCTTCTCGTATGGACATATTTACTTTTGCCACCAAAATCATCATCACGTAACAGTTCAAGTACCAGTTGAACATGGCCATCCTTCCTTTGTAGTCAGACTTTGTGTTCAGGGGTTCGGTGGAGTCTGACCAACATCAATGGTAGAAGGAAAAGTCTTAAAGTTTTTTACAGTGGGTGATATGAATCCACGAAGTCCTGTCTGCGATCTTTACAGCCGTAGGTGTTGAGATAAGTACTTGATATGGGCCTTCCCACCTGGGGGATGACCAGTTCTTTCTCTTCACAGTTGGCAGCGAAGTGCCCACGTCTACCGCATTTAAAACATTCTCCACGTTTTAACCTTTCCCTATAGGCTGAATGTCCAGCCGGTTCATTTAACGTGTCCCATTGCGGGCCCCCACGTTTTTTACGCCACCACGGTGTCCTTGCCCCCTTTGGTCCTGTACTAAGAATATACCACCATCATCCCCTACTGCCAACACTTGTACTTTCTTTTTCTTTTTGAGATTAAAATGTCGCTCAGCATGTCGTGCATATTCAAACAAAGGCTGCAGTCTACATGTTGTGTGATCTACCATGTGCTTAGTAATAAAACTACTTATCGGAGCCTTACAACCTTTAAGGAAAGCATCTTTTAAGTGCTGTTCATACGGACTATCATTAGTCTGATCCTGCGGAATCATCATTCCACAATGGTTATTGAACACTTCTGTCAGTCTTACAATATAGTGATCTACAGATTCATCATCATTTTGGAGGCACTGATTTATTACTGTCCAATCTGCTCTTGGACGGCACTTATCAGAAATTCTCTTTAACAGATCAGTGACTCGCGTATCTAACACCCCAGAATTATGCTTTAATGTAGTGCCGTCATCTGCCTTACATGTCCAAGTACCACAAACTAAGTGCCAATCTGGACCTAAGATTTGTCGCACTACTTGTTCTACTTCTAAACCATTTAGATGATAACTTAAATGCATATCAACTATGTCCTCAGAAAACTTTTGAAAATTAACCTTGGGATGAGGGATACCATCTGTAGCTCATTTTATATCCTCTGTAGCCCAGGGACGATAAACTAAAATAGTTGGTTCTTGTCCAACATCTCCTGCTTGTGGGTTTGCAACTTGTATTAAGGGAAGAGCTTCTGAATGGTCAGAAAGTTTAATAGCCCAACGTCCTTGCCCTGCTGGTCCTGACCTTAACTGCATAGGTTGGTCTACCTGTTGCAAAGCAACTTTAGGTACTATGGGAATTTGTGGGTAAATTGGAAGGGTCACAACATTTCCTTGAGCAGCTAATAACCCACCCTGCAGTACAGATCCCACATCTTCAGACTGATATTGAGGAGGTTCCCCCGGCATGGCAGCAGCAATTTCACCATACGGTGGGGCGGTTGCTTGCCTTTGTACTGCACAAACTGTGTGCTCATCCTCTTTATCTAAAAATAAAGCTACTTTTCCACTTGGCACCAGTGATCCCTTTTGATTTATTTTCTCTTTTTCCTGACACTGTTTTTCTTTTATAGCTCGTTTATTTGCTTCTTCTAACCATTTTTGTGCTTGGGGAAATCCCAATTGTCTTTGCTTTTTAGTTCTAGTTCCTGCATCCCTTTTCAAATCTCTAACCAGTTTTGCACAGGCATTCTTATTCAGTGTACCATCAAAACCATATTTCAACTTCCACTTTCTCAAAAATGTAACATTATTTTTGTTTAAACTTTTCATATACTTAGCATCAACATTTAAACAGGCATCACTCTCACACTTGCAGCAACTTGAACCCATGTTTTCCTAAATTTCTTATTTTAGGACTGTATATTTTAGGACTGCATCAAAATTATTTTTACAGGGCTTATTACAAAATGGGGCTATCTTAACGGGGATCCTAACAAAATAACAGGTAATCCTAACAAAATAATCTTAACTATTATTCCTACCCACCCTTTAACTAAAAATAAAACCCCCTGCCGACAAGGTTAAATTAAATTAAAAGAAAATTGTTTTCATCCTACCTGAACCAGATGAGACTCCATTTCTCTTTTTGGGTCTGAAACCGTCCCTCAGATAGGGATCAGAGAACGGCCGGCCTCTTTCTAACGAAAAATCAGTCGGAGGGCTTTCCGTCGAGGGAATCTTAAGATAAGAAACCCTCACCTGCACAGGTTTTTCGGTCTCTGTCGGTCTGATCCATATCTTCGTAGAGGTTTCCGGTCCGAAGGACCAAAATGTCGGAAGAAAAAATTCAAGCGAGTTACATCTGCCTCAGGTGACGAAAATTTCCTTTATTAATTGCTAACCAGATTACAGCAACATGTTGGCCAAGATGATCTCAATCTAATCAGCTTGTTTACTGACATCAACTTTTATACTTTCCTGTTACTAGCCAAAATAACTTTTGTTACATTTCTAACAGTTGACAGTTGGCTATGAAAAACATCTAGGATCACAAATTACCTCAGAAAAGAATGTTTACCTCAAAACCACAGTTAGTACAGAATGTTCAAAAAGGCACAGAATACTTAGTTCAACAGTGGTAACTGGAATTTTCCAGGACACACAGCTTGCCTCAGTAAATTAACTCTTACTCAGCGTGTCTTTTACCAAGCTTTCATTTAACTGCAGTTAGCTTTCTTTATTCAGAAGTATAGAAAACAGATATTCAAGTTCATAAGCAAACTACATCTATCATAGATAAAGCCCATCTTTAATAAACATGGTTCAATGTCCTTTTCTTACCAACACTTCAGCAAATAGCATATTCATTTTGCTAGATGGGTGAAAGAGACAAATAACAGTATGTTTTAAAACTTTTCACTTGCTCACTAAAGCAATTATATAAGTCAGCACTAAAAAATTAAAAGCACTACACCCTCACAAACTCCCCTTGAGTACCTTGTTCCCCATTGGTCCTTTTTTTCAATTATAAAGGAATTCCCAATACTATTCTAGCATGTCCAAAGGTCAGTTGTCAATCTCCTCTCCGGTCCAGCTGGTGAATCTGGGAATCTTGAGGCAATGTTACCACTGCCTCATGTACACAGACAACCCTCTCCTCCCAACAAATTCCAACACATGTGAGAGATGCAACCATATAGCCAAACTGGAGGCTAAGCTCTCTCAACTCAGTACTGGCGTAACCAGTCAGGAGGAGAAGGAAACCACACTCACTACAATTCCAGTCTCACATAGACCTCCCACGACAGCAAACCAAACACATAAACACACAAAAACGTACTCAGAGGCTCTAAATAAAAATCTGCCTAAGCAGCAGAGACCTCCAAAGCAGACACCCAAGCAACCGCTACCCCAAAACAAAATACGTGCTACACATAGCTCACAAAGCCAGTGTGCCGAACAGTCACAGCCCTTAAGGCTAAACAACACACCTGATACACTTGTAATAGGTGACTCTATCGTCAGGCACACTGACGTCCCGCTCACCAGGCTGAACAAGGAGAAGGTCACTGTGAGCTGCCTGTCGGGCGCTAGGATCCGCCACATAACACAAACACTCAGGTCACTCCAAGGCAAGTAAAAATATGACTCAGTCATTGTCCATGCTGGTGTGAATGACCTGAGACGTACCTCCCTGGACTACATGAAAAGAGACATAGAGGAGCTCTCTGAGCATGTAACCCAGGCCGGTATGACCCTGACCTTGAGTAGCATCTTACCCTCACCAAGAATGATGCCACAATATGAAGACAAGATGATCAATTTCAACAATTGGCTTAAGTATTGGTGTCATTCAAAGGGGATCCAATGCCTGTTAGCCTGGGATGACATGCTCGACAACCCACGATGCTTCGCTAGGGACGGCTTGCACCTGTCACCCCTGGGCTTTCGGATATTGGCAAAGGCTCTTGCTACCACCATAGTGCCTTTTTTAGGCAAGGCTCAAAAGACAAACCCACCTCCATAGGTATCACAAGGGATAAGAAACTGAGTAATGCTACTCAACGCCAGAAGTCTAAACCTCAAGATGCACGCACTCGAAACTCTCCTTAGCATGGAGAACATCGATATCTGTGCAGTAACAGAAACCTGGTTCAAGGCTCCCGAGAGAACCCCAGCACTACCAGGTTATACCTCATACCATGCTTTTCGGCCCCAAAACTTGGACCGAACCACAAAAGGAGGAGGAGTATCAATAGTCGTCAAAGATACCCACACCTCCAGGTTGGTGGCACAGCACGAAGCATCAGAGACTATCCATGTGCAACTAACAGTGGGTAAAACTGCCTTCCAGTTTATAGCCTGCTACAGACCACCCTCCCAAACCCAGGAACCCCACTCGGCCTTCCTGAGAACACTGGAAAATATGAAGGTCTCTCCAAACACCATTATATTGGGCGACTTCAACTACCCAAACATAGACTGAGAGCATTACTCTAGCTCCAACACCCTAGCCCAAAGGTTCCTAGAATTTAAAAACTCAAATGCTATGGAACAACTTGTTACCACTCCCACAAGAGGGGAAAACATACTGGACCTGATCATCACCAACATGGGGACTCTATGCTCCAGACCAAAAGTGTATCCCTCACTGGTAAGATCAGACCATAAACTAATCTCACTGGATATTCACATCCCGACCCCACCCCCTGCCCAGAAAACCACAGTGAAAAACTTCTCTAAAGCAAATTTCACACTCCTCTAAACCGAGGTGGAATCCTTCAAAGCCCCCGGGCCTTTGGAAAATATGGCCCAGACCGCAGAATCCTTTATAAACGCATTCTATGAATACCTTCAGGAATGCATGGATCATGCAATCCCAAATAAAACCAAGACCCAATCCTACAAAGGTAGACGCCCTGTCTGGTGGACCCCAGCCATAAACAAACTATACAATAGAAGGAGGAAGCTACTACATGATAGAGCAAAATCCCAAAAAGGGAAGGCATCACTGATCAGTATTAGCAAAAAACTACGGGCACTCATAAAATCGTCTAAGGCCAGCTTCGAGAGAAATATTACACAGGACACTAAGGATAATCACAAGGCTTTCTTTAGTTATGTTAGGAACCTGGGTGGGAATTCCTAGATATGCTCAGAATTGGTCCAAAATGACAAAAAATACACCAAACCCACAGACATTGCCAACATCCTAGCTGACAGGTTCAGCGCAAACTCCCCCCCCCCCCCCACCAAAAGGGCAAATATCTATCCCAGCAGAGTGCTGCCCCCCTGACATCTCAGATGCTCAGGTAAGAGCTGCCCTCTCCAAAGCAAAAAGCACAGCATCAGTGGGACCAGACGGTGTCCCGGGCTGCGTCCTACATGAACTCCAAGAAGAGCTAAACCCAAAACTAAAACTACTGTTCAATCTCAGCCTTACTACAGGATATGTACCCAAAGAGTGGCATATAGCAACAGTGGTCCCTCTCCACAAAGGTGGTGCCTCAACGGATCCTGGAAACTATCGCCCCATAAGCCTGACTAGCTTGGTCTGCAAAGCTATGGAAAAGATCATCATGGACCTCATAAATAAAGCTATTGGGGACCTACAGACACTGGATCCTACCCAGTTCGGCTTTAAGGGCAGATCCTGCCTCTTAAACCTGGTTGATTTCTTTGAAACAGTCACCAAGGCCATTGATGAGGGGAAGGTGGTCCACACAGCCTACCTGGACCTCGCAAAAGCCTTCGATACAATACCCCACTCGGGCATTATAGATAAGCTCACCAGCTTAAATATAAACCCCTATGTCACTAGATGGGTTGCAAACTGGCTCAAGGACAGAACCCACATGGTTAGAATTGCTGGAGCCATGTCAGACTCCAAACCAGTTACAAGTGTCGTCCCACAAGGCTCAGTCCTGGGACCTCTCTTGTTCGGTATATATTTCTCGGAGGTACAGGCCAACACGGAAGGACTGTGGCTGACCAAGTTCGCAGATGACTGCAAACTGGGCGCCATAATACTCTCCAGCCGACACAAGCATCCTCCAAAAGGGCCTCATAGAAACAGACAACTGGTGCCAGAGCCATGGTCTCAAGCTAAATGCCAAAAAGTGTATAGTCATCCCCTTTGGCAAAAACAAAGTGCCCACAAATAACCACATAGGTGGTAATCCATTAAGTACAGAAGAAGTAATTATGGACCTGGGGACCCGAGTTGATAGCAATTTCTCATTTGACAACCACGTTTCCAAAGTGGTTAGAAAAACATTTTATATAGCCCACCTAATCATGAAGGGATTCATATCTAGATCAGGGGAGGTCATTGTGCCTCTTTACTCATCCCTCATCAGGCCCATAATGGAGTACAATGCCCCTTTTGGGATGTACCTTACCAGACAACTGCAGCATCTGGAAAGACCCCAAAAGTACCTCACCAAGAGGCTCAAAGGGCTCAAACAGATGCCATATGCTGCCCGGTTAAAGAAACTCCAGCTCTACTCAGTGGCATACCGCCTGCTCAGAGGCGATATGTGCCTGACGTATAAAGCCATGTCCAACCCGGAATTAATGGACATGCTGCACCTCAGAAAATCCAAATCCCATCGAGCTACGCGCTCGAGAGACTTGAACCTCAGCACTGAAATATATAGGACATGCTGGAGGGACAGATTCATAACCCAGAGGCTCCCTTCACTCTGGAATAAAATCCCAGTCCAGGCTAGGCAGTGTCCCTCATTGACTCTCTTCAAGAGGAATCTTGATGAGTGGATGGGAGATCGTAGGTTTACCCCGGGTATCACTTCTCTGTCACTGTTAGACAGAGGCACAATATACTAACCTTGAAAAAGGGCATAGCAAAATTAATTTAAAATGGGTGGCGAAAGCCAAACACACTCTGGCTAGGCTTATAAATGCCCTAGGGCAGATAGCCTAGTATGAGCCTATGAACCTAATTTATTACAAAATAAAATACATTAAGTGCTTTCGTCAGAATATATCAAAGACGTCATCAGAATAAAATCAATACCAAATAAGCCATATTTAAATATCCCGCCACCATAAGCACATGACTGAAAACAACCAGTGACAGTTTAAAACTCTTTTAAACAGACAAACCACCACCTGAAACTTTGTCCAATCACCTAAGTGTGCAAATTAAACTACATAAAATTGTAATCTCAATACACTAGCTATTGAGATATTGTTCAGACCAGGATGATTATATACATTTAATTTAATCTGCCATTTTAACTCTTTAAGCTCCAAAATGTCATTCCAGGGTTCCCCATTAACATTGGTCCTGACTACATCAATGCCCATAAAAACAAACCTACAGTCCAGATATTTAATGATATGCTTAGCTAAAGCATTGTTTTTATTTTGTTTTTTTAATATCCAAAGAATGTTCATATAAGCGTTCTTTAAATTTTCTTTTGGTCTTCCCAACATAACACTGACATTTCCCATAAAGGGCTAGATAAACTATGCCCTTGGTATTGCAATTACAATAAATGTTTTAATCATGCACCCATTCACTTTTATTTCATTTTGGGTCAGCATGTATTTACATTGGCTGCATCAACAACATTTGAAAGTTCCATTTCTACTACTTTAGGCCCAGGTTTGTATCATCCTTGGCCATTTCTAAAATCGCTTTAATGGATCTACCCTTCCTAAATGTTGTTATAGGTTTGTTACCTATTGTTTCCATATAGCCCTCAAATCCACTAAAAAGATTCCAGCACTTTTTTAAAATTTCCTATACATAAATATAATCAGATGTATAGGTAGTAACAAAGGAAGGGGCGAAATTGTTCCAAACATTCCTTGTTTTAAATAAATCACACACATTAATGATATTAATCATCCTGAGTGAAGGCCCATACTGTCCACTCAACCTTTTTTGTCCAACCTCCATTGAGGTACTTCCCATCATCTTTAATGGGTAACCCCAGGCCTCAAACATATTCGCAAGAACTTGGGTCTCTGTGTGAAAGGTACTATCCTCAGTAATCAATCCTAGTCAATTGTATGTACTGACCTTTTAATAACACCCTTTTTTGATGTAATGGGTAACAACTATCAAAATGTAAAAGGGTGTTTGAATATGTGGGCTTTGTATAAATTTTGCTCATAAACCTGTTGTTAATTATATCCTTTGAAATGTGCACATCCAGATATGTGATGTCTGTACTACTAAAAGATGTAGTCTGATTCATATATTCAACCAAAGATTCAAATTCCTCCCTAGATTTCTTCCACACAACACCTCATCAAAAGAATAGATGTACATTCCCCATGGTAGTAATTCAAATTTGCTGAACAAATATTTCTTTTCCCACTGCAGAATAATGATATCGTTGAATATGGGGGCACAAGCTGCCCCCATAGCTACACCTTTCTTTTGCAAAAATTAGTGTCCAGCCAAATACACACAATTATTTTTCAATGCAGCCTCCATAAGGGTGTCCAGTATATTAATCTCACTATTTGTAAATTTGGTAGACTCAACCAAAAACCCATGGAACCATTCCATACCTATATTGTGTAGGGTATTACGTTAAGCAAGTTAATGACATCCACAGTGCCAAAACTTCTTCATTAAACCCCACCTTACTAAGCTTAATCAAAAAAATCCCATGAGTCTTTACAAATATGACTGTAACTATCCAGCACATTTTTTAGTTTCAGGTCTATACATAAGAGGGTGGGTTACAGATTTTGATGCATTAACAGTGGGTCTTAAAGGAGGTTCCTTTAAATCTTTATACATCTTGGGGAGACCAAATATTGAGGGTACAACAGGATAACTCGCATGTAAAAAAATTCCAGTAGTTTTGATTAATTTGCTCCTGTTCTAACATATCCCTTAAAAGTAGCTCTGTCTTATAATATGAAATGTGCACACTGTTAAGGTTTCCTCATAAAAATCAGAATCGTATAGAAATTCAAACATTTTACTTAAATAATCAGTATTGTTCATAATCACAACCCCCTCCCTTGTCAGGTCTCATAATCCTTATGCATTTATTGTTGCACAGTTTTTTAAAAAGTTTAATTTCAGTTTCAGGCAAATTGATAGTCCGTTGATTACATTTATTATCTGTACATTCTTTCAAATGCAATAAGAGGCATGTTAAGGGGAGGGGTTAAATATACTGGATCTTCGCAATTCGTCTCACACCAAGCGATTGTTCTCATGCCCAAACATTATCTTAAAGTTCAATTTTCTTAAATACATCTTTAAATCTATTAACTCATCTATCCGTGTTTCGGTGATGGGTACAAAATTAAAGCCTTTACATAAAAGGTCACCATAAATATTGTCACAAGTGATGTCAGTATAATTAAAATTTTTAGTCACCTCTACTGATGTTATGTAGTCCTATCTTGCCTACATTCTTACCCATGGGTTTGGAGCCGACCATCGGCTCCGACTCTGACTATTTATATACTAGCTCGAAGTCTTTCATTGGCTGGGCTAAGTAGGTATCCCAAGGTGCACTGCTCCATATCCCAGATCTCGTTTGCCGCTTGTGTAGCTTGGACGTGGTCTCGCTTGGCTGTGGCTAAGTACCCTCTTTTTTTCTATTTCTCTTATATTTCAACCCCAAAAGCTATTTTAATAGCTATTTCTTGTTGCTGTTGCTGTGTTTGTGTGTGGTAGTTGTGTTTTTTGGTATCCCTAACTGTTCCAGCGGGCTAGGCCCATTTTAGTTAGAGGACCTAGTCCTCCCCTCTGTTAGATAATCTATTAGTGTGATTGTGTTTTGTCTGTGTGTTCCCTTAAAAGAACTGTTTCAGTTAGAGGTTCTTAGATTGTGTCTAGTAGAGTTTTTCTTGTGTAGTTACTTTGAGTTGTTCCCGCTCTTATTTTGTGATTGTATCTAGGTGGTTTCACTTAGCGCTAGTTAGCATGTCTAAGGATCAGGAAGAGCATAAGCCTTCTAGCTTTAAAAAATGCTCCAGGTGTGGATATAAGGTGTCCATCATGGATGGACATTCTGTATGTGTTTACTGCTTTGGAGCCATCCATTTACAGGTGTAGTGTAGCTTTTGCCACACGTTCAGTCCTAGGGTGCTCCAGGAGAGGAAAAATAAATTAATATTAAAGGGACTTCTAAAACCGTCATTTGAGGACGCTATAGACTCTGCTTCTAGTTCTCAGACAAAATCCAAAGCTTCCAAGGCTAAGAAAAGGTCTCCGGCTCCATCTGTCTCTTCAGAGCCTCCAGAGAAGGTTACTGTACTGGACACTACTTCCTCGGCTCCACTGCCCTCGGGGCCTCAGGAGGTATCAGTGTTAACGGAATCGGCGTCGGCTCCTATCATTCTTGAAACCATTTGGAGCCAGTCGCCCAGTGTGATACATGGTTCACCTGACAAGATCCCAATCTCCATCCCTCTCCTCCAAATCCTCCAGGCTTTCTGATTTGGATGTTGATAGGGTGGTGCAGAGGCTCCTGCAGTCGCCGGTGTTAGCAAAATTGTTCTCTGCTCCGACCCAGTCTGCTCCGGAGCCAGTTCCTATGACTGTTATGATGATTCCTCATCCGAGCACATCCTTGTCGTCGGAGCCGGTATGCTCCGCTGCGAGTGATGTTCCTACACCTGCTCCGATACCCCCTCAGGGTCTATCGGTGCCAACTTCGGCTTAGACCATGTCGGTTCCGTCCACAGGGTTCAGGACTCAGGTCTCTTCGGTCGGGCCCGAGGGGGATACTTCGGGACATCTGTCTGTTCCGAGTCTCCCACTTGGTGCATCGGCTCATGGGACCCCGGTCCTGGTTGTGGCCTCGCAGGCCGGCCAGTCCTCAGACTTGGGGGGACCAGCCTTCGAAGCCATGCGGAGCTCGCTGGCCAGGTCATCAGCTACATCACCCGGATCGGTCAATTCCCTCCCCTACCACCCTGGCAAGAGCCTCTGATACTCACCTATCCATGGACAGTAGAGCGCCAGGCCCTAAGGATACCCCCATGAGCAGTCCCCAACTTTCTGAGGGTCTCCCAGAGTTCGTGCCTGAGGAGCCTCCTAGAAAGGAATCATGCAAGAGGAAGCACATAGACACCCAGGATGAGTCTCTCACCTCTGATACTGACCTCGAGGAATCGGAAGGGTCCCCCAAGTCATCCTCTGATGATGTTTCCTTTTCCGATATCCTGGAGATACTGAAACAGAGGTGACTGGCCTTCCAAAGCCCCTTCCGAGGAGGAGTCAGTATTCCTTAAGGCTTTTGGCGCTCAACCCGCCGCCTCCTGGGTGTCTCCACCCTTCGACAAACTTCTTGACCTCATTTGTCGAAGAGTGTGGGAAAACCCCGATTCTGTGGAGCCCGTGCCCAGGCGTCCCAACATATTCCTTTCTGCTCCTCAGGGCAAAGAGTTTCTGTGTAAAGGAGTCCCTGTAGATGCCATAGTGGTGGCGGCAGCCACCCAGAAGGAAGTAGCAGAGTTGTCGTCTTCTGTCCATCCTCCTAACAAGGAGGACCATGGATCAGTACGGGAAGCGTACCCTATCTTCAGCAACCTTCACTCTACGGTCGCTGAATTATCTGTCTCACTTCACTTGGCTCCAGAGAGATCTCCTCATAGAGTTGGGAGATACTCTTGCGGGTAACATACCTGAGGCGGTGGCTCAGACCGTTAATGCCCAGGTCTCTATCCTCAACTCCATTGCTAACTCGTCCAGGCGGCTCATTTCGTATGCAGCCGACGGAGCGAGTAGGGCAGCAAGCTCAGGGGTCGCCCTTAGAAGGCAAGCCTGGCTGTGCCTGTGTCACTTTGCGGAGGCCTTCAAGTCTTCCTTCACTGACTCCCCAATGACGGTTCCTCCTTGTTTGGGACCAAAGTGAAAGACACGCTCACCAGGTGCGAGCAAGAGGGAAAGGCCCTGTCTGCCGTAGGGGTCAGTTTTTCCCTTCCTTCTAGGCCTTATCCCAAGGTCCAGCGGGGGGGGGGGGATGTGGTTCAAGAAATCACAGAGGTTTTCTCCTGCCACACAAGGTGAACCCCCCTCCAGAGGCAGGGGAGGGGGGGTATTCAGGGAGATGTCGCCCCAGAGGCAGAGGGGCCCCCCGCAATTCAGGAGATCGCGATTCCTTTCATGGCTCTCCATACTCTCGTTCCTGAGGGTCTGCCCGACTGCGCTTATCTGGAGCCAGTCGGGGGTCGAATTTCCTTATATCCGGAAGCCTGGGAAAGCATTACCCAGGACCGATGGGTACTACGGATAATTTCTGGAGGTTACCTCATTCCATTCTCATCAGAACCCCTGACAATCAGAAAAATCCCAGACGTCCCACCCAGTCAAAGGGATCAAGCAGCCTTAGAGGTCTCACTGCTGCTAGAGGAAGGAGCCATCCAGTGTGTCCCCTCAGACCAAATCGGATTAGGGACTAACTCAAGATTCTATTTGGTGCCGAAAAGAACAGGGGACCTGAGACCCATACTAGATCTCAGTCAACTAAACAATTATGTATGCAAGTCCAAGTTCATTTTTGGTCACACTACAATCGATTCTCCCATTGTTGGGAGAGGAGGTATGGATGTGCTCCATCGACCTCAGGGATGCTTACTACCATGTGAAGCTGGACAGGGTATCCAGGAGTCACCTACACTTCCGGCTGGGAGCCAGTCATTTCCAGTTTTGAGCCCTGCCCTTTGGTCTCACCACAGCCCCCAGGGTGTTCACCAAGTGTATGGCTGTGGTTACGGCTCACTTGAGACGTCAGGGATTCCAAGTGTTTCCGTATCTGGACGACTGGCTCTTTACCGCCCCCACCAGGCATCAACTAGATCAAACCAGGGACGCTACCATCAATCTATGTCACCGGTTGGGTATAACGATAAATTGGGAAAAATCTGCCTTATTGCCCCTTACAGTGTGTCACCTTTATAGGAGCAGAATTAGACACCGTTCAAATGCGAGCATTTTTACTGCAGGAAAGGATCAGAGCATTGCAACAACAGATACACATGCAGATGCCCCTGAGACCAGCAAAGGCAAGACTAGTTCTCCAACTCTTGGGGACCATGGCAGCAACAATTATGTTGGTCCCGCTTGTGAGATTACCCATGAGAATTCTCCAATGGCTCCTCTTTGTTCAATGGTCCTTCCAAAGACTTCCACTGTCTGATCCCATTTTACTCACTGACAGATGCAAGCAGGACCTCAGTTGGTGGCTGTGCACCAACAATTTAGACAGGGGAAAGCCCTTCGTTCCACCCATTCCTGTTGCCACGGTGACCACGGACTCCTCCCAGATGGGATGGGGGTGGGGCATTATCTTGGCAGGACTGTCCAAGGCACGTGGCAAGAGCACGAGATACACCTGCTTATAAATGTCCTAGAGATGAGAGCAGTGCTTCTTGCGTTGCAGGCACTTCAGAATGTTCTTCCCCTAGGGACGATTGTGATACACTCAGGCAACATGTCAGTAGTGTGGTACCTAAACAAGGGGGAACAAAGTCTTACCCTCTGTGCAGAGAGGCCATGCGAGTGTGGCATTGAAGTCCAACGTGATTGCGGACAGACTAAGCAGAGCTATCGTGATGCCTTATGAGTGGTCCCTGAATCGCCTGGTTGCAGAGCGAATCTTCAGCAGATGGGGTCAGCCTTGCTGCGACCTTTTTGCCAGTCCCCTCGATGCAAAATGCAGCAACTACTTCACGCTGATCCCCCCACAGGGGGAGTCACCCAGGGACGCTCTGGTTCACGATTGGCCCCACGGTCTGCTTTATGCTTTCCCTCCTTTTCCCTTGCTGTCAAAGGTGATTCAGAAAGCGCAATCCTTGGGAAGCAGAATGATTCTGATTGCTCCACTATGGCCTCACCAAGTTTGGTTCCCTTTTCTTCAACAATTCACTCTGGACACTCCTTGGACTCTGGACCCTCAACCAGACTTACTGACGCATGTCGGGACAGTTCCACCCCTCCCGGATGACCCTTCGGTTGACAGCCTGGCTACTCCAATTCCATCGTTAGTCAGACTTCATAATTTTTCACCGGAAGTGGCCCATATCTTAGCGACCTCTCATAAACCATCCACTAAGAAGATTTATTCTAGTAAATGGAAAAGGTTTTCTATCTGGGCACATACCAGAGACATTGATCCTTACACAGCCCCGATAGATTCAGTTCTGGAGTTCTTGTCTGTTCTCTTCCATCAGGGTTCTGCATCAGCCACCATCAAAGTTCATCTGGCAGCGATCTATTTCCACGTAGCAAATGAGCCTAGTCTCATGGCGCATAGACTATGCAAGGCTTTCCTAAAAGGTACTCTATTGCTCCGTCCACCAGTGTCAGAGCCTATCATGCCCTGGGATCTCAATGTTTTTCTACAAACCCTTACCTTACCACCCTTCGAGCCTGCAGCTACCTGCGAATTGAAATTCCTGACCTGGAAAACCACCTTCTTAACAGCAATCACTTCAGCAAGGCGAGTTTCAGAAATTCAAGCCCTTTCCATCAAACCTCCATATTTAATCTTCCATAAAGACAGGGTCTCCTTCAGACCAAACCCCTCGATGTTCATCGTGCATACAGCTGCAGTCCTAACAGATGGGTTCTCCTGCCGTCAGGCGGGTCCTCGGTCGGCCGAATTCCAAAGTCTAGGTCCAGCGTCGGTTGTCGTCGCTTCTTCCCTGACGTCAGTGCGCCAGGGGTATAAAAGAACCAGCCTACGCCATTTTCTTCAGTCTTTCTTGCCGCGCGGTGCCCGAAGCAGAAGCAGTTCGCAAGTGCCGGTTGGCCAGCTCCTGAAATTACGAAAATTTTGCAACCGAAGTCTTCTTGAAAGCTAAGTACCCCGTTGGGGAAACTTTTCTTGTCTCAGACCGATGTCAGACAAAGTTAATAATTGTATTTCTTGTGGGAAGCAAATACCGCATAAGGATTTTCATTCCCTCTGCATTCCTTGCTTAGGCCCAGATCACGATGTCTCGGTCTGTCGTTTTTGTGCTACATTCAACAAACACACCATTAAGCGTCGGGCGGAGTTCGCCCAGCATTATTTTGGCAAAAAATTTAACTATATTATGTCGTCGGATACTCCGACTCCAGTTTTGTCTAAAAAATGCAAAGATAAGGACCGACACACGAGGTCCGTGGCCTCTACCGACACCACGCCAAAGCCGACTACAGGTGGTCCGGTTCTCAGCGAGGCGCCTACGCAGCCCCTGCCTACCGACGACACTTCATTGGCAGTGTCTTCTGTGCCCGAGGTCGCAGGCTCCTCAGCCCACACCCCGGCTACAGATACCGAAGCCACTCTTGGTGGTGAATCTCAAAATGTAGACAGGTCTGCCTCCTCTCAAGGTGTCTTCAGACCTTCCTCTTCTTTTTCTATCAAGGCTTTCACTAAGTCTAAAGCAGCATGCATTTTAAGAGACCAGCTCCACAGGGCCCTTCTCCAGGCCCCATGCCTAAAAACAGATGCTTAAAATGGCTGAGGATTTGATTACTCTTATCAGGGGTTCTCAACCCCCCCCCCGGACAAAAGGCCCAGAGTGGAGGAAGAATCCCCCTCCTATGACAGGAACATTCTTACTCCCCTTTTGAAGATTCTGATGCTGAGGAGTCCATTCCCTCTGTCTCCCCCCTAGAGGATTACTCATTTGGGGAAACCTTGCATACCTTAAGGGAACACTTCCACTGGGAAGGCCAAGAGTAGTCAGATTCCAAGAAAAGGCTTAGGGATTTTCTCTTGCTACCTCAGCACAGGCCTCTGGCTATACCTCCTGTCTTAGACATACTAGATGATGTGTACTCGGAGGCCTGCCTTAACCCAGATTCTTTACCTCCAGCCCCAGTCAAGCCTGACAGATACTACCGGGTTCCTGACTCACACCAATTTTTATACAAAAGCCATGCGGCTGACCCAGAAACTTTCTCACAGGGCCCCAAGGGAATTAAGGCCTCCACTGCTAAAAACCCATTACCTTCCGAGAGAGATTCCAGATCCTTAGAAAGGTGGGGAAAAAAGGTATGCACCTCGGCCACCTTAACCATGAGGGCATTAAACTGCCAGTTCCATATGCTAAAGTACCAACAGTTTCTGTTATCACAGTTGAGAAGCAAAATGTCACAACCTGAACAACCAGACTTGAAGGAGTTGCAGGATTTGATGCATAGTGCAGAACAAGTGGGTAAACGTACCTTGTAATGTGGTTTTGATGGTCTAGAGGCCTCATGTAGAGCTGTTGTTACAGGATCAGTCATACGCAGACATGCCTGGCTCAAGGAGCAAACCTTACCAGATCATGTCAAAGCTAAATTACTAGATGCCCCTCTTCAAAAGGATGTATTATTTGGTGTTAAAGCCGAGGAGGTATTAAAGAAAATGGAGGAAAAGGCTAAATCAATGCAAACAGTGAAAGATTTTCTACAGGTACAACCTCCACGTTTCAGTAGAAATTGGCCTTCCAAAAATTGGTCCTTTCCAGCCACGGACAGACCCCAAAGAGGTAGATACAGGCGCCCGAGGGGCAGAGGGCAATCTCAAGGATCGTTTAGGGGCAGGCAATGGCAAGCTCCTACACAAAGAGGTGGTGAGGATAGTTCACAGCCATTCAGAAAGCAAGCCCAGTGACTTTCCCCTTTGCATGCCAAGCAAGGCTCAAATGGCAGCACCCTTAGGCGGAAAACTGGCATTATTTTCAAAAAATTGGCATATTGTCACAAAAGACAAATGGATCCTGGACATTATAAACAGAGGCTACAGATTCCATTTTCACACCCTTCCAAAAATGAGAGGCATGCCAAATCTGCCACACAATCAAAGGGCAGAGGCACAAAGACAAATTTCAGATCTCATGGACATGAAAGCTATTCAAGAGGTACCTACTCACGAACAAGGTCAAGGTTTTTATTCCAGGCTATTCCTGGTACCAAGGAAGGGAAAAGATTGGAGACCTATTTTGGACCTATCCATCCTAAAAACATTTTTACTCGTACCAAAATTCAAGATGCTCACATTACAGCAGCTTCTTCCCATGCTGGGCAAGGAGTCTTGGCTGGTAACATTGGATCTCAAGGAGGCATACCTGCATGTCCCAATCAGACAAAATTGCAGAAGATACCTCAGATTTCTTGCAGGTTCAACCCATTATCAATTCTCTGCGTTGCCCTTTGGCTTATCTACTGCGCCCAGAGTATTCACAAAATGCCTGGCATCAGTAACTGCCTACTGCAGACTTCAAGGGATACAAATATACCCATATTTGGACGACTGCCTGATCCAAGCGGACAGCAAGCACATACTTCTAAAACATCTGGCTTTTGTAATAATGTTGTTGAATTCTCTGGGATACACAGTCAACAAAAAGAAATCAAGGCTAATACCCTCTCAGGAAATAATTTTCCTGGGTGCCAACTTGGACACAAACACCCAGATGGCCTACCTCACGCCAGAGAAGCAGGGGCAACTAACTCAATACTTCAGAAAACTAGCAAATTTCACCAGGCTGACTGCAAGGAAAATCCTGCAGGCTCTGGGATTCATGGCATCTTGCATCCTACTAATCCCATGTGCAAAGCTGCATATGAGGAAACTTCAATGGTACCTGAAAAACCTATGGTCTCAACACAACCACAGTTTGGAAACAATAATACCACTAATTCCATGTCTTCAAAAGGAATTTCTGTGGTGGGCTCAAGCATGTCAAACAAACACAGGTCTCCCATTCTGCAAGCCTCAAGCAAATCAAGTCATCACAACAGACGCCTCGGACTACGCCTGGGGGGTGCACATGACAGATCGGTGCATTCAGGGCAAATGGTCCCAAAAAGAAAAGCACTTTCACATCAATCAAAAGGAAATGCTAGCAGTAATAAATGCTATTATAGCTTTCAAAGACCTTCTGCATCCAGGTCAACTATTGATAAGGACAGACAACACCACAGTAATGTGGTACATAAACAAACAGGGAGGAACCCATTCATACCCCCTATGCAGGCTGGCCATGTCACTTTGGAACATGGCCCTGGATTTACAAATCGAACTTCAAGCACAGTACTTGCCAGGCAAGGAAAACATGCTGGCAGACAACCTAAGCAGAAATATGACAGATCCACACGAATGGAAGTTGCATCCTCAAGTTTTTACAGAGATAATTCAAGCATGGGGAAGGCCAGACATAGATCTCTTTGCCTCCCACAAAAATCACCAATTGATAAAATTCTGCTCAAGGACTTTTCATCCACAGGCCTGGAGAGTGGGCGCTCTCTTTCAGTTGGACAACAATGACAGTTTATGCCTTTCCACCTCTTCCTCTGCTGCCCAAAGTTCTATTAAAAACTAGAGCAGACAGACCAAAGATGATTCTCATTGCTCCAGACTGGCCAAGACAGCACTGGTACCTACTCCTGAGGAGCCTGACGCATTCCCCTCCATGGACCCTACCTCTAATGCCTCTTCTTCTGACTCAGCACAGCTTCAAAACTCTTCACAGTCAGCTGAAAACACTCAATCTGGCCGCATGGAAGATTCCTTAACATCACAAAAGACCCTACTCTCCAAGGAGGTGCAGGATGTCATTTTGGAGGCCAGAAGGCCGTCTACTAGAAAAGCTTACTCCGCAAAATGGAAACGGTTTTGTGCCTGGAATGAGAAAAAGGGCCAGAATCCTGGAAAACTGAATTTACCTCAAATATTACAGTATCTAGCTGAGCTGCTAAGCAGTGGACTTTCATTCTCCTCCATCAAAATCAGTGCCTCCGCCATTTCTGCAGAATACAACACTGATCCACCTTTATTCTCTCGCCCCCTTTTAAGACAGTTCCTCAGAGGGGCTAAGAATATAAAACCCCCAAGGAAACAACCAATACCTGCTTGGGATCTCAATTTCATTCTAGAAAAGCTGACCTTGCCTCCTTTAGAGCCAGCTGCCTCAACAGATTTGCAATATTTGTCCTGGAAAACAGCTTTCCTTCTGGCTATCACCTCAGCTCGTAGGGTATCGGAACTACAAGCCCTCATGGCTGTGCAGCCTTTTATCATCTTCCATCAGGACAGAGTTTCCTTACGAACCAACCCGTCCTTTATGCCAAAGGTGGTATCCAGGGTAGCTTTGAATCAGGCTATACACTTACCTACCTTTTACCCTAATCCTCAAAACAAAGGGGAGAGACTACTACATTCCTTGGACATCCACAGACAGCTGCGTTATTATTTGGACAGAACAAAGCCTTTCAGAAAATCAGAACAGCTCTTTGTGTCCTATGCTATAGGAGCTCAAGGGAAGCCAATTTCCAAACAGACAATCTCAAAACGGATAGCCCACTGCATACGCTTTTGTTACTCTTTTCATGGTAAAACTGTACCTGCAGGCATCAGATCTCGCTCCACAAGGGCCAAAGCTACCTCTGCAGCTTTCCTCAGAGGAGTTCCTACCAAAGATATTTTGGAAGCAGCCACTTGGAGTTCTGTGCATACCTTCTCCAAGCACTACCACCTACCATTATACTCCAAAACTAGAGCAGGCTTTGCCACTGCAGTCTTGCAGGGCATTCTGGCTCCTCCTAGTTCCACCTAGTGCCTACCACCCCTTTCTTAGCTTTGGGATTCTACCCATCTGTTATGACTGCAGCTGTATGCACGATGAACATAGTACAGTTTTGTACCTACCATAAATGTAGATGTTCGAGTGCTAATACAGCTGCAGACCAGGTTTCCCTCCCTCCTTCCCCTCTTGGGACAGGCCTATTGGCTAACACCTCCTCATACAACCTGATTGGGATATTCTTTTATGGTGTATTTGCTTGCAACTACTGTATTTTGATTATATTGCATTGCTTTATTACACACATTTATGTATTGCCTTCCTTCTGGGGGCACCTGACATCTGGGACAAGAAAAACTGAAGAAAATGGCGTTGGCTGGTTCTTTTATACCCCTGGCGCACTGACATCAGGGAAGAAGCAACGACAACCGACGCCGGACCTAGACTTTGGAATTCTGCCGACCGAGGACCCGCCTGACGGCAGGAGAACCCATCTTTTATGACTGCAGCTGTATTAGCACTCGAACATCTACATTTATGGTAGGTACAAAACTGTACTTTTCCTTCCTAAAGTGGCTTCCGTGTCTAACCTGAATCAGTCCATTGAGCTGCCTGTTTTCTTTCCCCACTTTTCCAACAAGGCAGAATTTAGATTTCACCAGTTGGATGTACAGACAATTACGCTTCTGTCTACACCGAACAAAAGATATGCGAATGTCGGATCAACTTTTCGTTTCCTTTTCAGAAAACCGAATGGGTTCCACAGTATCCAAAGTCACACTGTCTAGATGGATATCTAACTGTATCTCTTTCATCTATCAAGCGGGAGGAAAAGATCTGCCATTTCCAGTCAAGGCTCATTCTACTCGGGCTGTTACCACTTCCACAGCCTATCAAGCCAGATTGACAATGGATGATATATGTGCTGCAGCTACTTGGGCTTCTCCTCACACATTTGTTTCTCATTACAAATTGGATGTGGTCTCCAGGGGCTGGTCTTCCTTTGGCTCCACAGTTCTCAGGAGTATTTTCCTATGAGCCACCCAGGATGTAGGTGCTAGGGACGCTGTCCCACGGGTAAGAATGTAGGTGAGATAGAACTACATAACATCAAGAAGTTATGTACTCCCCATAACGTTCGATATATGTAGTCCATCTCGCCTCACATTCTTACTTACCCTCCCACCTTCCCCCTGCCTGGAGGATTTGGAGGTTGGATTGTCATATGCACAGTTCCCTGGTTTAGTTTATTCCTTACCTGGATGTGATGTATGTGATGTGTGCATGGAGTACAAATGAGTTGCAGCAAACTAGATCTGGGGATATGGAGCAGTGCACCTTGGGATATCTGCTTAGCCCAGCCAGTGAAAGACTTTGAGCTAGTATATAATCGGCGGAGTCGGAGCCGATGGTCGGCTCCGAACCCACGAGTAAGAATGTGAGGCGAGATGGACTACATACATCGAACGTTATGGTGAGTACATAACTTCTTGTTCGTTGTGACTCTAGGTCTTTCATTCACACTTTTGAGTTTGTTAGCGCAGCTATTTTGAATTCCTGTCTTGAAGGATTCTCAGTGGCCACTACCTCCGATAGGAAAAAAATCAATACTAGAAGCCCATGTACAATAAGGTGTCCTTTATGACCAGTCTGTACTTCATTGCCAAAGTAGTCTTGGAACTGGCATTGAATCAAATCATTCAGCTTTCATTTTTTTTTTACACTTGAGTCCTCAGAACAATGGGGAAGGAGCTGTGCATAAGATGTGTGTTCACAGACAACTGACATATTTCACAAACAAGACTAAAACAGACTAACCTTTTGACTCCATTATGCCAGGTAAACATGATGCACCTGTTTCTAAAAAATTCCCAGGTGGCTTGCTAAATTTATCACCTTTTCATACAACTGCCATGGGCTGTTTGGGCCACTTCAATTAGGGCAGATACTGCTGTGGCAGCTTTCTTCAGGAATGTGTCTACTGCCAGCATCTGAGAAGCAAACCCTTCCACCACCATTCACCCTTTTCTTGGTATTACAGTTTTGGATACATAGTGTAGAAACTAGGCACAGTCTGAAGCTGAAGTTCTCTGGGATATGTTATAGTCCACATCCCTAGTCTACAGCTAGGCTTTCCATCCTACAAAACTATTATTACATTTGCCATGTTGAAGCGGTTATCCTTACGATGTACATACTATAGCTGTATGAGGGTACTCCCCATAACCATAGATGGTCTGAATAAGAGGATCACTGCTGTAGTAGGGAACCACCACCCAGTTTGAATAATAGGTAGGAAAATGGGATCCTAAACCTGGAGGTGGATCCCATTCTTGGGGTGAGCTTTTGGCAAAACATAGTTGCTTTCATTACATTATAAGACTTTGTTATTGTGGTCCAGGCATGGTTATGACATAGTCCTGGAATGAGTACCTTATGGCAAAGTTAGAGATGCATCATCAGCGACTGAATTAACTTGGACTAAAAAAAAAAAAAAAAAAAAGGCCTGCCCCAATTTCTGTGAACCTTTTCCACCCACTGAACAAACTACTTCCATACGTAAGGCAGTGCCAAGTGAACCTTGTCCAAGGGTTGAGAGTACTTGTTCCAGGAGTGCTTCAAAAACCTACTGATTTTTTTGTGTGTGTAAAAAACTGGATGGAGTAGATAAGCTGCATATTATCCATAGTAGTCCTAAACCTTCTTCCTGGAAACCATAGTAACAAATGACCTAAAGAAAAAAGCTGTGGAGAGTTGACTGGGTAGCTGTCTCACAGGTGCTTTTGGTTGAAATATACCTAAAGAAGGCTGTTAAGATGATGGTTGCTTTAATGGGGTGGGCAGGGACATGCACTTAGACATTCCTGCTTCTCATAGCAGAAGACGAAACAGTCAAACTCTTGCAAAGGGTTTGCATAGATACTGGCTTATCCTCCTTACCCTGTTCAAAGGCAATGCCATCTTGTGGTCATTTTCCAGTCCAAGTAATAGGTCAGCTACCTCTGGCTATCCAAAAGATAATAGGATATTTTCCCTTGCACTTTGATGTTTTTTGGAAAAAAATATCCTGGGAATGGACTAATCTATTTGTGAGAAAATTCTTATACTACTTTGGCATAAATGAAGGATTTCTTCTGAAGCTGATCCCCTTCCTGGAAAGTCGTTCCTCATACATAAATGTTGCAATTCCCAGGTCCTTCTGGCTGATGTGATTGTCACCATAAGAGTGGTTATTACTGCAAAAATAGTACCCAAATTGTGGAAATGAGCAGTTGTTGCAGTATTGCCAAAGGATGGTAAAGATGCAAGTGTGCCATCTTTCTCTCAGCCAAATTTTATATTCAGTCATAAGTATAAATTATTTGTATCATAGCTTTAAATGAATGCCAGAGTTAATTGTGAATATGTGTGGCTTTGTCGGGGTAGGATGCAAGACATTTGATAGCATATTAAAGACAGGGTTGCTAATGAAGTTGGCATAAGGGAAGCAGGCTGAGATGATTAATGGTAAGCTTGGATGTGAAAAAAGACATTTGATAGGGTGGAATGTGTACTGTCTGATGAGGATCATGCTTGTCTCTTGGATTTAGGAAAGATTTTATGGACTTAATTGTGGTTCATAGGATGGTACTAGGCTGTCGGCCCTAGGGGCCTATACAAGTCTAGCCATAACAATTCCCTGACTATTTCTTCCCACAATATTAAATTCCCTGGACCCCTGTCTATTAGGTCGACTGACGTGATCCCCGGAGTGAATTTCCTATCTCCCGTCAAGGTTCCTTTTGAAGAGGGCCAAAGACGTGTTCTGCCTGACATGTATGAACAGTCTATTCCAGAGTCTGGGGAGTCTCTGGATCGGGAACCTATCCCTCCAGCCTTTTTTGTTCATTATGATAAGGTTTAGATCCCTGGAGCGTGTGGCTCTGAGGGATTGGGATTTCTTTGTGTAGCATGTCCAGCAGCTCTGGGTTTGACATGACCTTGTATGTTAAGCAGAGATTGCCTCTGAGTAGACTATATGCGACAAGAGTATAGCAGGAGTTTTTTTAGGTGGTCAGCATAGGGCATCTGCTTTAGGCCTGTGATACTTTTAGTGAGGTATTTTTGTGGCCTTTCCAGTTGTTGCAGATGTCTTGACCAGTACATACCAAACGGGCATTGTATTCTATAATGGGTCTAATGAGGGTTAAGTTCAGTGGGACAATGACCTCCTTTTTTCTGGATGAAAAGCCCTTAGTGATGAGGTTTGCCACATAGAAGGATTTTCCTGACTGTTGTGGTGATGTGGTTATCGAAGGTGAGACCACTGTCCACCTGTGTCCCCAAGTCTCTTATCACACTTTCGGTGTTTAGTGTACTGCCACCTATGTGGTAATTCACGGGTACATTTTCTTTCCCAAAGGGGATAGCTATACATTTCCTGGCATTGAGCTTGAGCCCATGGCTCTGGCACCAAGCATCTGTTTCTGTAAGGCCCTTTTGTAGAATATCCACATCATTTGGGGATTCAATAATAGCTTCCGGTTTGCAGTCCTCTGCGAATTTTGTTAGCCACAGTCCCTTAGTGTTGGCCTGTACTTCACAAAAGTAGATGCCAAACAAGAGTGGTCCCAGGACTGAACCCTGAGGTACTCCACTTGTCTGGAGTTGGAGTCGGCTATTTTTACAGTGTGGATTCTGTCAGTAAACCAGTTGGAAACCCATCGAGTGATGTATGGATTAATGTCCAGCTTAGTAAGTTTATCTACGATTCCAGAGTGGAGATGGTGTTGAAGGCCTTGGCAAGGTCCAGATAGGCTGTGTGGACCGCCTTACCCTCGTCGACAGCCCTGAAGACTGATTTGAAGAAGTCAATCAGGTTCAGGAGACAAGATCAGCCCTTCACATGCCAAAAATGGATAGGGTCCATTGTTTGAAGGTTGCCAATGTCTTTGTTTATAAGTTCCATGATAATACTTTCTCTGGCCTTGCAGATCAGGCTAGTCAGACTGACGTGATGGTAGTTCCCAGAATCTAAGGTGGATCCCTCCTCGTGGAGTGGGATAACTGTAGCTGTGTGCCACTTAATGGGCACAAAGCCTGAGGTGAGACTATGATTAAACATAACACTTAGGTGAGGTGCCAGTTCATTTTGTAGTTCATGTAGTACACAGTCCCAGATGGCGTCTCGTCCCATGGATGCTGTATTCTTAGCTTTGGAGAGTGCGTTTTTTACCTGTGTGTCCTTTATTACCGGAATTTGGCAATCTTTCGGTATTGAGATGGGCCCTTTAGGGGGTGAGAGGGGATGAAGTTGGCACTGAATTAATCTGCCAGGATATTGGCAATATCCTTGCAGTCAGTATATGTAATGCCATTCTGTTGTAGCTCAGAGCAGATCTGAGCATTGCCATTTAGATTCTTGACATAGCTATAGAATGCCTTGTGGCTGTCTTTGGAATCTTTGGCAATTTTATTTTTGTAACCAGCTTTGCAGGATTTTATGAGGGATCTCAGCTTCTTACTAAGGCTGGTAAGGGAGATTTTTTTTGCATCCTGGGATTTTCCTCTTTTCTGCAATAGTTTCTTCCTTTTGTTAAAGTTTGTTTATGGCAGGGGACCACCAGACTGGCGTCCATTTTTTGGAGGAGAGCATCTTTGTTCTATTTGGGATTGCACGATTCATGCACGAGTGGATGTGCTCATACAGTGCCTTAGTGTAGGATTCAGCAGTCGGACTTTCAGTTCCCGTCTGCATAGATGTCATGAAGGTTGTCACTTCTGACTTTGGTAGCATGAAGCTGGCTTTGGAGAAATTTTTTTACGCGGAGGTTTCCTTACTGGGGCATGGGGGAGGGATGTGGATGTCAAGGGTGATTAGCTTATGGTCAGACCTGACCAACAAGGGGGTGACCATAGGTGTGGAGCATCGATTTCCCATGTTGGTAATGACAAGGTCTAGGGTATTGGAGCCCCTGGTCGGGCTATGGATTAGCTGATCCAGGGCTTTGGAATTTATGAATTCCAAGAACTGTTGGGCAAAGGTTTTGGTACATGAGTAGTTTTCCCAGTTAATAGCATGTTAGTTGAAATCACCCAGTATTAGGGTGTGTGGTTGTATCTTAATATTTTCCAGTATGTTTAGAAAGGTGTAGTGAGAATCTTGGGGCATGGTGGGGGATCTGTAGCAAGCTACAGTTTGTATCGCAGTCTTACCTAGTGTTAGTTGCACCTGTAGAATTTCAAATGCATTGTGTTGGGCAACTAGCATGGTGGTGTGAATATGGACACTCCTCCACCTTTAGTGTTTCGGTCCTGGTTTGCTGGCCAAAAAGTGTGGTAAGAGTTGTAGCCTGCTATTGCAGGGGTGCTCTCTGGAGCCTTGAACCAGGTCTCAGTTACTGCACAGATATCGATGTACTCCATTTTTAGGAGTGCCTTGA
This sequence comes from Protopterus annectens, assembly GCF_019279795.1. Classification (NCBI taxonomy): domain Eukaryota; kingdom Metazoa; phylum Chordata; order Ceratodontiformes; family Protopteridae; genus Protopterus; species Protopterus annectens. The sequence continues at coordinate 687,822,790 of NC_056727.1, read as the reverse complement.
GAGAGTGCATTTTGAAGTTTAGACTTCTAGCATTGAGTAGCATTACCTTCAGATTTTGCATGCTTGTACCTGTTACGGTGGTGGTTTTGTCCTTTGAACTTTGCCTAAAAAAGGCACTATAGCGGTGGAAAGAGCCTTAGCCAGTAACCCAAATCCCAAGGGCGACAGGTGCAGACCATCTCTGGCAGAACATTGTGGTCTGTCGATCATGTCCCAGGCAGACAGATACTGGATCCTCCTTTGAATGACACCAGAAGCTTAGCCAATTGTTGAAATCAGTTATTTTGTCCTTATACTCTGGTGTCATTCTGGGCAAAGCCAGGATGCTACTCAGGGCTAGGGTCATACCTGCCTGGGCCACATGATCCGAGAGCTCTTCCATGTCTCTTTTCATGTAGTCCAGGGAGGTATGTCTCAAGTCATTCACTCCAACATGACAATGACAGAGTCATATTTATATTTGTTGTGGAGTGACTTGAGTGCATGCGTTATGTGGTGGATCCTGGTACTCGACAGGCAGCTGACTGTAATTTTCTCCTTGTTCAGCCGGGTGAGTGGGACATCAGTGGCCTGACTATAGAGTCACCTATGACTAAAGTGTTGGGTACATTGTCTTGCCTTAGGGGCTGTTGGGTGGCACACTGGTGTTTGCGAGCTATGTGACACTTTGGCTGTGATTGGTGTTTGTGTTTCAGCTTCGGAGGTCCTTGTTGCTTGGGCAGGTTACTGTTAAGGGCCACCAGATATGAGGGTTTAGTGTTGCTATGTGAGGCTGTTGGTGGTGTGAGTTTAGAAGGGCTATGTGTTGCTTGAGGGGGTAGTGTGGGTGTTAACCTTCTCCTCTTGACTGTCTAACACAATCTTGGGTGGAAGAGGTTTGCTTTCAGTTTGGCTATGTAAGTGCAGCTCTCGCAGGTTGTACTGTTGGGTGGTAGGAGTAGAGGGTTGTCTGTGTACATGAGGCAATTGCTGCATTGCCCCAGTATGCCCAGATTCACCCGGTGGGCAGGAGAACTCACCGGAAGCTGACCCTTGAACATGCCTGGTTTGGTGCTTTTTTTTGTTTTTTTTATTTGTAAAGTACAAGAGCTATTTTCCCTTACCTTAGCAAGGTACTTTGCAGTTATATGCTGTTTAGTGCCTACAATTAATTTCTCCTTATTAACGAGGAGAGTTGATTGCTTGTATCAGTTTAAGGCTTCCTAGTGCTTTCCAGCAGGTTTTAGAGCAAGTGCGATCACAGGGATGCTTAAAGGTAAGATGAAAAAAATGGTTTATCCTAAACAATGCAGTGTGCACTAGAGGGATTAGATATGAAAGTAGGTAACTTTGAGTTTTACCTGTTTAAAGTTTAGTGGGCGTCACTATTTTTAAAACCGCAAGCTAGATTGAAAGGGGTGGTCACTTTTGTATTCTGATACTATGGAATACAGTAGGATGGCCAATAAATTTAAATAGTTGAAGGGGAGTGATTTCACAACATGATAATTTTGCGCTTACTCACACAAGCCAGTAAAAGCAGAGAGGAAATGAGATATATAGTCAAATTAACATAAGGGGCAGGCAACTAGAAAGACAGTGGTGTTAAGAACGCAACAGTAACCGGATGGGAAAAAAAAGTCCGCCTGACTCACAAGAGACAGAGCTGTGGTCTCTTTTCAAGTTTTAATATGCAGTTAAAAGCAGAATACAAATAAAGCGCTAACTAAGTAAAAAGTTTGGGATTTTATCGACTGGCGTTATTTGTTCAGCCTCCGTTTTTTTGCTTTTCTGAGTTTGTGTTTTGAATTTTGGTTTTACAAATAAAACACAACTCCATGGTTCACACATAGATGCATGATATGTTTTGTGCCCACTGTTTCACTCCATATGCCTTCCAGTGCTTTGTCCAGAACTGCACTCAGAAGCCTTTCATTAAATCATAATGTACATTGGTGGGAATTGCACAGATCATAAAGGAGACTACTCTTTTTTTAACATCCATCATTGTTGCCGCATAGTTTACCTCCTGGGTTCAGACCAAACCCTATATTGGTGTAACAGTATAGTAAATGTAAAAATTCAGCTCTACATTTATAATTGCAGCAATCCCCTAAACTAAGACTAATAGTGGCATGACCTTTCCCCAAAGTGAAACTCAGTCCATTTATATTACTGCAGCAAATTATAAGTAAATGGGCAGCCACGGTGGTGCAACAGTTAGCGTTGCCGCCTCACGACAAGATGTTCTCTGGTTCGATCCTCAGCTGGGGTGCCTTCTGTGTGTGGGGAGTCTGCATATCCTCCCTGTGGTCACGTGGGTTTCCTCCAGGTGCTCCTCTTTCTTCCCACATCCCAAAGACATGCTGTAGGTGGATTGGCCCTAGGTGTGAGTGCGTGCATGTGTATGCCTTCTGTGGAAGGTTGGGTGCCAGGCTGGCAACTCAACACTATAAAACTCCACTGGCAATCATGAGCGAACAGGTGATCTGCTGTGGCGACCCCTAACTGGGAAAAGCCAAAAGAAGAAACAATTTATAAGTAATACTTTGAGCTGCACTACTCCTTGAAACATTCTCCTCATAATAACCTTGATATGTAGGTCTTCGTCTGATTAATCTTCCATAATAAATCTAAATGAGTATAAAAATAATCATTGTAAGAGAAATACATAAACCCCTTCATTTAATCAGAGGCACTTTTATGCTAGGAGTGCTTCACTATGTCAACAGATAAACAAAAACCTAAAAAAGTAACTCATCTGTTTCAATTCCCCAACTGCTCAAATAACCCTATCTTGTTGTTTTATTTAACATTAGTTATTAAATATTTATTGCCATCTTAAAAAATAATCATGCATCAATGCTGCCCTTTCCTAATTTAAAATACCATGTTCTGTAGTCCTATCTTGCCTTCATTCTTGACTCAGCCGATTACAAAGCTCGAAGTCTCTATGTTGGCTCGTGACAAGGTAGGTATCCCATAATGCACTAGTAAGAAACCCCAGATCTTGTTTGCCACGTCTCCGGGTTCAGAAGTGCTCTCTTTCTTGACTGTGGCTAAGTTGGAAATTTTGCTTACTCAGAATTTTATAGTGGTTCTTTTTTGACTATAATAGTTAGTTTACTATTAATAACTTACAGCTGTTACCTAGTAGTAGTAGTTAGTGTGTTTTCTAACTTTTATTACAAATTGTTGGCAGTCACTTCCGCAGGCCTTTCCTCACTGGTATCCCTTCTTTCTGTGTGCTAGTTATTACTAAAATTTTTCTTAGGTATAGGTCCGTTTTTTAGTTGGGACCTTTTCTAGCTTTTGTCTGTTGCTTGCTTGTTTTCTATCTCGCCTTTCCTTCGTTTCAGGGCTAGACCCGTTTAAGCTAGAGAACCTAGTCCTCTATTGGCTTTCCTAATGTGCAGTGTTTTCTTGAACAGGGCTAGGCCCATTTAAGTTAGAGGACCTTGTCCTCTCTTCCTATCATCCTCTACGTTTATATTTTGTGATTGTGTTTGTGACAATATGTCTAAAGATCATAAACCTTCGGGTTTTAAAAAATGTCTTAAATGATCTCAAAAAATGTCTCTGACTGATGGACATAGTGTTTGTGTTTATTGTCTGGGAGCCATACATCTTCAGGAGACGTGTACCTTTTGCCACTCTTTTAGTTTTCGGGTTCTGCAGGAAAGTAAGAACAAATTGATCTTGAAAGGTCTCCTTAAACCTTTTTTTTCAGGAGGATTTAGCCAGCTCTTCATCCTCTCATTCCAGGTCTTCCTCTTCTAAAAAAGAGAAGGTCAAGTCAAGTCGGTCAAAAGACAGTCTCCCACACCAACTGTTAAATCAGGACCTCGACAAAAAATTGCTAAACTGGACAAACCTTCTACCTCTTCGGCTCCTCTGCCTTCAGAGCCGGTCGAGGTTATTGACATTCCAGTTTCGGCCCCAATTTTTTTGGAGCAGATTACTGAACCCATACCTCGGAGCCGGTGTAGAGATTTATTACCGGTGTCCCAGACACTCTGATCTCCAGTTTTACAGAGATCTCTATCACCTACCTTGTCTTCCAGATCCTCCAAGAGTCTTTCTGAGGAGGATGTCGAGAGAGTGGTGCTTAGACTCTTGAAGTTGTCGGCGCTAGCAAACTTGTTGCCGGCTCTGACCCAATCAGTTCAGAGCCGTCTAAGGCCAAATTACCTGCTTGTGTTCCTCCTCCGAGCCACGTCGGTCTTTTGGAGCCAGAGCTATTGGTGCCATTTGTTGTGGAACCATCGGTTGCAGCACCCCTACTGTCTGTCTCTGAGCCGAGTTCCGCTTCGACACCTTCGGTGCCGTCCTTGGTGTCTAGGAGCCGAAGCTCACCAGTCTGCCCCGAAGGGGATGCTCGAACCATAACTTCTTTGGTTCCGAGCGTACCTCTCGGTGCGTCAGCTCTGCTGACCTCTGATCCTACATCTGTCTTGGAGCCGAGGGCTACTTCTGCTTCCTCGGAGCTGGAGAGATCTGCCATCGAGATGATGAGGACTTCAGCTCCACACAAGGGTACCAATGCTCTTCCCCCTCAAGCTCCGACCTCTGTCTCAGTACCATCTCTCTCTTGACAGCAGAGACCTGCAGCCTCAGGAACCCCCATTGGGTGGCCCCCAGTCTTCCGAGACCTCCCCAGAATACCCTTCTGAGGAGCCTCCTTGGAAGAGAACTTGCAAAGAGGAAGCATGTAGACTCCCCTGGTGAGTCCATCACCTCTGACACTGATCTTGAGGAGTGAGAAGTGTCCCCTAGGTCGTCCTCTAATATCTCCTTCATAGATATTCTAGAGATCCTGAAACAGAGAGGCGGTTGGTCCATTGTCACCCCTTCTGATGAGTCAGTGTACCTGACTGAAGGCTTTGGGGTCTCAACCTTCAGTTTCTTGGGTGTCTCTACCTTTCTATGAGTTGTTAGATTTAGCGAGTCGAATGGTGTGAGAAACTCCTGATGCCGTGGAACCAGTCCCCAGAAGGCCCAATAAATTTCTTTCAGCTCCCAAAGAAAAAATTTTTGACCAAAGGTGTGCCTGTAGATGCCATGTTGTGGCAGCAGCCACAAAGAAGGAACTAGCGAAAACTTCCTCATCTGTCCACCCACCGAACAAGGAGTCTCGAACGATGGACAGGTATGGGAGACATATTTTTTTCTTCAATGGCTTTTACACTCAGATCGTTGAATTACCTCACCCATTTCATTAGGCTTCAAAGAGATCGCCTAAAGGAGCTAGGAGATGCTCTCCAAGGTACTTTAACTGAAGAAGTCCTTGAGACGGTTACTGCTCCGTTGTCTACCTTAAACTCCATTGTTAACTCCTCCATGAGGCTGATATCTTACGTAGCGGATGGTGCATGCAGGGCAGCGGGTTCAGGAGTTTCCCTTAGGAGACACTCCTGGATGCGCTTATGTAACTTTGCGGAGCCCTTCAAATCTACATTTACCAATGCCCCCTTTGACGGTTCCTCTCTGTTTGGACCAAAGGTAAGACACACCCACCAGATGCAAGCAGGAAGGGAAAACTCTTTCTGCCATGGGAGTACGTTTTTCCGTCCCATCTAGACCATACCCTAAGGGTCAGAGAGGCGAAAAAATGTGGTTCAAGAAATCTCAGAGATTTTTCCCGGATGCACAAGGTGATTCCTTCTCCAGAGGCAGAGGAGGAGGAAGTAATGGTAGATGTAGTCCTAGCAGCCTGGGGGGGGGGGTCCGCAAAACCGGGGTGGCCACGATTCCTTTCGTGGATGTCCCTATCAGCGCTCCTAAGTGGGGCCCGTCTGCACTTCTCTGGAGTCAGTCAGGAGTCGCTTATCTTTGTACCCAGAAGCCTGGCACGACATCACACAAGACAAGTGGGTACAAAGAATAATTTCCAGAGGATACTCCATACCCTTCTCTTTTCCACCTTATCTAACCAAGAAAATCCCAGATGTTCCATCCAGTCATAGGGATCAAGCAACTATAAAAGTCCAAAAGTTGCTTCAAGAGAGTCATTCAAACCGTCCCCGCAGACCAGATAGGATTCGGAACTTACTCCAGATTCTTTTTGGTGCCAAAACTAACAGGGGACTGGAGGCCCATTTTGGATCTCAGCAAGTAAAACGAATCAGTAAAGAAGTCCAAGTTCCGAATGGTAACACTGCAGTCTATACTCCCTCTGTCGGGGAAAGACAACTGGATGTGCTCCATAGACCTCCAAGATGCATACTACCACATAAAAATGGACAGAGCATCGAGTCATTTATGCTTCCGGCTGGGAGCCAGTCATTATCAATTTCATGTTCTGCCCTCTAGTCTCACCACAGCCCCCAGGGTGTTCACCAAATGCATGGAGGTAGTAATGGCTCACTTGAGACGTCTTGGATTCCAAGTGTTTCCATACCTGGATGACTGGTTCTTGACTGCCACCACCAGGCACCTACTTCTACAAGCCAGGGATGCAACCATCTGAGTTTGCACTCAGCTAGGCATTACTATAAATTGGGAAAAGCCTGCCTTGTCACCCTCTCAATATGTGACTTTTATAGGAGCAGAAATAGACAGTCACAATGATGGCTCATCTTCCTTCAGACAGAATACAAAATCTATGACAACAGATATACATCCTGCTTCCCCAACACAAAGTTAAAGCGAAGACAGTGCTCAAACTTCTAGGAACCATGGACTCTATTATAACTCTACTTCTGCTAGCCAGACTACTTATGAGAATTCTACAATGGCTACTCTTTTCCCAGTGGTCTCTTCAGCAACTGCCTCTATCTCATTCAATTTTAATAGAATCTTGCAAAAAGGACCTTCGTTGGTGGAATCCAGTCCAATCAACTAACGATAGGGAGACCATTCTCTACTCGCCAGCCCGTTACTACTGTGACCACGGATGCCTCCCAGATAGGGTGGGGGGGGCATTATGTAGAAAGGACAGTCCAAGGCACATGGCAAGAACATGATGCTCACTTGTATATCAGTGTTCTAGAGATGAGAGCAGTGCTACTAGCATTGCAAGCACTTCACGACTTTCTTCCTCTAGGGACAATAGCAATCCGATCAGACAATATGTCAGTGGTATGCTATATAAACAAACAAGGGGGGAACCAGATCCTACCCCCTATGTCGAGAAGCTCTTCGTGTTTGGCAGTGGGCGATATCTTCCTAACGCTTTCTAGGTGCAACGCATATCCTGGGGAGAACCAATGTGATAGCCGACAAGCTCAGTAGGGCAGTCTAGATGCCTCACAAGTGCTCTCTGAATCAGAAAGTTGCGGAACAGATTTTCCACAAATGGGGACAGCCTTGCTGCGATCTGTTTGTCACCCCAATGAACACCAAATGCAGCAGCTACTTCTCCCTTATCACCCCCTCCCAGTGGACACAGAGAGATGCACTTTTCCACAATTGGCCCTCAGGACTTCTTTATGCGTTTCCTCCCTTTCTGCTAATATCGAAAATGATCCAGAAAGCAAAGACCTTGGGAAGCAGAATGATTCTCATCACTCCTTACTGGCCTCATCAGATTTGGTTCCCCTTTCTCGGGCCTCACCTTCTGGACGATCCATGGACTCTGGACTCAGTACCAGACCTTATGACACACATGTCAGGCACATTCCATCCCTGTCTCCACACCCTCAACCTGACAGCGTGGCTGCTCCACTTCCTTCGTAGTCAGGCTTCATGATTTCTGTCCTGCAGTTACACATATCCTGGCGTCTTTTCATAAACCTTCTATGAAAAAATTGTACGCTAGCAAATGGAAAAGATTTTCTCTCTTGGCACGAGCTAAAAACATAGATCCATGCACAGCCTTCATTCCCTTAGTGTTAGAATTTCTAACCAAACTTTTTCATCAGGGATCAGCTGCTGCTACAGTCAAAGTTCAATTAGCAGCTATCTACAATTTTCATTTGGGACAACATGAGCCTAATCTTGTGGCTCATAGATTGTGCAGATCATTTTTGAAAGGCACTACCTTACTAAGACCTCCTTTTCAAGAACCTATATCTCTCTGGGATCCAAATTCTGTCCTTTCAAAACTCACCTCACTGCCTTTTGAACCTTCACATACTTGTGATTTAAAGTTCTTTTCATGGAAGACTATTTTTCTGGTAGCCATTACATCCGTCAGAAGAGTGTTAGAGCTGCAAGCACAGTGTCAAAATCTCCTTACTTGATTTTTCATAGAGACGGAGTTTCCTTTCGCACTAATCCGTCCTTCATCCCCAAAATTTGTTCTCAGTCTAATATGAATCAAACTATTGAACTTCCAGTCTATTTTCCAAATCATTCAAACAAAGCGGGAATATAAGTTCCATCAGCTTGATGTACACAGATAGTTAAGGTTCTATCTACATGGAACCAAAGAGTTTATGAGATCAGACCAGTTGTTTGTATCTTTTTCGGAGATGAGAAAAGGTATGCCAGTCTCCAAGATAACGTCATCAAACTGAACTTCAGATTGTATATCTTTTATTTACTTTTCTAACGGCAAAGAACTCCCGTTTAAAGTTAAAGCTCATTCTACCAGATCTATGTCCACATCTGCTGCTTTTCAAGCCAAAATAACAATGGACAGTATATGTGCAGCAGCAACTTGGGCTACCCCTCATATTTGTATTACTCATTACAAATTGGACGTGACCTCCAGAGGTAGAACCTCCTTTGGTTCCACGGTTCTTAAGAGTATATTCCCATGAGCCACCCGAGAAAAAGGTGCTAGGGACGCTGTCCCATATGTAAGAATGAAGGCGAGATAGGACTACTGAACATAAAGAAGTTCTATACTCACCATAACGTTCCATGTTTGTAGTCCATCTCGCCCTTCATTTTTATGAACCCACCCATCTACCCCTGTCCATGTATTCTTGGAGGATCTGGAGACAAGATAGTGTCTATCTTCCTTAGGATTGGAGACCTTTCATCTTTGTTTTTCCTTGTGGAAATACCTTCTGTCTTTTTTTATAAACAGCAGCAAACAAGATCTGGGGATTCTTACTAGTGCGTTATGGGATACCTACCTTGCCATGAGCCAACTTAGAGACTTCGAGCTTTGTAATCGGCCGAGATCGGCTCCGATCCCATATGTAAGAATGTAGGGCGAGATGCACTACAAACATGGAACGTTATGGTGAGTACATAACTTCTTTTTTCTACAGACATACATACATACGTAGAAATATTTTAAGCATGGGCAATAATGCATTCTGGTCTTAAAATGTCTAAATTAATGCTTGCTTCAATGTAATTTGGTAGTTAATGCATTGCATCACCTGCTCTGTCAGATAACAAATCAGTACACCTATCACTCCTATAGAGCCTTCCACATAGGTTATCAGATGATTCTCTATTACGTTTTGATAACCCCAAACATTCCCTGAGGTAGCCACCTCTAAATGTTCAATACACCTAAGGTCTCCTCTTAAATATTTATGAAACACTGAACAAGTTCAGATACTTTAGTTCAAAGGTTCAAAGGTTAGTACTAGGCTAACTTGCCCCTGTTGGCCATTTTAAGCCTAGCCAATTACCCATGTGAGAATCAAACCCTGCACCTTGTGTCTGTAAGGTAAACACCGTAACCATTATGCCAACCCCTCCCCTTGCATAATAACTTAAATTTTCACATCCATGGATACACTTGGCTGTACTCTTTCAATTTACTCGTGCTTGATTTCTTATAATGCTTGCATAATATTATTTCATATTCAAGTTTGTGTCGAATGTAATAAATAATGGTTTCATCATTTATTCCCTGGATTTTATAAATATTTTATACAATCTAATGACAGTTATACACTTATAACCAATTGGTTGATATGATTAGAAAAACAAAAAGCTGGATATACCCATATACCGATGTCCTTAAATGAATCTACAGTTTTAATCCCTGTGTGCTGTATTAAATATTCACCTTTCAGTCTGTCTCCCAAATCTCACATGCTTAGTTTTTGATGTTTTTATCAGCATATCATTCTCCTGTGCCCAAATAGTCAATTTAGTCAAGTTATTTTGCAAACAAGCCAGGTCTGTAACACATGTGAGCAGTTTACCCACATTCAAGTCCTCTTCATACAGACTATAGAGCACTTCAGATGAAAAAGGTAGATCTGAAAGATACAATCTGAACAAGTATGGGTCTAGGACACGAATCCTGTGTGGTATCCTGATTTTAACCTAGAATTTCACCTGTCCAGTTGCTGTAGGATACTTGCGGTGTATTGTCTGCAAGCCATGCAACTATCCATCTTATCAAGAGTACATCAGTACCTAGTTCTAATTTATTGATCAGTGTTTGTATGCCCACTTGGACCCTTTACAAATCTATTCAGGTGTACACCACCTCTATCCTAATATGACTATACAGTAACCTCCTGGATGGATCCTGTCAGAGTTAATATACATGCAGGACCATACCGATGTAGTGCATTTTAACAACCACATAAAACTATGAACACATTTTAACAGCAGCATACTGTATTGATACAGCATTTTAGAGTTTGATATGAACATTCATGGAGCTATATAAATTCTGAAAACTCACCACCATAGTTTAGTAATGGTGTATCCTGTCAGGCAGCAACTTCACAAGCAACCTCTTTTTCAGGCAGGCACCACAGAATTTTCTTTGTGACAGCATGTTTACAAAATAAACAACATTGAGATATGTGCTTGTTGCATAGAAGGATAGTTATCCATTTATAAAATGTGTATTTTATGATTTTTTTTAACTTTTACTTACTACAAAAAATGGTGGTCAGCTATTCATTTAAAAGCTGTAATTTTCATTTCTTTCCATATTGTCCATAGCATGGTTTTTAAACCAGACATTACTGAGCACTTTCGAACTTATGTCGCTCCACATCTGAGCCTGTCTTAATACAATTGGAGTGTGCAGGCTTTTACAAAGGAAAAGAAGGGAATGTTACGGGGTTTGTCCTCTGGTCAGTTTGCAGTGAGCATCCCCTGCTTCCACACTGGTTGCTGCTCTCGCTGTTGTCACTGAATGTACAGCCTACATGTTGGACTTTTCTCCAAAAGTTAATTTCATCACTCTTCATCTCCAAACTGCTAGGAAAGAGCACCAGTTATATCTGTGTTGTGTAGATTAACCCGTCTCATAAACATTAGATAAGTCTCAATTTATAGTGCTGTGTTTATTATAGCCCTTGTTCAACCTGCCTTGCCCAGTATAACACCTTGCCATTAGACGCTCCCCCAATAAAAAAAATGTAGTTAGCCCTTCTCATTCTAAATAAAGTACAATTATTTCTGGTTCTAGATATTTCCCTTCACTAGAAACATTAAACAAGACTGAAATTTTTAATGTGAAATTGTTCAGTCTAGCTGTTTATTCATCACTGATGGGTTCGAAGCTGATCCTCGGCTCCGACACGGCCGACTAGCAAGCTCAAACTTCTCCAGTAGCTCGAGACCCCACCCCGTATCCCATAATGCACTGCTGGAATTGCGTCGGATCTAGTTTGCCGCGGCACGGATCTCTTGGATGTCCTTCAAGAATGCAACTGCAGTCATAACATGTGGGTTGTCCTGCCTCAGGCAGCCCTCGGTCGGCCGGATTCCAAAGTCTGGGTCCGACGTCGGCTGATGTCGCATTTCTCTCTAACGTCAGAGCGGCTGGAGTATATAAGCATCAGCCGACGCCATTTTCTTCAGTCTTTCTTGCCACGCGGTGCCCGAAGCAGAAGCAGTTCGCAAGTGCCGGTCGGTCAGCTCCTGTATTCTACGATACCGAAGTCATCAAAAAAGCTAACTACCCCGTTGGGGACCTTTTCTTGCCTCAGCCGATGTCAGAAATTACTGAAAAAGTTAACAATTGTCTTTTTTGTGGTAAACAAATACCTCCTAAGGATTTCCACTCTTACTGCCTCCCTTGCCTGGGCCCAGACCACGATGTCTCGGCCTGTGTAGCCTGTGCTCGCTTCAACAAGCGCACTCTCAGGCGCCGGGCGGAGTTCGCTGAAGACTTTTTCGGTGATAAATTTGCTTATACCATGCCGTCGGATCTTCCGACATCGCAAACTCCCAAAAAGCGAAAAGACCGGGACCGTCATCCTCGGCCCACGTCTACTACCGACTCCACGCCAAAACCTAGCGCGAGTGCTCCGGTTCCCTCTGAGATGGTCTCTCCACCGCTCCGAACCGAAGACACCGCATTACCGACGACTCCGATTCCAGACATTACTCCGACACCAGTTATAGATTTTCCTCCGGATACCGAAACCGAGGAAATGCCCTAGACCATTGCTGTAGACAAGGTCACTCCTGCACGTGGAGCTGCCAGGCCTCCTATGGCCATGTCTATTAAGGCCTACACTAGGGCTAAGGCAGCCAGCAAAACAAAACATATTACTTCTAGATCCTTACCTCAGCCGACTCCAGAGACACAAATTATGTCCATGGCTGCTGATTTAATTTCCATGATTAGAGGTTCGCAGACCCATCCAGAGAGAGCATCCCAGCCTCCTCCTGATAAAAGGCCCGGGTTGAACCCTCTGACCCTACTCCTTCAGATGAAGACTCTGAGGGCTCTGTCCACTCTGATAGCCAGGAAGAGCTCTTCCAGACCTATGAGGACTCAGATGCAGAAGATTCCATACCTTCGGCCTCCCCACCTGAGGATATTTCCTTTGGGGAAGTTCTGCACACCATGAGGGAACATTTCAAGTGGCAGGGCCAGGAATATTCTGATTCCAGGAAACGCCTTAGGACTTTCCTTAAGAAGCCTCAGCACAGGCCCTTAGCTATTCCTTCTGTACTTGATGTTCTGGATGATTTGTATTCTGATTCTAGTGCTACCCCTGATACTCTCCCTCCTGCACCAGCCAAGCCAGACAGGTATTATAGGGTCCCTGAAACTCATTCCCATTTATTCAGGGCCCATACTGTTGATTTGGAAACTATTTCACAGGGGCCTAAACGAGTTTCAGCCTCCACCTCAAAAAATCCTTTGCCCTCCAACAGGGAAGCAAGGTCATTAGAGAGATGGGGTAAAAAGGTTTACACTTCCACTACCTTATCTATGAGAGCTTTAAATTGCCTTTTTCATATGTTCCAATATCAGGATTATCTTTTAGAAGATTTACAAAAAACACTAGCTTCTCCTGATCCTTTAGACAGGAAGACTTTGCAGGAAGCTGTACATAACACTCAGCAAGTAAGCAATCACTTCCTGCAGTGTGGATATGATGCACTGGAAGCTTCATGTAGGGCAGCTATGACAGGGGCAGTGATGCTAAGACATGCTTGGTTAAAAGATCAACCTCTACCAGATCATGTAAAAGCAAAGCTTCTGGATGCACCTTTGGAAAAGAACAAGCTTTTGGTGCAAATGCTAAGGATGTACTAAAGACCATCGAAGAAAAAGCAAAATCAGTTCAAACTGTAAAGGATTTCCTCCAGGTTCAACCCCCCAGATTCAGTAGGAATTGGCCTTCAAAAAACTGGTCCTTTCCTAATCCAGAAAAGTTTCAAAGGGGTAAGAACAGACGTGGCCGAGGAAGAGGCCAATACAGAGGCCCTTACAGGGGACGTCAATGGCAGCCAGGAAACCAAAGAGGTGACGCAGGGGTTTCTCCTGCCCAACAACCACAATCTCAATGACTTTCTTCTACTACCGCATACCAGGGAACAACTGGAAGCTCCCTTGGGCGGGAAATTATCTCTGTTTGCAGAAAACTGGCACAGACTGACAAAGGACAAATGGATTTTGGACATTATAGACCGAGGGTACAAGTTTCATTTTCATACCTTACCAAGAAAACAAGGCATGCCAAATCTACCACAACATCAAAGGGCAGAGGCTATCAAGCAAATCTCTCTGCTAACTCAAATGAAAGCAATAGAAAGAGTTCCACAACAAGAACAGGGATTTTGCTCAAGACTGTTCCTTGTTCCAAGAAAGAAACTCAATGGAGACCAATACTGGACTTTTCCGCATTAAACACCTTTCTCATAGTACCAAAGTTCAAAATGCTGACTCTACAGCAACTCCTTCCCATGCTGGGCAAGGAGTCGTGGCTGATTACTCTGGACCTCAAGGAGGCATACCTGCATGTCCCTATCAGACACAGTTGCAGAAGATACCTCAGATTTCTTGCAGGGCCAGAGCATTATCAATTCTCAGCATTGCCATTTGGCTTATCTACTGCGCCCAGAGTGTTTACAAAATGCCTGGCTTCAGTAATTGCTCATTGCAGGCTCCAGGGTATACAAATTTACCCGTACCTGGACGACTGCCTCATACAAGCGGACGACAAATTGATGTTGACAAAAAATCTGGAATATGTCATACGATTACGTCAAGCTCTGGGATACACAGTCAACTTCCAAAACTCAAGACTGCAGCCATCCCAGCAAATCTTCTTAGGAGCCAAACTAGACACAGCCTCTCAAATGGCTTACCTGACAGAAGACAAGCAAGAGAAATTAACTCAATACTTCAAAAGTTTAGCAAAACTCACCCAGATGACTGCAAGGAGAGTCCTACAGGCCCTGGGTTACATGGCATCCTGCATCCTACTGGTTCCATTAGCAAAACTACACATGAGAAAGCTTCAATGGTACCTAAAAAGCGTTTGGTCTCAGCACAGCAACAACTTGGAGACAATCATACCACTCATCCCATGCTTACAAAAGGAATTCCTATGGTGGGCTTCGGTGAGCCAGGAAAACACAGGTTTGTCATTCAAAAAACCACAGATAACACAGACCATTGACTACAGACGCCTCAGACCTCTGATGGGGGGCGCACATGGAAGGCAGATGTATACAAGGACAATGGTCTCCAAAGGAAACACATCTGCATATAAATCAAAAGGAAATGCTGGCAGTAATGCATGCTATCGAGGCTTTTCAAAACCAACTCCAGCAAGGTCACTTAATGATACGGACAGACAACACCACTGTGATGTGGTACATAAACAAGCAGGGGGGCACTCACTCTTATCCCCTTTGCAGACTGACAATGCAGCTTTGGGAGAAATCACTGAGTCTACACATCCAGTTGCAATCACAGTTTGTTCCAGGAAAAGACAATGTGTTGGCGGACAGCCTAAGCAGGAATTTCACAGATCCACACGAGTGGAGGTTACATCCGAAGGCTTTCAGACAACTCACTTCGACATGGGGCAAGCCAGAAGTGGACCTATTTGCCTCTCACCTCAATCATCTACTACCAAAATTTTGCACAAGGACATACCATCCAAAGGCTTGGAAAATAGATGCTCTTTCATTCAACTGGAACTCCCTAGCAATCTATGCATTCCCACCTCTGCCACTGATGACCTCAGTATTACTAAAGATCAAAGCAGAGAAGCCCAAGGGAATCATAATAGCTCCGGATTGGCCAAGACAACACTGGTACCCACTACTACGGAGCATATGTCACACCAGGAGGTGGGCCCTCCCTCCGTGGCCTCTACTTTTGACTCAGCACAATTTCGAAACACTGCATCCAAACCTTCAAACTCTGCAGCTAACAGCCTGGGAGATCCCATAAATACATTCAACTTACCTCTCTCCAAGGAAGTTCAGCGGATACTAACAGAGGCTCGAAGACCATCCACCAGAAAGGTCTACTTAGCAAACTGGAAAAGATTTAGCAATTGGAATACCAGCAAAGGGCATGATGCATCATTGCTGAACATCCCACTTATCTTGGAATATTTGGCAGATATGTTACAGAGTGGCCTTTCATATTCGTCAATAAAAATACATGCATCTGCTATTTCAGCCAGATACAACACTGATCCTCCTGTTTTTTCTCACCCCTTACTAAGGCAATTCCTCAGGGGAATCAAGAACATTAAGCCACCAAGAAAGGCCCCAGTGCCAGCCTGGGACCTCCATTTTGTCTTAGAAAAACTGACTCTATCTCCTTTTGATCCAGCAGCTTCAGTTGACTTGCAATTTCTCTCATGGAAAACAGCCTTCCTGTTGGCAATTACCTCAGCAAGAAGGGTTTCGGAACTACAGGCCCTAATGGCAATGCCACCCTTTATTATTTTCCACAGAGACAGGGTTTCATTAAGGACCAACCCTACCTTTATGCCAAAGGTGGTATCTAGGGTTTCTCTAAATCAAGCCATTCATCTGCCTGCCTTCTTCCCCATTCCTGAGAATAAGGGGGAAAGGATTTTACATACCTTGGACATTCATAGACAACTTCGGTACTACCTGGACAGAACCAAGGCCAGTAGGAAGTCTGAACAGCTTTTTGTAGCTTACGCCCCTGCAGTCCAAGGAAAAGCAATTTCAAAACAGACTATTTCTAAATGGATTGGACATTGCATCAGATTCTGTTATTCCTTTCATGGAAAGACTGTTCCAGCCTATGTCAGACCACGTTCCACCAGAGCTACAGCCACCTCTACAGCATTTTTAAGAGGGGTGCCTACAAAGGACATTCTAGAAGCTGCTACATGGAGCTCCGTGCATACATTCTCAAAACACTACAATCTCCCCCTATACTCCAGATCCAGAGCAGGCTTTGCTTCGGCAGTCCTGCAGGGTTTGATTGCCACACCATCTCTTTCCTAGAGCATTCCTCCTCCCCCAGCTAAGCTATGGTATTCTACCCACATGTTATGACTGCAGTTGCATTCTTGAAGGACATAGTACAGTTTTGTACCTACCATAAATGTAGATGTCCGAGAGACATGCAACTGCAGTCGGGTTTTCCCTCCCTCCATACCCCTCTATGCTTAGGGTCCACTCCTATCCCTCTCTCTCTCTCTTAGCTGGGGATATCTGTTATGGTGTATTTGTTTTATTGCTCATGTATTTGTTTGGAATCCTGTTTTTGTCTTCCAATTTGATTACAGCCTTCCTTGGAGGGCACCTGGCATCTGGGGCAAGAAAGACTGAAGAAAATGGCGTCGGCTGATGCTTATATACTCCAGCCGCTCTGACGTCGGAGAGAAATGCGACATCAGCTGACGTCGGACCCAGACTTTGGAATCCGGCCAACCGAGGGCTGCCTGAGGCAGGACAACCCACATGTTATGACTGCAGTTGCATGTCTCTCGGACATCTACATTTATGGTATGTACAAAACTGTACTTTTCCAGCTTGGCTCGAGACTTTATTGGGAGTTTTTCAACTTTCAGCAAGTTATATTTTTTCATTTTTATATATCCTCATTCTATTCTTAATAGCAGATATACTAGCTAGTAGATAGTTTTTCTGTGTTTATACCCCTTCCCTCAGTATTATCTATCTTGCCTTCGGCTTTTTGGCCTTAGGATCCCTTCTTTAGTGATTAGTCAGTGTTCCCTTTTGGGACTGTTGTTTTTGGATCTATTATTACTGTTTGTAATTATTTAGTTGTCAGTGCCCCTTTTGGGCTGTGTGTATGTTTGTGTGAGTTACTTAGTTGAAAAAAGCTCATAGTTAAATAGTGTGCTTGAGTGTGTAATGTCTGAAGATAAAGACAAACATCCAAAGTCTGGTTTTAAAAAATGTCCAGACTGCGGACAGAAAATGTCAGTCACAGATGCCTATGTGCAGTGTGTTTACTGCTTGGGTGAGGTACATCTGCAAGAGTCTTGCAGTATATGTCACTCCTTTTCCACAAGAGTGTTAGCAGAAAGGAAGAGGAAATTGATTGATAGGGGTGTCATCAAACACCCCTTTTCTGAGGCATTGTCTGACCAGGATGGAGCCAGTAAATCATCTAAATCTTTTAAGTCTTCCACTGATTCTAGATCCAAAAAAGGAGAGAGGTCAGAGAGTGTGGCGACTTCGGCTCCACTGCCTTCAGAGCCGATAGTCTGCTCTTTTCGGAACCGGGACACGCCTTTGGAACCGGTTGCCGAAAAACCTCCATCCATATTGCTACAGTCTGCTCCATCTGTCCACTCTTCCAGGTCCTCTGTCAGCCTATCTGATCTGGATATGGACCGGCTGGTTCAGAAACTCTTAAAGGCACCAGGCCTAGTTAAATTGCTATCGGCTCAGACACAACTGTCAGAGCCAAAGACCACTACCTTTGAAATGTCTGCTCCTCCTCCGAGCCATACTGGACCTTCGGAGCTGGAGGAGGCCGACCTGATGATTGTGGATCCCTTGGAGCCGACACCTGCTCCAGTGTTGTCGGCTCCATCTGCTCGGACGTTCTCGGCACCTACCGGGGACTTTAGGAGCTGACTCTCTCCGGTCGGGTCTGGGGAGGATAGTGACACCGACTTGTCGGTGCCGACACTTCCTCTCGGGACCTCTGCTCGGATGAGCTCTGCTCCTACCTCAGGCTCTGAACCCATGGCTTCGGTGCGGGAGGAGATCGCGGCTCCATTGGAGCTATCGACGACTCCTCATTGGAGCCGAGGTGCATTCGATGCCATGAGGCGAGTGTGGTCTCCCAAGGCTTCCTCATCTCAAGGTCTGGCCTCTTCTTCCCCTAAAGTGCCTGTGTCTGTTTCTGTTTCCTCCGGTCATCCCAAGCATAGGGACCCAGAGCCTCAGGTAGCCCCACAGGGTGCTCCCTGCTCTTCTGAGACCTCTCCAGAAGTTCCCCCTGAAGAGGTTCCCTGGAAGAGATTATGCAAGAGGAGGCATTTGGACTCCCCCCAGGAGTCTATCACATCGGACACCGACCTGGAGGAATCAGAAGGGTCCCCCAGATCCCCCTCTGAGGACATCTCCTTTGCGGAGATTCTTGAAATTCTTAGGCAGAGGGGTGATTGGCAGTCCAAGAGCCCTACTGAGGACGAGTCAGTTCTCCTGAAGGCGTTTTGGTCTCAACCTTCCACTTCTTGGGTATCTCCGCCCTTCGATGAGCTTATGAATCTGGTCTCTCATAGAGCGTGGGAGTCTCCAGAATCTATGGAACCTGTTCCTAGGAGGCCTAATAAGTTTATTTCAGCCCCTGTGGATAAGTCCTTTTTGACCAAGGGAGTCCCTGTTGATGCCATGGTGGTGGTGGCAGCCACTAAAAAGGAAATGTCTGAGACTTCCTCATCTATCCATCCTCCTAACAGAGAATCTAGGATCATGGATAAATATGGGAAACGCATATATACTAGCTCACTCAGATCACTGAACTACTTGACACATTTTACCAGACTGCAGAGAGATCTCCTTAAGGAGTTGGGAGATGCTCTTCAGGGTGCTGTAGCTTCGAGTGTATCCGATAAGATTGCCTCTCAGCTCTCTACCCTCATTTCGATAGTCAACTCGTCCATGCGTCTCATATACGCAGCTGATGGCTTGAGTAGAGCCGCAGGTACAGGAATCACACTTCGTAGGCATGCCTGGATGCGACTCTGTTCCTTCGCGGAACCCTTCAAGTCTTCTTTTACTAATAACCCATTTGACAGCTCATCTTTGTTTGGGCCAGAGGTGAAGGAGACTTTGTCCAGGTGTGAGCAAGAAGGAAAGAATCTGTCTGCTGTCTGAGTCCATTTTTCCACCCCCCACTTGACCCTTTCCCAAAGGTCAGAGGGGAGGAAAGATGTGGTTTCGGAAAGCCCAAAGGAGCCTTTCAAGATGCATGTGGAGAGCCCCCCTCCAGAGGCAGAGGAGGGGGTTTTAATGGAAGACGCCACCCTCACGGCAGAGAGGGTCCACAACACCAGGGTGACAGAGATACCTTCTCTGGTCAATCCTACCAGCACTCCTGAAGGAAGGCCCGGCTGTCCTACTCTGGAGGCAGTCGGGGTCGCTTATCATTGTACCCCAAAGACTGGCTAAATATAACAAATGACAGTTTGGTACAAAGTATCATTTCCAGAGGGTATTTCATACCGTTCTCCACCCAGCCTCTTCCCGGCAAAAAAAATCCCGGACGTTCCACCCAGTCACATGGGACAAGCAGCAATAGAGGTATGCTGATTGCTAGAAAGAGTCATCCAGCCAGTCCCAGCAGACCAGACAGTATTCGGAACTTACTCAAGGTTCTTTTTGGTTCCAAAGAAAACAGAGGACTGGAGATCCATTTTGGATTTCAGCAGACTCAACCAGTTTGTGAGAAAAGAGAAGTTCCGCTACAGTCTATACTCCCGTTCTTGTTGAAGAACAATTGGATGTGCCCAATCGATCTCAAGGATGCGTGCTACCACATAAAGATGGCCAGACCATCCAGAGATCACCTGCATTTCCGGCTGGGAGCCAATCATTATCAATTCCGAGCTCTGCCCTTTGGTCTCACTACAGCCCCCAGATTGTTCACCAAGTGCATGGCAGTAATCACTGCTCACCTGAGGCGTCTAGGATTCCAGGTGTTTTCGTATCTAGACTATTGGCTCCTTACCTCCACCACCAGGCATCAACTTCTTCAAGCGAGAGAGGCTTCTCTGACACTCTGCGATCAGCTAGGTATTAGTCAACTTCAAAAAGTCTGCCTTGTTGCCATCACAGCATATCGTTTTTATAGGGACAGAATTAGACATGTCAACCACCACTCTCCGCCTTCCACCAGAAAGAATTTCTATTCTTCGCCAACACATCATGTCCCTGATATCAAAGAAGAGAGCACTAGCAGTAGAGATATTGAAATTTCTAGGATTGATGGCGACAGCTATTCTAGCAGTCCCGTTAGCAAGGATGCATATGAGAATCCTTCATTTGCTTCTATTCACGCAATGGTCTTACCAAGAACTTCCAATGAGTCACATGATCCTGATAATGAATTCCTGCAAGAAGGATCTTCAGTGGTGGTTGACATCTCTTCATGTCACAATAGGACGTCCTTTCATGCTTCCCCCTCCAGTTGCCACTGTGACCACGGATGCTTCCCTGATAGGGTGGGGGTGGGGGTGGGGGGGCTTTTTCAGGGAAAGACTACCCAAGGCGCATGGACAGATCAAGAATCACATCTGCATATCAATGTCCTGGACATGAGCAGTACTTCTAGCATTGCAATACTTTCAGGACTCTCTTTTTTTCTAGGGACAATTGTAATACAGACGGACATGTCAGTGGTCTGGTATCTGAACAAACAAGGCAGGACCAAGTCTTATCCCCTTTGCTGAGAAGCCCTCAAAGTATGGCAGTGGGCACCATCATCCCAACGCTTTCTGTTGGCAATGCACATCCCGGGCAAATCCAACATCATAGCAGACAGACTGAGCAGAGCAATCTTATTGCCCCACGAATGGTCCCTCAAACAAGAGATTGCGGACAGGATCTTCTGCAAATGGGGCCAGCCTTCCTGCGACCTGTTCGCCAGTCAAATCAACAACAAATGCAGAAGTTATTTTGCCATAATTCCCACACCAGGTCACTCCCCGAGGGATGCTCTTGTCCACGATTGGCCACCGGGTCTTCTCTATGCATTTCCACCAATTCCCCTGATACCCAAATTCTTACAGAAAGCAAAGTCGCTGGGACGGACAGTCATCCTTATAGCCCCTCATTGTCCTCTGCAAATTTGGTTTCTGTTTCTTTACCATCATATTCTGGAAGATCCATGGATCCTGGACACAGTTCCGGACTTGTTAACACATCCGTCAGGGGATCTTCACCCATCATTGCAGACACTGAAGCTAACCGCTTGGCTGCTGCAATTCCCCGCATAGCCAGGCTCTATAATCTTTCCCATAATACTAGTCAGATTTTGTTGGCTTCCCATAAACCTTCCACCAGAAAATTGTATCATAGTAAGTGGAAGAGATTTTCCATTTGGGCTTCTTCCCACAACATTGACCCTTATCAAGTGCCATTGTCTTCTATCTTACAATTCTTGACAGAAATCTTCAACAAAGGAGCAGCAGCGGCTGCAGTGCAAGTACAATTAGCTGCTATATCTAATTTCCATCTAGGAATTGATGGTTTGAATATTATGGCTCACCAATTGTCTAAGGCTTTTCTAAAAGGTTCCTTTCACATAAGGCCTCCAGTGAAGACAACTTATTCCCCCTGGAATTTGAATTTTATGTGATCTCGTAAATTCTTCTTCCTCTTGAGCCTGCATCATCTTGTGAACTAAAAGTTTTGTCGTGGAAAACTAACTTCTTAGTAGCCATCTCTTCAGCCCGTAGAGTGTCAGAGCTCCAAGCACTTTCCATCAAGCCCCCTTACATGGTCTTCCATACTGACAGAGTATCTCTCAGGACAAATCTGTATGTTCTGAGGTTAACATTAATCAAGTCATTGAGTTGCCCGTTTTCTTCCTTAATCATACCAACAAATTGGAATATATGTTGCATAAACTCGATGTTCATAGACAACTTAGATTTTATTTGGACAGAACAGAAGACATTAGGAAATCAGATCACCTCTTTGTGTCTTTTTCTGAGACCAGGAAAGGTAAACCAGTTGCTAAAACAACCCTGTCTAAGTGGCTGTCGGATTGTATCACCTATACATATGCTTGTCATAATATGCCTTTGTCTAGTAAGGTAAAGGCTCATTCAACCAGAGCAGATGTTCATCGTGTTTCACTGTTGCAGTCATGACTGTAGGCTTCTCCCCTGCCGGCAGGCAGCCCTCGGTCGGCCAGAATCCCAAAGTCTGGGTCCGGTGTCGGCTGTTCAGCCACGCTCCCTGACAGGAGTACAAAGCTGACGCCATGTTCCTCAGTCTTTCTTGCCGTGCGGTGATAGCAGTTCGCAAGTGCCGGTCGGCTGACTCCTGACAATTTTTTCTGAACAAACTTCAGTCCGAAGACTTTCTTCTCCTACTCAAAGCTAAGTACCCGTTAGAAACTTTTTCTTGCTCCAGTCTGATGTCAGAAAAAGTTAATAATTGTATTTCATGTGGGAAGCAAATACCTCATAAGGATTTTCATTCTTACTGTATTCCTTGCTTAGGCCCTGACCACGACGTAGCTAGTTGTCGGTTTTGTGCTAGATTCAATCAACGTACAATTAAACGAAGGTACGATTCTGCATTTCATTACTTCGGTAGGCGTTTTAATTACAACATGTCGTCGGATACGGTTCCGGCTACAGGAGTTCACAAACGATGCAAGGACAAAGACAGGCCTCAGAGGTCCAAATCAGACGATATCGTTCAAGCAGAGCCAGCTTCAGGTTCAGCCGTCGTCAGTGAGGCGCTTTTGCAGCCCCTATCGTCGGCCATTTCGGAACCGATGGCCGAAACGGACTCCCACGAGGAGCCAACTAGGCCTTTGAATATTTCTGTTGCAGGACCTTCGGACAATGCTCCTTCGGATGGGTCCGGAGCCGCTGTGCAGGTACCGGCTTCTGAAGGGGTTTTCAGGCCTACTCAGCTTCTAATAAAGGCAAAGCCAAAGGCAAAGACTCCTTCCAAATCAAAGACTGCAACACAGGCCTCTTCTGATCCGGCTCCCAAGTCACAGAAACAGTTACTTAAGATGGCGGAAGACTTACTTACTATGATTAGGGGTTCACATCCCCCTCAAGATAAAAGGCCAAGGCAGGAAGTTTATTATGACTCCTCTGATCAGGCTTCTGTTTCTTCAGTTTCTTCTTCTGACCAAGAATATTCTTTCCCTCCTTATGAGGATTCTGATGCTGAGGAATCCATTCCTTCAGCTTCTCCCCCTGAGGACTTCTCTTTTGGGGAAACTTTGTGTGAAATGAGGGAACATTTCCACTGGGAAGGACAGGAGTATTCGGAATCTAAGAAAAGACTAAGGGATTTTCTTCTTCCCCAATATAGACCCCTGGCTATTCCTCCTATTTTGGATATTGTGGATGATGCTTTTTCGGAGGCTAACTTAACTCCTGACTCTTTTCCTCCAGCTCCTGTTAAGCCTGACCAATATTACAGGGTTCCTGATTCCCACCAGTTTATACAAGAACCCTTCTGCTGACCCTGAAACCATTTCTCAGGGTCCTAAGGGAGTTAAGGCCGCTTCTGCTAAAAACCCCATTCCCACTGAGAAGGATTCCAGATCT
This sequence comes from Protopterus annectens, assembly GCF_019279795.1. Lineage (NCBI taxonomy): Eukaryota > Metazoa > Chordata > Ceratodontiformes > Protopteridae > Protopterus > Protopterus annectens. The sequence goes on along the minus strand of NC_056727.1, from coordinate 687,798,962 downwards.
TTAGAAAGATGGGGCAAAAAAGTGTACACTTCTGCTACTTTATCTATTAGGGCTTTAAACTGTCAGTTTCATATGCTGAAATACCAGCAATTTCTCCTGTCTGTTTTAAAACAAAAGCTAACTTCCATTTCCGCCTGTGCAGATGATAAGGAATTACATGACTTAATGCATGCCACTGAACAAGTTAGGAAGCATGGTTTACACTGTGGATTTGATGCCTTGGAGGCTTCTTGTAGGGCTGCTGCCTCTGGCACAGTAATTAGAAGGCATGCATGGTTAAAGGAACAAAATTTGCCAGATCAAGTAAAAGCTAAGTTATTGGATGCTCCTGTTGAGCATAATGTTTTGTTTGGACCTAAGGCTGAAGAGGTGATAAAGAAGATGGAGGACAAGGCAAAATCCATGCAAACAGTTAAAGATTTCTTACAAGTACAGCCACCCAGATTTAGTAGGAATTGGCCTACTAAAAATTGGTCCTTTCCCAATTCAGACAGGCCTCAGAGGGGTGGATACAGACGCTCCCGAGGAAGGCCTCAAACACAAGCCTCTTACAGACCAGGACAGTGGACTGCTTCCACCCCTAGGGGAGGAGAGGACAGGTCACAAGCTCATAGGAAACAGACTCAATGACTTCCTCTGTTGGGCTGCAGGAACTTCTTGCCTGGAAGCCCCTCTTGGAGGAAAACTTTCTCTTTTTCACCAAAATTGGACTCGTATAACCCAAGACAAGTGGGTTCTGGATGTGGTTTCAAGAGGTTACAAATTCCATTTTCATACCCTACCAAGGCCAAGCGGATGGCCAGATCTTCCAAAACATCAATGGACAGTGGCCTTAAACCAGGTGGAAGCTCTCTTGGCTATGAAAGCCATAGAACTAGTTCCACTTTCAGAGATGGGACAAGGTTTTTACTCGAGGCTCTTTCTAGTCCCCAGGAAGCAAAATTCATGGAGACCCATTCTGGATCTGTCAGTTTTGAACACTTTTCTAGAGATACCAAAATTCAAGATGCTTACTCTACAGCAGCTACTTCCAATGCTGACCAAAAATGCATGGATGGTAACTTTAGATTTAAAGGAGGCATATTTACACATTCCCATCACGCAGGACCGCAGAAAATACCTCAGGTTCAAGGCCGGATCGAGTCACTTTCAATTCTCTGTGCTGCCCTTTGGATTGTCTACTGCGCCCTGGGTCTTCACCAAATGCCTGGCTCCAGTAATAGCTTATTGCAGACTCAAGGGAATTCAAATTTACCCTTATCTGGACGACTGTCTTATTCAGGCAGACAGCAAGGATGTCTTGCTCCAGCACCTACAGTTTGTTCAGAATCTTCTCAAGTTCCTGGGATTCACTGTAAACATAAAAAAGTCAAATTTGACACCCTCACAGTGGATAATTTTTCTGGGCGCTTCTCTAAACACAACAACCCAGATGGTATTTCTGACATACGAAGAACAGTTACAGCTGGCTTCAACTTTCAAAACCTTGGCAACTTTAACTCGACTATCTGCAAGGAGATTCCTGCAGGCTTTGGGTTACATGGCCTCCTGCATCCTTCTCGTACCATATGCAAGACTACATATGAGGAAAATACAGTGGTACATAAAAAGTGTATGGTCTCAGCATTGCCACAGTTTAGACATACTGATCTCCGTCCTGCCTTGTCTTCAAAAGGAATTCCTTTGGTGGTCCAAGGCATGTACTCTAAACAAAGGAAAACCCTTCTGTCTGCCTCTTGCCACTCGGATACTAACCACGGATGCCTCAGATTATGCATGGGGAGCCCATTTTCAGGGCAACTGTCTGCAGGGCCTTTGGGCAAAGGATCAAAAGCATCTGCATATCAATTTAAAGGAAATGTTAGCCGTTCAGAAAGCTCTGTTGGCCTTCAGGAATCTTCTACAACCAGGACAACTACTGATACGGACAGACAACACCACAGTTATGTGGTACATAAGCAAGGGGGATCTCATTCCTACCCCCTTTGTAGACTAGCCATGGATCTGTGGAACACAGCTCTAGCTTGCCATCTGGACCTTCAAGCTCAGTTTCTACCAGGAAAGCAAAACTTCCTGGCAGACAGTCTGAGCAGAAACCTTTCGGACCCACACGAGTGGATGCTGGACACCGAAATATTCAAGATAACAGCAGTCTGGGGATGTCCTCAAATAGACCTCTTTGCATCCCACCTCAATCATCAACTACAGATTTTTTGCACCAGGACTTTCCACGAACAGGCTTGGAAAGTGGATGCACTATCATTCAGTTGGAGAAACCTCTCGGGATATGCCTTTCTGCCTCTTCCTCTTCTTCCACGGGTATTATTAAAGATCAAACAGGACAAGCCCAAGATGATAATCTTGCTGGCCCCAAATTGGCCTTGACAGTTTTGGTACCCAACTCTGAAAAACCTTTGTCTGGAGCCCCCTTGGGTTTTACCACAGACTCTGAACCTTCTGCCCCAACACCAGGGTCAGGTTCTACACTCCCATGTCAGAACTCTCAGCCTGGCGGCCTGGTTAATCCAGGGTCTTTTATTCATTCTCTCCTACCCAAGCAGGTTATGGATGTCATTTTAGAAGCCAGACGTCCTAGCACTAGAAAATCTTATGCAGGAAAATGGAAAAGATTTTGCTCCTGGATGCAGGCTCAGGATTCAGATCCTCTTATTCCTAACATTCCTCTGATTTTACTTTACCTGACAGATCTCTTACATAAGGGTCTCTCTTTCTCTTCCATAAAAATACATGCCTCTGCTATTTCTGCTCATTATAATACAGACCCTCTAATCTTTTCCCACCAGCTCATGAGACAGTTTCTCAGAGGAGCTAAGAACTTAAGGCCCCCTAGATCTCCTGCCATTCCTGCTTGGGATCTCAACTATGTTTTGGAAAAGCTCACCTTACCTCCTTTTGAGCCTGCTGCCACTTCTGACATCAAGTTTTTATCTTGGAAAACAGCCATCCTGTTAGCTCTGACCTCTGCCAGGAGAGTTTCAGAGTTGCAAGCTCTTATGGCTGTGGAACCTTATATTATTTTTCATCAAGACAGGGTGTCTTTAAGGACTAATCCTACTTTCATGCCTAAGGTGGTTTCCAAAGTGGCTTTAAATCAAACTATTCACTTGCCAACTTTTTTCCCCACTCCTCAAAATAAAGGGGAAAGGATCTTACATTCCTTGGATGTACACAGACAACTACGTTTTACCTGGACAGAACCAAGGACATCAGGAAATCAGAGCAATTGTCTGTTTCTTATGCTTCAAGTTCCCAAGGTAAAGCCATTTCAAAATAGACCATTTCTAAATGGATTGCTCATGGAATCAGATTTTGCTATTCACACCATGGAAAGCAAATCCCAGGGAGTATAAGGACTCATTCCACCAGAGCTGCTGCCACGTCCGCTGCCTTCCTCAGGGGAGTTCTTACCAAAGACATTTTGGAAGCTGCAACTTGGAGTTCAGTGCATACCTTTTCAAAGCACTACAATCTACCTCTCTACTCTAAGTCTAGGGCAGGCTTTGCTTCTGCAGTCTTGCAGGGCCTTTTAGCCGCCCCTTCTTGTTTTTGACCACCTCCCTTTCATTCTGCTTTGGGATTCTACCCTACAGTCATGACTGCAACAGTGAAACACGATGAACATAGTACAGTTGTGTACACTTACCATAAATGTAGATGTTAGAGTGTCTTCACTGTTGCAGTCTGGGTTTACTTTTGTGTGGTTCCTTTTTTCACCATTCTTCTGAGGTGTATTTGCAAAGGGTATGGGACCTTATTCATTTTGGGACTCCTGACATCTGGGGCAAGAAAAACTGGAGAACATGGCGTCGGCTGTCAGCTTTGTACTCCTGGCGCTCTGACGTCAGGGAGCGTGGCTGAACAGCCGATGCCGGACCCAGACTTTGGGATTCTGGCCGACCGAGGACTGCCTGCCGGCAGGGGAGAACCCTACAGTCATGACTGCAACATTGAAGACACTCGAACATCTTCATTTATGGTAAGTGTACACAACTGTACTTTTCTACCTCGTCAGCCTTTCAAGCCAAATTGCCTTTGGATAACATCTGTGCAGCAGCCACATGGTCTAAACCTTACACTTTTATAACTCATTACAAAGTGGATAAGGCCTCCAGAGACCGGGTTTCATTTGGTTCTACGGTTCTGAAGAGTGTACTTCCGTGAGCCACCCAAGGTCAGGGTGCTAGGGATGCTACCCATCAGTGATGAATGAACGGCGAGATTGAACAATTTCACATAAAGAAGTTATGTACTCACCATAACGTTCCATGTGAGTTGTTCCATCGCACCTTCATTCTCATGTCCCTCCCTCCTTCCCCCTCCTGGCTGGCAGTTGACCTGAAAGCTTTATTCATCTTGGTTTTTCAATGTGTATTCATTCCTAGGCAGAATAATTATTGTACTATTATATGGTACGCAGTAAACAAGATCTGAGGTAATTCCAGCAGTGCATTATGGGATAAGGGGTGGGGTCTCGAGCTACTGGAGAACTTTGAGCTTGCTAGTTGGCCGTGTCGGAGCCGAGGATTGGCTCCGAACTCATCAGTGATGAATGAATGCAAGATGGAACAACTCACATGAAACGCTATGGTGAGTACATAACTTCTTTTTTTCTCTCAGTAGTCTTTTCTTTCACATTTTTCATTCATAATCAGGCTACCACTTTATTTTTCTAGTGTATTTGGTCCACTCACTTTTGCTATTTTCAATAGCTTCCTTTGCTATATATCACCCCTCCATTTCTTTCGTATTTTATACCATACAACAGCTACCTTGATCTCTGTAGACATAGCAACATACCTATCTAACCCCAGTAAACTATACACCAATCAGTTGCATTACCTACCCTATCACAACACACAAAGCCAATTTAATTAGCTTCTTACTTTTATTCTAAGCTTACTATTCAACCATGTTGCTCCATTTCATCCTTGCACTATTTCTTCTAACAATATCTCAGCCCCACAAAATTCATCACTACAGAAACCTACCTCAATCACCACTACACATGCATGACCTTAAGTGCTTACCACAAAATCTCACCCAGTTTGTATCCCATAGACCTCTGCCTTTATTTTAGATACAAACTACTGCTCTTCCACCTGCTAGGCTTTAAAAGCAGACCATTTGCAATCAAACTTCACAATATTACTACTTAGACAGCTTATCTCTAAATTTCTTCTATATGGTGATATCCACCAAAATCCAGGTCTAAACAACCTACCTCAAAACTCACCCACTCCCCTCTCAAGCTAATAGCCCCACTAATTCTGCTCTTCCTGCAACCACTACTGCAAACCACTTCTAACTCCCTCCTATTTCTACAACACCACCCAAAGCCCTTAACCTTGTTACAATAAAATTATGTAGTGTTTGCAATAAAATCACTGATTTCCATGCCTGGATTACCCACAGTACTGCAGACATACTAGCCATAAATGAAACATGGTTTAAGCGTTAACTATGAAGTCAGGGTTCCTTACCCCCAGCTGTAATATAATTAGAACAGATAGGTATCATAAAAAGTGAGAGGCATAGCCCCACTCTACCTCAACCACTTTATACTTGCTCCATATTCCAACTCGGTCACAAAAAGTTTCTCCTACAAAAATTGTTGTTTTTCACTTTAAAATAAACAAGGCTAAGAGCTTATGTATTATTGTACTGTATATCCCACCTCGTAACAATAATAATTCCATTCTGGAAGGCATAATCTCTTGGACTTCCAACACAGTTACCAGTGAAACTATAATATTAGGCAGTGTTAACAGTAACTGGCATAACATAATGATAAACTTCCCACCCTCCAATATAATTTCACTTGGATTCACACAACTTATTCAGCCTCCAAGTAGATACAATAAAGCCAGTGACAAGTGAGGAGGTGGGAGGTTGGCATAATTAAGGTTTTTACCTTAGAAACCTAAAGTGCAGTATTTGATTCTCACATGGGGCAAGTGGCTAGGCTTAGAATGGCCCACATGGACAGTTAGCCTAGTACTAATCTATGAACCTATGATACTAATCATAGACTGGGTTATGGTTTCTGACTCTAGTAAATTCACTAGTGCTGGGGCATTGCCTGATTCTCTTAAGTGATCACCTTCTAGCATTTGCCAATCAAATCATCTCTTGTCTGTCCAAACACACACACATGCATGCACGCACGCACATACAATAACTGGCAATCTCTCTACATTTAACCAACAATCATTCATTGACACCCTAAAAGTCACAAACTGGTCCACTTTAAAAACTCCTTTAGATGAGACTGTAATCTATTTCATCTCCACATTTCTTAACACCCTCAATACTTTGGCTCCCTTACTCAACAAAAAAAGTCAAAGTTGACCAGTTCCCCTTGCCTTTGTCAACAGACCAAACAAGTTATGAATAATAGGGATAGAAGATGGAAAAGGTGGCAAAACACAAAACAACCAAAAAACTTTAACTGCTTTGGCATCTCTGAAACCATGTTAAAAAATGAGTAATCAATAATAAAAATGATTCTATAGACTGTTAAACTAACTACAAGCGTAACCCCTGCAAATTCTAGACCTCCGATAACTCGCTACTAAACTTGGGATCAAAAAAAGAACTAAATCCATCTCCAGAAACCAATTTGACACTTACTGTGGCAATATTGTCAGTAAAATAACTGCAAACTCTCAATGTCCTGGCCACCCAGCCACTCTGGTTTCCTGTTACCATCTTCTAATAGCCCCACCTCAACCAATGCATCTATCAACTTTCCTCTAACCTCTGCTTCACACAAGTCTGTACAAATCACCACCAACTCTCCTTTTACCTTTCAACCAGTCCCCACTACCTAAAGGAAAAAAAAAAAAAAAAAAAATTATTACTGAAACTCAAACTAGGCTCTAACTCTTCTGGCAGCCTCCTCATAGAATATCTTGGAGCAACTGCAGAGGCCAGAGCCTACCCTAAAAACATATTAACCAATAGATATATTTGCAAAACGTATGCTCCAGTATTATGGAAAAAATACTATTACTCCCCTCCGCAAAGGTGGTAACTCGAAAGATGCCTCTAACTTCCATCCCATTGCAGTATTGTCCCTGCTCTCAGAAATTTTGAAAAAAAAATATCCATAAACAACTTGTTGATTATTTTCTATTCAACCAACTTTTTTCCTCCACCCAACATGGCTTTCTCCCATCCCATAGCACAACCTCTGCCTTACTATCCTTCATACATATTGTTAACAAAGCCAGAGACTCCAGAAAACTTGTCATTATTCCTTGACCTGTTGAAGGCCTTTGATACTGTTTCTCACTTTAAGCACCTGCACCAACTATCCACCATAGGCCTATCACCACTTGCTCTCAACTGGTTCTGTATTTACCTGTTTAACAGACAGTCTGTCAAAAGGCAAGGGTCTCCCTCCCTCAATTCCTAATATCTTCTAAATAATAGTTTCCCAAGACTGTATCCTCTGTCCACCCCCTTCAACATCATCAGCACTCTCCACCTATCTTCCTGTCAAGCTTCCCTTATTCAGTATGCCGATTTGCTCAGCCAATAACCTCCATTCACCTTCAGCAGTTAACACTGGAAGCTTTCAAGCTCTGTCAAAATGTGGGTCAGTAATGTCAAGCTCCTTCTCAACTCAAAGAAGTCTAAGCTTCTCCTATACACCCCAAACACATATACCCATGACAAAACCAAATTTAAAATAACATCCCTGAACAACACGGAAATTGAAGTAGTTTTCCATACAAATGTTAGGGGTTGTTACAGGTAACAAGTTCTATCTCTATATTCAAAACAGGATTAAAAAATCTTCCAGAACTTGAGATGGTCTACAGACACCCACTTTTTAAACTTCTCCACCATATCTCCTCTGGTAACCACATACCTCCTCCTCCTCTCTCTTCTCTATGGAGCCCTAAAACTCACCAACCTGCAATCCACCCTGAAAACTAAACTAGAAGTCTGTTAACAATAAAATTGTTACTGGCACTACTCATTTTTTCCTGTCACTGCTTAGCATTGTATACATTACCTGGATGTATGTTAGGTGGTGGGGAAGTTCAAGCCAGTTTAATCACTACTCACAAATATATAAACCCTCAGCTTGCCCTCTCCATAGTACCATTCAGATCAATTTGATCAGAAGATAAACTCCTTTCCACCCACCAACTTGACAAAACCCCTGGTCATTTCCTTTACTCTTAGTTCATAGACAAAATGTGGAATACTTTACCACTTTCCATTAGATCTAATACCAGTTATCTCATGTTTAAACACTAATGGGATTCCTATCCAAATATTGGCTATGTTACTGCTCCAGTCCAGGTTAAACTCCAGTCCCTTAATTTTTTTCATCTCTACTTTTTTTTTTCTACTCACCCCTTCCACTTAAACTGTGATGCAGATGTAATAAAAAAGTAGTCTACTTCTTTTTTTAACAGTATTTCCTGCATTAAAATTTATCCTTAGTCTTTCTTTTGATAAAAAGTCATAATGCGTAATGTTTTTAACTGTAAATTCTGCTATGTAGTTAACTGCATCAGTTCTGTCTGTAAATTATGTACATGCTATATAGCACACATTTCAGATTTTTTAAGATTTTTTTTAACTCTCTCTCTCTCTCTATATATATATATATATATATATATATATATATATATATATATATATATATATATGCTGAAATTCTGTATGTTGGAGATTTCCTCCCTGAGCCTTTGCTGGAAATGGGTTCATTGGGCCCAGTTGGACTTTCCTGGTAAATAAATTCGATCAGTAAATACATAAATAATAAATACATATGAATCCATTACTTTTCAGTTGTCTTGAGTTATTGTGATGCACTTCAAATTAAGAGCCAGAACTAATACATACATACACACACTCAAAATGACAGAGTCCAATGCAGTTTCACTCAGAAAAATCTTATAAAGATCACATGGGTGTTAATATTGTCTAAAAAAAAGTTTAGATATCAGCACTCACATGTTCTAATATTCACAGTTTGCTTAGCATTTCATCGACTAATACTTTAAGGCCTTTTAGAAAATGAAAATTTTCAATAAATGACCGAGCTGCAAAATATGTATCTTGGGTCGGTCTTCGAACATTGGCAAATTCTGCTAAGGGTGTGCAATTTCACTGTCTTATTACTTACAAAAGTAATTTTCTGCTGTATTGGCAACATATAGGTCTATCTACCACTTACATTAAAATCACTTTGAAAAACAGAAACTAACTGGAATCACTTCCAGATCTTGAGATGATTCACTTAGCGGTTCAGCAAATTTGAAACCACTTTCAGATTTCTGCACACTGCTTCTAGAGCAGTATTTAGATCTATTTTCTAGAGCTACATAACAGATCAGTGATTCCTTTTTTCACTGAATATTAGCTCAGCACTCACAAGGTGCTCATTTGATGCTTCACAATCCTCTCCTCTTCATGTTTGTCAGATCCACTGACAGTGTCATGCACATGACTGATGATTCTACCAGTAACACCAAAATTATATTGAAAAAACATATTGAGGCTAAAAAGATTTTAATTCCCTTTTATCAAAATGAGCAGATGAAGGGATTGACCAGCCTCATGAAGTACTTGGATATTTCTCCTAGAAGAGTAAAATATGTCAGATCATTGAGTAAATGGCTGTATAGAACAAGAGAGCTGTGTCTAGTGTATAATGTAAAACAACCATTCTCTGTACAGTCATAACATATTTTCTAAGTATGTTTTCATTGTGTTGCAGTTTGAATAAAATCAATGTAAAATGACTAAACTAGTTAATGTGGTCTGGAGTCCAGTGGAGAGGTGTCTCCATATCAGACTTCTAGAATGTGAGTATATTTTTCTAATCTGTCAAGCACTAGAGTATATTCTGAAACTAGAACTGCTACTTAATAAGGTTGGTGAGACAAGTTAGCATTCTGGTATCTGAACAAGTATGAGGAACTTTGTTCATGTTCTGTCTGCAAAAATGTTGTCTACATCTGACCATGGGACACTTTCCACCACATTTTTGATGGTTGTTGGTATCCTGGGGAAGCTGAACACTCTTAGTACTACCAGCTTCTTTCTAGACTTCAGGCAGTCAATCTATATTAAAAGTAATGCTTCAGCATCTGGGACAGATGAAGTTAATTTGCTTGCTGCAAGAGAGTGCTTCTAAAAAAGTGCTTCTTTGAAAGTATGATTACTTTAGGCAATAAGTGAATGGGCATGGGTATATAAGGATTTACCCATGGTTGGCATGGTTTGATCATGAGGGCGAAGCCCAAGTGATTAAATAAAGCCAACCATGGGTAAATCCTCATATACTCACACCCACTAGTCTGTTACTGTGGTTATACAATTACATTATTTAAGAAATGAATTGCCTAACTTTCTTAAAGAATGTTTATGGATAATGGCATCCGCAGTATTCCTCCATGTTTGTTTCTTGTTCTTTCGCATTTGTTGATATACTGCACATGCATATGGGACTTGCATTCTCACGCTTGCACAGTACATCAATGCTGTTCATTAAAAACAACTGAGAAGAGAATCTCCATTGAATGTTTGTTTAGCTACAATAATCAGAAAGCTCAGAGGTCTGAAAGTTTGTCGAGAAATGCAAGGAAATACAAGGAAAATTGGGTACGTTTCTTTAGTTTTGGAGAACTTACCTGATTTTTCTTGTATCTGGTCTGCCTCTGTATCTACCTCTCAACCTATTAGCTTAAGAAATGGGGATAAAGGCCTCAAAATAGGGACAGATTGCAAATGTTGCTGTTATAAATTTAGAAATCTACTCTAATAACAGGATTTGTGTTAGTGTGCATTGTATAAATGATATGAAGTCTGAAACTCAAATGTGTGTCATTTAGTGACTTCACTCCTCAGTAATTTGACAAAAAAACACAACTTTTATGAGGAACAGACCAAAAAGATGAGGCAAAAATCTTTACTTTCTGTAAAGATCTGGACAGCTGAGAGGTATGCCTCCATAGAAAAAAATCTCCATTCAGTGGTATTTAGCAGCTAGACTCTTAATTAGTCTATACCTGATTTACAACAGGAACGCTGGTTGGTCTTTCCAATCAGCATGCTTGTATTTTGAATAACAATTACCTGTCATTTATATAGTACCTTTTATCTATCCCACTGTCATTGCAAGATTTCTCAGCAGTACTAGTTTTGCATGAGCCTTCCTCTGACCATTCTTGTGATACCACTTACATCAGTCTTCCTCCACCGATTTGAAGACTCATTGCTGGCTTTTCTCCATTTCTTACTTGGAGTCTGTATTATTTCCCCATATTTTACCGATATTGTAAAAAGTATTCTATCCTACTGTTAAAGTTCACAAATAACATAGAGATTTTACCTTTTAGTCTTGAGTCGAGAATAATGCTTCAGGATGTGCAAAGTACTTGTTTTTCCATAGAGCTAGAGGAGGTTGCCTACGTAAATTTTCAGATCAGTCTCCAAGAATAAAAAAGCCTTCAATTTTTCATACTTTTTCTTATTAACCTTCAGTGTTTTTACCTTTTCTTATCAATTTCATGCATGCAGAACTCTTGACATTTCATAGCTTTTAACAAGTAATACATTTTTTGGATATTTTAGGTCCTCGTGACCCTTGCTTAGAACTTCATGTGACCATTGGACAAATATGCCTTTTTAAAATATAGACCACCTGTGCTTAAGATTTATTGGCCTGCAACTTTGTAACATTGGTACCAGGACACACTATATCTCACAGACATCCTTGCAATGTCTCGTCTCCCTAGACTGAGAATGCCACAGTGATGTTAATCTGGTTCCCACGAATATCTGACACCATTCACTAATTTTCAAACACACACATAGCATAACACCCCTTAACTCCATCAGCCCTTACTTTGCCTTCAGATATCTGTCAGTATCTATCAAACAGAGAAAATAATTGTAAGACACTTGAAATATAAAGCTACTTAGGTGAAACTATATCTTGCATAATCATGTATCTATTTTTCATTTTATTTGACTAATTTGTAAATAAAGTACAAGTTAATATGCATTTTGTGAAGAATACACACGAGACATAATAACCTTCCGTAATGGTCCACCCTCTGACACTGTTATCCACAATTATAGTTTGATTCTTCTTAATTTGATAAAATATGATTTGGCATCATAATACTAATTATCTTTAATTTGTTTATTATTACATGATTTTATAAGTGGCATTGTGCATGCGGGTGAGATTAAGTATTTTGTAATCACAGCCTTTAGAACAGAAAATACTAAAATAACTAAAAGAATAATGCCAATTGTTGTAACTGTACCTTGTAATATACTAGTTCTCAGGTTACCAAATGCACTGCCCAACCATCTAAAAAGTGTCCACTGTTCAGCTGTACTGTCCAGATTCTTGGCTCTTTGCTCCATAAAACTTGCTAGCTTTTCTTGTTCATCATGATGGCCACTAATATAGGATGAACAATGATTTCCTATTGGGGGACATGACTCCCCCTTGGCAGCTAGCATTATATTGAATGTCAGTTGATTTTGTAATACTACAGTTCGAATTTCAGTCCTTTCTCGATTTGCCATTCTGATGTGATGTGAAGTATGGTTTGCTACCTCCTGAAGAATTTGAGCAAGCATGGTGATTTCAAGCATTGTCCTTTGGATTCCATGTCCACGAGTAAAGACTAAAAATACTTTCTCTGCCCAGTGAATTCCTCATTTATTTCACAGTCTCCCTGTTGGAGGGTTTTCAAAATGTTAAAAGGAGTGATATAGCCTACAAAACAACATCCAGACCAGTTTGTAGAACCATGGGGTAGGCACAATCACTGCAAATGTACTAACAATCCTCTGTCATGCTCATGCCACACCTGCAGTCATAGCTTTGTAAATATGATTACAACACACTTTCTTGTCTAGTTTCATTGCATCTGCTGGTTCCCACTGGTAGAGTTCCATTTCTGACATAACATGCGTCTCCACAATTTGTGGTTGTAAGCTGAAGAGAGACAACTTTCTAAAAGTCAGTCACATTATGCTAAGTTAGATTAATGTCACTAAGTTCCTTTTCAAATGTCACTTGAGATGCAGGGATTGGAATCATGGGAATCCCTGACTTAGAATGACGTGGTATATGTGAACACACCCAACAGTTTGTCACATTTAAGTCCACAGCATACTGTCAAAGAACCAACAGGAAACTCTTTTCTCTTGACCAGTTTATAAAAGGAAACATCAACAAAATCAAAGTAAGAGTACCTGCTGTGACTGGATTAATTATGGACTGTTGTCTGAGTTGATTTTCTTTTATAATCCTTCACACTTTGATCTTCCTTTGCTGACAAAGATGATTCATCTGGGGCTTCCACACGACAACTCTTATTTACAGTGCAATGAATAAATCTAAGTTGATAGTCCTGTGCAGCGGATTTCTGTGAAAGTGGTAAGCAGGACCTGGAAAGGACCTTACTACTCCGGACTCTACAGCTCTTTCTCTGGAAAGTTTTAACATTAACCCACTCATTGGGCCACAGTTGGTGATGAGGCTGGTCAGGAGAATGAGGAAGAGCTTCTTGTACAGTTCTGTGGTACTGCTGTAAGAAATGAATATGTTTTATGCAGTGCAACAATATAACATCATCTATTAAAGTTAATTCTTCATTTGACATGGGGAGTAGCTGGAATGGCCATGGGTCTCCCCATTAATATCTCATAGGGTCTCAATATCCTTGTAGTATTCAGTGTACTCCCCATACTCAATGCTAAGGGAAGTCCCTCTGACCATTTAAGGTTTGTTTCAGCACAGTCATTGGAATCTTATTTTTAAGGGTTCTGTTGACCCTCTCTACTAATTTAGATGACCAAGTGGTAGCTGGGACAGTGAAGACCCAACTTAGTATTAAAAATCTTGCATAGCTCTCTGATTATGGAATTGTTAAAATGTGTTCCCTGATCACTATTGATAGTACAAGGTACCCCAAAGATAGGTATGAATTCAAAAAGTAATTTCTTAACTGTCACAGAATCTGCCTCATGACATGGGTAAGCTTCCACCCATGCAGAAAACATGCATACCACCACCACTATAAACTGTAAATTACAGACCTTTGGCATCTGGAGAAAGTCCAGCTGCACATTAACAAAAAGTCCCCAAGGTGGTGGTAAGCATGCAGTTTTAACATTTGAGTTTTTGCTAACATGCGTTAGACATATACTGCACAATTTATTAACATACTGAAGTATCAAAGAGGAGACGTGGGGCATATCAACTTCGGGTAATTTGATTAAATAATGCTGCCCTGCCTGCATGGGCTGGTAAACGATGTGCACTTACCAGGTAACGTAGCAGGGAGGCAGGCGCCACTAGTCATCGGTCTGGATGTTGCCATAACCCATCGGTAGATTTACTGCATCTGTATTTAATCCACCTCTGAACTTCTCCCTGTGATGCTTCAGCTTAGAAAGCTGATAACTCTCTCTTAAAATCATTATCATTGGATTCTTGCAATAACATCACATGTAAATTTGCAGAACGTCCTTGTACAACTTGCTTAGCAGCTTGATCTGCCAAATTATTTCCCTTTGAAACAGTATACCTTTTGATGGGCACTACATTTAACTACTGCTAATTCTTTAGGTAACAAAAGAGAATTTAAGAGAAAATTCACAAAAAAAAGAATTTATCTGAGTTCCTGCTGAAGTTAAAAAGCCTCTTTGCTTCCAAAGTTGCCCAAAATCATGTACTACACCAAAAGCATAGTCACTATCTGTGTAGACATTGGCAACTTTGTCTAACTCACAAGCCCTTTGTCGACTCACTAACTCAGCTACCTGGGTAGAATGTATGCCCTCTAGTCTTTGTTGAAGCAAAACATTATTGGTGCAGACATATATTCCAGTGATCAGGTTTCCATTTCAATCTCTCTCACAGGAAGAATCTGCAAATAAGTCCAATTTGGCATTGGGTATAGGAGTGTCCTTTAAGTCATTCCTAGGAGAAAGCAGATTATTAGTCACACACAATCATGCTCTTCACCATCCTCAGCTGTAGGTAACAAAGATGCAGGATTTAGAACAGGACAACTGATGAGAGAAATAGATGGATCAGAGAGGAGTAAGTTCATATTTAGACGTGCAGTCGAGGGGTTGAGCTGTCATCTTAAGTAAGAGAGATGATATAGAATGAGGGACGGATACTGTAAGATCATGCCTGAGCACCAGTGATTATGCAAGATCAATTTAGAATGACTGCAGACAGCACATTAAACATGGCAGAAATCCCTTTGCAACAGAATCAATTGCTAATGGATGATAGTTGTCCCCATGTTTCTATGCAAGTATTCCCTGAGCAAATCCATTTCTTTCATGACAAAATAAAATGAAAGTCTTTCCTTAATCTGGTAACACTAAATCTGGGGCAGTAGCTAAAGCATGCTTGAATTTCTGAAATTAATTTTCCTCTTTATTATCCCAAGGGAGGGGCTCAGGTGTATCCTGTTTTAAAAGATTTGTCAAAGGTTTAGCAATTTCTGCATAGTTAGCAATCCACTGTCTGCACTATCCTGTCATACCTAAGAAAGATCTAAGCTGACGCTGAGAAGTTGGACATGGAGCTTTAGCTATTGCCTCAATATGAGATGGTAACATCTGCCTGCTACCCTGAGATATCAGATGACCAAGATAATGTACCTGAACTGACCATAGCTGTAACTTTTCTCTCGACACCTTGTGTTCTTTTTCTGCAGTTATGATTAAAAGATGTATTGTATCCTGCTGACAGTGCTGAAAATAATCAAATGCTATTAGTAAATCATCTACATATTGCACTAACACAGATTTCACCTGGAAATGGCACATCTTCCAAATCTTTTTTTTTTTTCGAATTTGAGAAAATAATGAAGGAAATTCAGTGTATCCTTGTGGTAACCATGTCCATGTATACTTCTGTCCCTTGTAAGTAAAGGAGAACATAAACTGAATTTCAGGGTGGATAGATATAGAATAGAATACTGAACACAGATCTATCACAGAAAAACATTTTGCTGTAGGTGGTATGCAACTCAGTATTGTTGCTGGGTTTGGAATCGCAGGAAAAGTTAGTAATATTGCATTGTTTACAGCCCTCATATCTTGCACAAACCTATAAGTATCCTTTCCTGGCTTTTTCCCCAGGGAGAATAGGAGTATTACAAGGTCTTTTAGCTGGCACTATTATTCCTTGTATCAAGAACAGATTATAGGTTTGATTCCCTGCTCTGGTTCTGGTTTCAGTGGATACTGCTGAACTCTAGGGAGAGAGGTTTAGATGGATTAAATTTTATTTTTACTGGTTCTGTAGATTTTAATATACCTACTTCATTAGCATGTTTAACCTGTAAGCTGGGTAGGTACCTGCTGCAGCAGTTTTTCAACTGTCTGTATGCCTTTGACAGACTGTTCCTCAGCTGCTGCTAAGACTGCTAATACTTCTCCCACTGATTCTGTTGGAACATCCAAATACACCCCTTCTGGTTTACAGTAAATAGTACAACCCAGTTTGCATAACCCGTCTCTTCCTGACAAATTTACTGGTGCAGTAGTACCAAAAGGACTCAAAAGTACTCAAAAGCAAAGAATGCCTTTCTTCAATCAGTTTTAAAGAAATGGGTATAGGTTCTGAAACAGGATACGTAACAGTAGCATTTGTTACTTTAACTGCCTTTACTTTGTTTTGGTACTGGTATCTGGCTGTCTGAGGTAACTTAATACAGACCTAGTGGCTCCAGTGTCCACCAGAAAGGAATTTTCTTTGAATTTATTTCTACCTTAACATAGGGTCCGTTTTGATCTGTAGGCAGCAGAAGGTTAAGATTCATTTCTATTATATTATTTTGACATAGTCAGTATGGTAATTCCGGACTCCTTCCTATTTGAGGAGGTGATGGAGGAGATGCAGCATTGTTCTAATTTGGCTGCCATTTAGTCCAGGTATCTTGAACTCTCTGCATTTGTTTGCATCAGCACTGTACTCTCCAGTGTCCTGCTTCACCACAATTGAAGAAAGGTCCATCAGATGAGGCAGGAGGGGGCACTGCCAACTCATTATTGCCAACCAGTTGTACCTCGTTACCCTTGACCAACACTCTTACTAAATCTTCTAGGAATTCCTTTCCCCTTCCCCTGCCTCTTCTTCATCCCCTTGGAGCTTCTATCTTATTTGCAAAGTTAACAGCTTATCTTCAGTATCCTTTCTTGGTTTGCCCTAATAATCAGTACAGTGATTTGTAGCACTTAGTAAGGACTCCAAGTCCTATTGCTGCCAGTCTGTAAGCACTTTATTTGATTTTCCTGCACAAAAGCAGCTGCAGTAGCTGGCTTAGCTTGTTCTTCTGGATCTGGTATTCCTGAATGTCTAGCAAACACTGCTTTAAGATGACTCAAATAGTCTACAGGGGCTTCCCCTTTATTTTGCTTACTTGCCTGTAACTTAGACCAGTCTGTCCTAACTTGACACACTTCTGTAATTTTATTTCACAATGCTGTCCTTTTTTTCCATTAGAGCATGCATTCCTTGTGAGAATAAAATCTGTTATTTGAGCCTTTTCAAGTAACTGTTCTTCTGAAGCAACTACCTGAAGCAGCTGGTTTAAATCTGTCAAAGGAGGGCTCGTAGCATTCTATTATAGTTTTTAATTCCTCCTTAAATCTTGAAGGATCTTCTCTAATATTTGGAGAACGTTTGGAAATAGTATGCAAATCAGTAGGGGTGCAAGGGCAATGAACATGCTCTGCATTATTAGCCCCCAATATCTCTCTGAGGTGCCGAAAGATCCTGTCCAGAGGCAACAATCTCTTGTCTTGCCCTGTTGTCTGAGCATGTGTGGTGGGCTATGGGTGCATCAAATACTTGTGCTCCTGTTGGAGAGGTAGAGGCTTGTTGGAAAGGAGACCGAGAAGAAGAAGAAACTTCCCTGACTGCAGATATCTTCTGTAAAGATGAGTGGTTGAAGAGGGGAACTAGGCTGAGATGTAACACTACCATGCTGACTTGGTATCCATTGGACAGTTGTCTGAAATGCAGGGGTCTGAGAAACAGCAGAATTTTGTACAGGACCCCCATACCAGTACATATGGGGATTAGGTGCAGTAGCTACTAGAGGATTATCATCCTCTTCTGAAGTCTCTGCTTTTTGACCATCCCCAGTTTCTTCCAAACCTGCCAAGTCAGGATAAAGGGGGATTCCTTTTTACTGGTCTATACTCCTTAACTTTTTTCACCTGTTGTAGCAACTTTTTCTTAGTGTACTGTAATCCACTTAATGCTGCTTCCTTTTCTCTTTTAAGAACTTCGCTATACAAGAATAAAATACTACTCATCGTTCTCCACTTACCTTATTTATCTTTTCTTCCAAAATATCCTTCATATTCTCTAATTTATTATCATAAGTTCCATTTAATGGCAATACTTCACTAGGGCAATTTTTAGTAAGCTGAAACCTCTCACTCAAATAATTAAAACTTTCTTTCCATAATTATGATACATAAAATATGCAGGTGCTCCCTTTACAGGGATTTGATCCTACTTGCTTAACTTTGTTCCGGTTGTACCTATAAGGCTTTGTATATCCTGGAAAGTCAGAAAATAAAAAGAAATGACTATATCAATTCACACACCATTCATGGAGGAAAGGGTAGGGATCCTGTCATTGTGCAGTGACAGAGGAAGAATTCTGATCAGCCTTTTCCCACAGCACACCCCTTGCTTTCTTCCCATCACAAGCTCAGAATTTACAGCTCCAGCATTGCATTTGAGATAACTGAGTGGATAGATACTGTGTCCAGAACTGACCACTTTATTGGACCCTCTGAGTGTAATTTAACACAGTCACACCTACTTCCCAAGATGCTATGTACTCAAACTTGATTACCATCACACTCACACCCATGTCCCAGCATGCTATAGGCTCATGAACTTCTTCCCCCCTCTCTGTTTTCACTCCTACATTAAACAAAACATCTCTCATGCCTCTTACCTTTTAGTCTTGAGGGTACTGCCCTCGACACAAAGCGCCTTCTTGTGTTATGTTTCTCTTTCGTTGTATGTGCATACACATTAATACACGTTTCCTTATCTCCTTTGGCGGTCTGTGATGTCCCCACTCTGGGTCAGTAATCAAGGAGCCTGAATCCTCACCACTGACACTGGAGAGGGATGTTCACTTGGAATACAAATGGATACACCCAGTATTTTCAGATGCAGCTCTCTGCATCAAGCAAAATTTCCCTTAAAAGCACACAGGGAATACACGCATCATGGGGTCTGGGTTTCTCTTTGTCTTTTCCCAGGTCCCCAGTAAGGCTTCCCACTAGTTAAGTCCTCGGCCAAGTGTCCAAGCCAAGTCCTCCAGCATCCTCTCTATGAAACCATACTTTGTGTCCCTGCTTCAAGTAGCTGGCACCCACACACTTGGAGATTTGATTTTCACACACACACACACACACACACACACACACACACACACACACGGGATAGGCTGGCCCAGATTTACTAGCTATGCCACCTTCTGCCCAGACTACAAGGTAGTTACACTTTCACCAGACACTGCAAAGCCAGCTACTTCAAGGCTCTTACAAGGGTACCCAATTATACTTAGTTAAATTAATATTAAAACAAATGGTAATGTTGACCAAACAGCCAGGCTTCAGTACTGGCCACAGTGTCACCAGTAGATAAGTACTCAGAGATTAAAATATTCTCTAAAGGACGAGCCACAATGAAAAGTTTTTAAATATATTTAGGAATAAATAAGAGAACATGAAAATACTAAATATCTCTTTACAATAAACACCAGAATTTCAGTCACAGGAAATTTTAAAAATAACACAGGTGAACAGGTTCACACAGTTACAGAAAAACAATACTTAACTAATCTCACTATATTTTCCTGAGAAGTCTAAAGAATTATTATTCCTTATTTACTTACTAGAGCAAGGCAAGATGAAGTGGGTGAGAGAGCCTTCCTTCTATGTCAGGTTCCAAGGAACAGACTGCTGCTGAGACATCAGTCTCCTCTAATATTAAAACATTATTTCTGTACAGAATGACATCACATACATCAGGTCATCTGACTTCTGGTTCCCATGCCCCCCCCCCATTACTAGAAGCTGTAAGGATTTATCACACAGGCATCAGTAATACACACAGAGAGCCTTGCTAAGATATGCTGCAGCTCCTGAAAGTCCTAAAAACAATTTCAAACCTCCACCCTTTCAGAGTAGCAGTTAGTTCACCCCAATGACAATGCAGGAAGCTTCCAAGTACATATGGTTTGTCTCTGGCTGCATTCAAAACTGAAAGATAACATCTTTATGGCTTAAGCCTAGAAATTTAATTTCTTATTTTTAAAAGTTTGCTACAGTTGGATTATGATTATCCTCTTCTCTTCCAGTATCCTCTGTGAAAACATACATTTAATTCAGTTACAATAATGTGTACATTTCTTTTCTGTCCAGCAGGGCACACTGTTGGTACATTTTTAACACTGGCATGTGTACAAATCAGTTTGATATTCAAGCAACATATAATTGTTTGCTAAATTCCAGCTAGCTGTGCTGGCATATGTTACATATCCACTGCCCTACTTCTCCTGACATAGCTGGCAATACCTCATATCATCAGAGGGTCCTCCCAGTATTAATTTACATATACCCAACAAGCAAACCCAGTCATTTGACAAAACAGTTATTCAAATAAACAAATAAAACAACCAAAAAATTATTAAAGGACAGCACCACAAACCTGAGTCCAGAAACACCGTTTAATTGTGTAAAATAAAGTACTGAGTGCTTTTATCATTGTCAATATTAAGATTTCATCAGAGTGAAGTATGTCAGAAGTCTGGAAAGTAATAGTGTCAACCTTCACAAAAATCTCAGATTACTGGTGCTTAACTGACCCGAAAGATAAATCCTTTCTAATATTGTCAATAGCTACCCTCAGCTCATTGTCTAACACTGAGATATTGTTTATTTTCTTTAACAAGCAACTTGAGAAGGGCACTACCTGTATCATTGTAGAGCTTGGCAATATCCTGAACACCGCTGAATGCTTTAAGCACTCTAGGTGTTAACAATACCATTTCAATTTCCAGTATTCTTAAGTTAAAAGCAGGTAACATCTAAAATCAAAAACCTAAAATTTGTTACCAGCAAAGGTTTTGAATACTATTTTTCTGTTTACGCTTACACGTTGTTAGTGCCATTATTCATGAATGAGTTTAAGTTCAAATTAGGAATGAGTTTAATTAGCAGTGTTTTTTATTGGTTTCTTGGGTTTTGAAAAATGTTTTATTACTTTCCAGACTTTCACTCCAGTTATGTCTTTATATTAGCAAAGACTAAAGCACTCAGCACTTTGTTTTTACTATTTTATTATTTTGTACAATTAAACAGTGTTTCGGGACTCGAGTTTGTGGTGCTGTCCTTTGATCTTTTTTAAAACAGTTTTTCAGTCATCCCACTGTTTAACTACAAATACCTAAAGAGAAAAAACATTTCCACAAATCCATTTTCCCCATGTTAGTCTAGCAAGTTTGCACAGCCTGAATAGTTAGGTATCTGAATCTATGACTTCTCCATACAAAGCAGCATGGAATCCACAGAAGAACGTTTTGTGCTGGGCACTTATAATTTATTCCACACTGCCATACAGCAATACCAAATATTCAGAATCTGAGTCTTAAGACACCAAATGTTGAAGTTTACAAATAAATAAAAAGTTTTACCTTTTGGTCTTGAGTCAAGAATAACACTTCAGGGTGTGCAAAGTACTTGTTTATTCCATAAACAGCACTAGGAGACAGTCTACTTAAATTTTCATATCAGTCTCCAAGAATAAAGAAACACTTCAATTTTTATACCCATTTCTTGCTTGCAGAGCTCTGATGTTACATAGCTGTTATCAAATAATATTTTTTAATATTTTTTCCTTGTGATCCTCACTTAGAGATTCACATTTAACACTTGACAAATATGCCTTTTTAAAACATAGACCACCTGTGCTTACGATTTATTGGCCTGCAGCTTTGTAACATTCGATACTAGTACACTGTATCTCGCAGACATCCTGGTAAAGACTTGTCCCCCAGCCTGAGAAGGCCAGAGTAATGTTAATCTGGTTCCCATGGATTCCTGACACAATTCACTCATTTTCAAACAAACATAGCATAGTATAACATCCCTTAACTCCTTCAGCACTTACTTTGCCTTCAACTATCTGTCAGAACAAATAGAGAAAGAATACAATTGTAAGACACTTGAAATATAAAGCTACTACTTATGTGAAGCTATAGCTTGCATAATCATGCATCTAGTTTTTGTTTTACTTTTGAGATAAACATATTATAAACATTTTAACTCATTTGTGAAGACGCTACAAGTTAATATGCATTTTGTGAAGAATAAACTTGATCATAAGATATTACTAGGCTATCTACTCAGAGGTAATTTCAAGCCTAGCCATTTCATCCTGATGTAATACCATAGAAATGTTAGTTAATACGCAAGATTGCATTTAGTAATGACTGCCCATGTTTAGGAGGGTTGTTGGAACTATTCCCTGTAAGAATTTATGGCATTCCATCCACTTGTCCAGGTTCCTTTTGAACAGTGTCATAGAGGTGCTCTGTTTCACATGAATAGGTAGCCTATTCCAAAGATGCGGCAGTTGCTGGGAGATAAATAGGACATGCTGGAGGGACAGATTTAAGTTGCAGGCCATATTTAGGTCTCTGGAATGGGTGGAAACTAGTCCTGTTTTATTTACAGATAGGCAGCAAGTTCATTAGGTTTGGGGTTGACATTGCTCAGTTAGGTAGGTATAAGTCTCCCCTAAGAAGTCTATATGATACAGAGTAAAGTGACAGGGACTTTAGTTGGTCTGTCACTTTATCTTTGTTAGAAACCTTTGAGGACTCTTCAGTTAATGTACGTGCTTTATAAGGTACACACCGAATGGGGTGTTGTACTCAATTATGGGTCAGATTAGTACTGAGTATAGACCTGTCTTGCTCTTGAGGCAATGCCTTTGCTAATCAAGTATGCTACGTAGAAAGCCTTCCTTGCTGCAGAAGACACTTTGTGGTCAAAGTTAAGGTTGCGGTCAACTTGTGAACCCAAGTCCCTTACCACTTCGTGGGTACTTAAGATATTGTTGATTTGATAGTTTGAAGGGACATTGTACTGAAGGGAATGATGATGCATTTCTTTTTATTCTGTTTGAGACCATGACTAAGACACTAGTTGTTGGTCTATGTAAAACCTTTCTGGAGTATACTGACATCATTTGGGATTCGATAATTGCACCCAGTTTGCAGTCGTCTGCAAACTTAGTCAGCCACAACCCCTTAGTTTTGACCTGAACTTCTGAGAAGTACATACCAAACAGTTGGGTGCCCAGCACTGACACCTGTGGCATCCCACTGGTAACAGGTTTGTTGGTTGTTATAAAATCACCCACTTTGTTACTGTGTGTCTAGTTTGTGAGCCAGTTAGCAACTCATCTTACAATTAAGGGAGTTACATTCAGTTTGCGAAGTTTATCTGTAATGCCTGAGTGTGGGGTTGTATCAAAAGCCTTTGCCAAGTTGAAGTATGCTGTGTGCACAGATTTGCTTTCATCAATGGCCCTGGTCATGTTTTCATAAAAATCCACAAGATTTAACAGGCAGGATCTGCCATTGATGAAGCCAAATTTGGTAGAATTCAGGGTTTAGAGGTTGCCTATGAGACATAATAATATTCCATAGCACTACTTCAGTTTCTTATTTTAAGAGTTTCTGTATTTAGTTTATGTATGATTAATACAAGTTGTATATATTTTTATTTATTTTATTTAAGCCTGTATGCCTTTAACAGAGACGATTGTAAATAAGTGTAATTTCGCAGATATCCCTTCCCTTGAAAACTCATCTTGCATATAGTGCTTCTATTTTGAAATGGATCATATTTTGAATTTGCTCTCCCTCTTAAAAAGCATTTAATTCCAGCTGAAAACAAAGGCAGATGAAAGGGAATATCAGAATTGTGGAGACATAAAATTCCAAAAATAGGCTGGTATGCTAGTGAAAGAGAGGGGAAAAAGAAACTGGGGAGACATTTCATGAGTCCTTTGGGGCATAAAAACAGCAAAGACCTCAGAAGAACAACTTCTTATGTGGTTACCTTGAAAATAAGAATAGAGCACCTTTGTCAGAGCTGTCCCTTGTCTCCAAACTACTGAAGGATTTAGTCTTTACAAAACAACTTTGGTTCCCCCATGGACAGTGGTACAAGTGGAGCTGACTGCATCTATTTTTGGGTCCCTGCTTGAGGATGTTGCATTAGGTTCATAGTTTACCTAAATGAAAGAGCATTTTAAATTGGGGTGGTGAAAAACTGATATAAGCTTTGTGGGATTCAAGAAGTCCAAACCTTCAGGTTTTCCACTGGTATCTCAGGCTTTCAAGAATGCTTTTGAGAATTTTTTATTAGTATATTCTAGTTTTTTATTAAGTTGGTGTTTCCATTTTGAATATCAAGCTTTAAATTATCTACTTTTGACTGTAATTCCATTAATTCCTTATTCCACTGTTTTTGTTTATTTTTATACCATCCCACCGCTCTTCCATATAGGTATGCTTTCAATGCATTCCATATATATATATTTCAGATACATCTTTTGTAAGATTGATATCTAGGAATGTTTGTGTCTCTTTAATATAAAATTCCTTAAAATCTTTGAGATTTGTTATGTAAGATGGTATTCTTGTTACTGATATCCTCAAACATTATGGTGTTATGGTCCGAAAATGGACATGAAATTGTCTTGACTTTATTTAATTTAGAGGTTAAATCCTTTGCTATGTACACCCTTATCTATTCTAGAGTATGTATTATGCCTATGGGAAAAATGTGTAAAGAATAGTGATTCTGGGATAGCATGCTCATTTATGTCAACTATATTAAAAGTTTCAACAAACTCAGATAACTTTGTTAAAGGTGATCTCGTACGTGTAGTTTTAGTATTTGTGTCAGTTTCTTTTATAATGCAATTGAAATCTCCAGCTATGATTAAATTGCCTTTGGTATATTGTACAATGTCTTCTAAGTGTTGTTTGGCCACTCTAACACCTAGTCCTGGTATCCAATAAATATTCACTAATGTATATATAATTTCATTGATAGATATTGTCACTAGACAAAACATTCCTGAGTTGTCATGGAACGTGTTTATGATTTTAGGCATTAAAGTAGTGTTTTTCCACAAAATTGCTACTCCCCTTCGCTTCTGATTATAGGTGGAAATTACTAGTATTGTATAATTTTTTATTGTTTATGTTATTTATGTCTTCCTGTGTAAGGTGTGTTTCCTGTAAAAATACTAGTTGCGCTTCACATAGCTTTAAATATCTATAAAGACTTCCCCTTTTGCAGCTATTATTTAAACCATTTACATTAAGAGATATACATTTTGCAATTGGATTTATATTAGCTTTGCATTTATCCATATTCATATACTCGTAACAATGTGTAGATGTGTGTACATGAAGAGAATGACTTGTTCTTTCTTCTTCCAACAGTATTACAATAGATTATAGACACCCAATAAAAGTAAATTACAAGTTCATAACTGAGAACAATATAAGATAAGCAACCACCAAACCCCTCCATGAGAAAAAACATCTCATCCTTGAATGATCTAATCATTCAAGCGATCTCTCCAAGTCTGCATTTCAGCATCCTCCCCCGGCCCCGCCATATGGTAGTTTTATAATGAAAAGTATCTTGTATATCTTTTAATTATACATGTATTTGTCTTTACAGATTACTTAAATACAGTCTTTATCTAGTTTTAATATTTTATAAAACACTAAGGCAACACAACTATACATAGATTTAAAACTTAACTATTTGGTTTTGTTTAAATTGTAAAGGAAAATCTTTTATTTTAATATCTTTTGTGTAGCAATAATGGTTATGCATCTTAAAAATAATATGCTTGCTGTCTATCTCCCTTATAGTGTGAGTGGCATTCATAGGTATCAAATTTATTGTAATGGTCTACACAC
The DNA here is from genome assembly GCF_019279795.1 of Protopterus annectens. Lineage (NCBI taxonomy): Eukaryota > Metazoa > Chordata > Ceratodontiformes > Protopteridae > Protopterus > Protopterus annectens. The sequence goes on along the minus strand of NC_056727.1, from coordinate 687,772,869 downwards.
ACATATGTGTATATATATATATATATATATATATATATATATATATATATATATATATATATATTCATACACATACACACACATATACATGTACACACATACATACACACACATATGCACACATACATACACACATATATGCATACATACATAAAAAAAAATGTTAAGCATTATATGCATCAGTTAACCATGCCACAAGTTGATTCAATCAGAAAGTATCCGTAACAATGAATATAACGTTACATTTGTATTGTCATTTATCAGTAATCTTATAGTTTTCTTTTAATTCAAAAAGTCGTATTTTAGTGGTATGAATGCTACTAATTTGTTTTTGGCATTGGTATTATATAGTTTAAGACTATATTTTTTAGCAATTCCTATATATTTATTAGTGCCACTGGCATATTTCATCGCTAGTGTACCACATATGTCATATGTCAAATAGCAACTCATACTCCTTATGATATTACAGGATTTATCTGCAGTGTTATAACTGTAAGGTTGGAAAATATGAGAAGCAAAGTAGGCTTTAAATATGCTACAACACAATTGTTTGGTACTTATTACTGTCAACTCTTCTACATACACAGGAAAAGATAACCTTATATGACCATCAACCATTTCCTTCATTTTTCTCTTCATCCTTCTATTTTCCATTTTTAATAAATATTTGTTTCTATTGTGGCTTCTTTGAATTTAGTGAGGGTACTCAATATCATATTATAGATAATATACAACGTTCAAACAGAGAACATGCCCAATATAGAGACATATTCTCAACTCAAGTGGTCCACACCATATATTTATAACACTGCAGTCAGAAATATACCAATGAATATGCAATAAAAAATACTCAGAGACGCTACACCACAAAACAATGATCAACTTAGAAAAAAAAAACTATGTTACTATTCAATGAACCCTAAAAACCAACGAAGAATAGCAAATAGGACTAAAAAGATTATTAAAACAAATCAAATCAAGGAAATACATAATATAGAAACCAAAAAGAAAGTATCGGATTTAGAAGGAATACTAGAAGCTTTTAGGCTATTTTTTCATAAACTTAATAATCAAAATGAGAAAACAGAAACACATTCAGTATTGAAAGCTTTTCTCAAAAACAATGATAAAGTTAGGTTATTAGAGGAGCAGGTACAACTAATAGATAAACAAATAACAATGACAGAACTTAAAGCTGAAGTAAATAAGCTAAAATTAAATAAAGCTCCAGGTATAGATAATATCACCCCAGAAATGTTTAAATTACTATCAAATGAGGCTTTGCTGTTGTTATTGAATGTCTTTACATCAGTTAAAAATGGTAAAGACATTCCTCCTTCTTGGAAGTACACATTAATATCACCAATTCTGAAACAAAATAAAGATCCCAGTGAATGTTCATCATACAGACCCATTTCACTTCTTCTTAATATAGATTATAACATTTTTATGACAATACATGCTGCTCGAATAAAACAATTACTCCCACGTTTGATAGAGGAGGATCAAACAGGTTTTATAAAAGATAGGAACACTTATGACAACATTAAAGGAATTCTTTCCTTAATTGATTATATAAATGTCACAAAAAACAAAATGAATGTTATTAGCTTAGACATAAATAGCACATTTGATTCAGTGAACTGGGATTATCTGTGGTTAGTTTTAGAAGAATATGGCTTCTCAAACAACTTCACTTTGTTAATAAAATCATTATAAGAAAAATCATTGGCTTATATAAAACTGGGATCTTGTCTGTCTAAATCTATTAAAATAACTAAGGGCACAAAACAAGGCTGCCCTCTTTCTCCGTTATTGTTTGCGCTAGTCATTGAACCCTTAGCAAATAATATACGTATGGATAAAATATTGAAGGAATACAACTAGACAACAGCCTAGAGCTTAAAATTCAACTTTTTGCTGATGATATTTTAATTACCTTAAAAAATAATAATAGCTGTTTAAAAGCATTATCGGACTCAATTCAAAACTTTCAAAACTTTTCAAGTCTTAAATTTAATGAGAACAAAACAAATGTATTGCTTAAAATACTAATAAAAAAGATCTAAATAAAAAATACCATAAATATATCTCTACCGATAATATAATTAAATACTTGGGAATTATAATAACTAACAATCTAGATACTGCAATTGAAACAAATTATAGAGAGACCTTAAATAATATTAAAAATCTAATACAAAGATGGAATAAATTCTTCTTTTCAATGGAAGAAAGGCTTTATATAATTAAAATGATCATATTTCCAAAAATTCTTTGTCATACAAGCTTGTTCTTTGCCACCAGCTAAATCACACCTAAAACAATTAAATGATTTAATGGTAAGATTGCTATGGTATCCAAAAAAAACAAGGATAGCTATGAAGTATCATCTAGATGATTGGGATATAGGTGGCATAGGTTTACCAGACATAGAAATATATTTGCATTCATCCATTATTAAAACAATATCATTATGGCTAAATACAAAATATACATCAAAATGGAAGATAGTTCATGAGAGAATCTGGTTAAAATCAGGATTTGTAGTTGCAAATAAGTATACAGATTTCGTACCAAACAGTTTTCTATGGCTGATGAAGGAATATATGATACATAAGAATAAAAATACAAGTTCCAAATACATTACTTATACAATAAAAACTTTCCAAAATCCTATTAATAGCAATCCTGATATTAAAGCATGGTCATTTCTTTTATATCCAGTAGCGTACACACAAGGTAATATAATAACATTTAATATGGAAGTAGTCAACATGCTTAAAGAAAAGGGATTAATATATTGGCATCAATTGCTAAACTCTGGAAAACCTCTGACAATAGACCAGATTAAACAGAAATTAAATATGGAAGATAGTTCGTGGTTACATGTACAAGAATTATGACAGTATATATTAAGCAAACAAGAAACAATGCAACCATCAATAAGACAAAATGTTCCTAACCTTATAGAACATATAATATTACTAACGAATCAACCCATTACTGGAAAGGGATACTTATCTATTTATAAAACAAACAAAAAAATACAAATGCATAATAATGACAAAATATGGAATTATTATAGATCAGTTAATGGACATGTGCCAAATGACAGAGATAAAAAACTAATTCCTCTCTCTCTCCAAAGCAGATATCGCTTTCATTACATTGGAGACTTTTTACATGGCAATTCATACACAGATCTTATGTAACCCCTTATAAAATGCAACTTATGTTTAAGAAAAATATTGGCTGCTGGAGATGTGATTTATCAATAAAAGCAGTCTGGCAACATATGTTCTACAAATGCCATTTGATTAAACCATATTGGGATAAAATAAATTATTTTCTGCAAATGGTATTCAATGATAAATTCCAGATTTCCAAATCTATTATTTTGTTTAATGCACCTGTACCCGACTGTGTGTCAAGAACAAAATATGTAATCTTATGGACTCTCCTAGCTATTGCAAGGAAGAACATTACATCAAACTGGAAATCCAAAGCTTCTCCAACTTTTAAGCAATTCTTGAATATAGTGTCAGCAGTATCGCAATTGGAAATGAACAACATTAAAGGAAGAACTGAAAGAACTACATCATTATATGTAGCATGGCAAAAAGTAACTTAAATACTGGAGAATGACTGCAGCAGATTATAATCAGGAAACAATTGTATAGAAAGTCAATTATATGTCAACAATAGACACCCTTGTAAATACTTTATTTTGGTTTTAATGTTTGATATCTGTTTAGAGGTTTTAGCCTACATTTTTAAATAATTTGTAAATACTTCATTGTCATAAATAACCTGCATTCATGTTTTCTTGTTTTTGGAAATGAATAAAAATATTTACAAAAAAAAAAAGAATGCTTTTGAGAGCATGCGCCGTAATCTAGTCTCCAAACCACCTTTCCACAAAGCACCATATAGTTTTTATATGGCTCAGGATGAGTATTGGCAGATCCTGCAGTAGTCTGTCCATCTGTACATATGTTTTGTGGGGTGCCAAGGTGACTCATAGGCTTAACACTCTTCTCATTGATAAAACTGAATGATTGCAGTATTTCCAAAAAAAGTACATATTGGAATACTAGTGGAACCAGTTTTTAAAAATGCATAATCTAGTATTGAAGGATACCTTGAAGCAATTAGAATAAATGACAAAAGATAATTCTGTTGAAGCTACTGAGGACTGAATTAGTGTGGCCTGCTCAGGCAGCTAATAAATGAACATATAGTAAAATGAGAATATAGTATTGTAGATAGTTGTGTCTAGGCAGCTGCCTGAGGGTGGTTATCTGTAGGCATGTCAGCCTCAGTATGCAGCTCCTTCAAAAAAATGTCAAGCAAGAATTTTTGAAACCCCCGTGGATAAATTGCTTTTCTTCCAACTCTCCCTGCAGATACTGTAGAAGCTGAAGGAGAAGGGTTAAAACCATTCTCTAAATCAAAATTTTCAGCTAGTAGTACTGAGACACTCTAGAACATATTTGTCCAAGTAATGACCATTTTATAGAAAATCAGGTCTGACTATTACAAAAGAGCCACTAGTCTTGCAATGGCAGGTGGGGCCAAGGCTGGACAGCAGGAGTATAGGCTCTAGATTTACCATAGCTACTTTGGATGGAGGGGGGGGGGTTACCAGTTTTTGTCCCTACTGCTTCTAACATTTCCCCGTTTGCAGTTTGCACAAAGGTCTTTAATCACATGCACTCTAGTACCAGAACCCAAGCAGATGTTAGAGTGCTCCTTGGCTAGTGAAGCTTTATGTTCACACCATGGACTTAAGACTTTTGTATACTTCCCATTTTGCTGCTGTTTAGACCTTGGTGGTAAAATGTGAGGATGAGTCAAGGTATCCTGACAACTCCAGACTGTATGGATCATTTCTGACAGCTAGATCCCATTAGCCTCAACGGCAGACTTCCGTGGCTGACCAGCTAGTTGGAAAACATGAAAAACTTGTGCATCGGGCGATTCTTTCTGGCATTTTTCAAAGCCTGATAACCAAGTAGCAAAAATTCCTTATGTTTTGTCTTCACTTGAGGGGAGTGAACTTGACTTTGTGATAACTGCTGATAAATGCTTCTGCTGTGCCTTTATGGACAAGAATTTCCTTTGATTTTAAACATAACCATGTTTTGTGAGTAATGTGATCTTGATTACAAGATGTCTGTCACTCTGCATCATTTTATTTGCCATTTGCTTAGGTTGTGGACTGTGCTAGCACTGGTATATGTAGTTTATGAAGCTGACTACCATTTTGTCATTTGATTAAATGTCTTTCTGTATTTAATAGCTGCTACTTTGTATATTTTTTGTATGTATTTTTTTGTTCTGTCTTTTTAATAATATGAGTTTCTTGGGCATGTGGCGACCCCTAATGGGAGCAGCCGAAAGAAGAAGGTATGAAGATCTAATCATGGGAAGAATAGTGAAAATGGAAGTTAATGTGATGTTGTCCTTCATTCTTAGTAGGCTGGGTTCGGATCCAATCCTCGGATCTGACTTGGCCTAATACAAAAGCTGTGTATACGGTCTCGGAGAGGTTTATTTGCAAGAGTCCTGTGCTATTTGTCACTCTTTTAGTCAGAGTGTTGCTAGAAAGAAAAAACAAATAGATACTGAGAGGCCGGATAAAAAAGACCCCTTTTTCTAAAGCGATAGAAGAAGGTCAGGGTCCTTCAAAATCGGGCAAATTCCCCCTCTGCTAAGTCTGACAAGTCGGGGAAAAGGTCCTCATCCTCAGGCACTCAGTTGGCGCCATTGAAAAAAAAAATTACCTAAGGTTTCAGCTCTGGCCCCAAAGGCTGTCGGGCCCGAGAAACCTGCTACCTTGGCCCCTTCAGTGTGTGCCGATGGAATTTAATTTACGGAGCTGGTCCCCAGAATTGGAACCGGTATCTCCCACTTTGAGGTCTTCTCTGCTGCAATCTTCTAAATCTCCCGTCGACTCGATCTTCCAGGAGCCTGTCTTACGATTATGTGGCTCTCGTAGTGCAGAGTCTGTTCATGACTCTGGCTCTCACCAAATTGTTGTCTGACCCAACCCAGAGGGCTTTGGAGCCAACCAAACCCAGCCCTTCCATGTCGATTCCTCCTACGATCCAGTCTCGGACATGTGAGCCAGAATGTCCAGAACTGACTGTAGTCGAGCCATCGGAACAGAGACCTATTTCAGGATCTTCGAATCCAATCTTCGCTCTGATGTTCTCTGTTCCTTCTGAACTTGAGTCTAGGAGCCGACTCTCTCCAGTCGAGTCTGGGTTGTGGAGTCTGATCGGACAGTTGCCTGATCCGAACTTGCCTCTCGGGGCATCTGCTTGGGTGAGCTCGTCTCCTATCTCTGCCTCTGAGCCAACCCCCTTGGTTCTAGGGATTCCCTCTGGTTCTTCAGAGCCAGGGGTCACCTTTGATTAGGGGCAGGGGGGCTTTTGAGGTGATGAGTGCTGTCTCCACAGGCAGGTCCACTCTTGGGTTGAGACATTCTTTCCCCCAAAGGCACCAGTATTAGTCTCTGTACCACGGCATCCATGAGACCACTGAGATCCTAGGCCTGAGTATGCCCCATTGGGTGACTCCCCTCTCTTCCAATACCTCTCCAGTATACCTATCTGAGGAGTGAGTACATAACTTTTTTTTTTAGTGAATAAAATGGCACCTGAAAAAGGGCCATTCCTTTCTGTGGTTGTGGAGCTGAAATCCACATTTTAAAAGTATCCTTGACTCCTAGGAAAAACAAATATTAGTGTGCAGTTTAGTAAGCCCATTGTAGAGTAGTTAAATCCTAAATGATACATCACTAAAATATGTATGTCTAAAATATCGGAAAACATTGTTGAAGCAGTGACTGAATGTGGCTGAGTTGAAAAATTTGGTCAGGACTGTAATTACAAAGCAATATTGTATTAAATAGGCAAACAGCAACAAGGAGAAAATCAGTCACAATATAGAAAAAAAAAACGGTTAAAATACTTGAGAAACAACAATGGGATAACCACGGCAAAGCACATATATTTAATAAACAATAAGCAGTAAACAGATAAGTGCTTTCAGAGATGCCTCCATCAGATCAATACAAAAAAATATAAAATCAGTCTGCATATAAATTAATAAACTTGAAAAACCAATTACATTAATTAAAACCTTTAACCAATTAACATTTTCTAGCCTTTAAAATGGTTTTAGAGGTAAAAAACCATTTAAGCCTGGTGGAACATCAGCTCTCAAACCAGCTATCCAGTGGGTTTCTTTAACTTCTGTGGCATTCTTTATATCACCACCTCTAGGTGCAGGAGTGTAAATGTCCAAAGCCATAAATTTAGAATCATGCTGTGGAAATGCATTAATTTGCAAAGTGCTTTTAACACTTTGATGCTGGCTATTTTGTTGAATTTGGTTCATACAACCTACTCTTGATCTGGCCAAGGCCTTTGATACCATTCCCTACTCAGGAATCCTAGAAAAACTCACTAAGCTAGGCATCAACCCCTATATCACTAGGTGGGTTGCAAACTGGCTCACAGAACCCACAGTGTGAAAGTAGCTGACTCCTCTCATGACTGGTCGGCAGTCTGACTTTAGAGTCCCACAGGGTTCGATCCTGTGTTCTCTCCTGTGTGGTATCTACTTCTCTGAAGTCCAGGCCCAACGCTAAGGGATTCTGGCTGACAAAGTTTGCAGGCGATTACAAGTTGGGAGTTATTAACTCCCCAATTGATGTTGACATCCTACAGAAAGGCCTCACTGAGACCAACAACTGGTGTCAGAACCATGACCTTAAGCTCAATGCCAAAAAAATGTCGTCATCCGCTTGTGGTTAATTCATGGGAACCAGGTATTTCCCAATCGATGGTAGTGCACTGAACACAGAAGGTGTTATAAGACATCTGGAAACACAGGTTGACAGCAATCTCTGTTTTGATCACCACATTGCCACTGTGGTCAGAAAGTCGTCCTGTGCGGCACATCTCATTACTAAGGGTTTTGGATCCAGGAAGAAAGAGGCCATTGTCTCCGTGTACTCTTCCCTCATTAGGCCAATCATCGAGTACAATGCCCCATTTGGCATGTACCTCACTTAGACACCTGCAACAACTGGAGAGGCCGCAAAAGTACCTCACAAAGAGGATCCTAGGCCTTAAACACTTATGTATACTCCTGTATGGAGAGACTCAAAAAAGCTCCAACTATTCTCTGACTCGTATCGCCTACTTAGAGGCGATCTCTGCTTGACTTACAAAGCCCTGTCTGACCCAGCCCTGTTGGAAATGTTACATCTAAAGAAATCCCAAACCCTCTGCACCACACGCTCCAGGGACTTCATCCTCATTATCACAGTCAACAGAACATGCTGGAAGGTCAGGTTCATAACCCAGAGACTGCCCATGCTATGGAATAGACTTCCCATACATGTCAAACAGAGCACCTCACTGGCCCTCTTCAAGAGAAATCTTGATGAGTGGATGGGAAATAGAAAATTCACCCCAGGGATCACTCCAGTGGCTCTGGAAACTAAGGTCTGGTGGCACGATGCCATGGTAATCCTATGGCCTAGGCTTATAAAGGCTCCAGGGCCATTAGCCAAGTACACACCTATGAACCAGTGGGTTCTCAAGATTCTAAGTCAGGGGGGCAGATTATAATTTCTCGGCAGACCAAAATTCCTCCTCTTCCCAAGGAAGAGGCAGACTTGATTCCACCTTTGTGAGAAAGATCTCGTCACACATTGAAAATCAGAATACCAAAAAGGCAGGAAAATATAGGGGTTTACTCAATACTGCCTCTAGTTCCAGGAAAAGAAATAACTTTGAGACCTATAAAAACTTGAAAAAACACAAAATCACTGGAAAAGAAACAACTTTGAGACCTATATTGAGTCTGTCAATGCTGAACAAATTTGTAAATGTCCTGATGCTCAAAACACTGAGATTGAAGATCCTTCTGGCTCCTTATGTTGCAGGCTTTGTTTGTCACCCTAGATGTAAAACAAATGTCTATATCCATGTTCCAATTGCCAGGAGACACAAGGTTTATTTTTGTGCACACTGCCTCCTATACCTGTAATCCTTTTTGTACTACAGAGGATAAAGGAGGAAATGCCAGCGTTTTTATTAATTGTTCCCTTTTGGTCCAGGCAGCATTTTTTTCTGCCTTCTGCCGAACTTGGCCATGTAAGAACCAATATTGCATCAGCATGTGAACCTTTTGACTCTGAACAAAAACCTCAGTTTTTCCTTAACCTAAGAGCTCAAAGGCTGATAGTAAATAATTTAGCAATAATTTAGCATTCATCCTCTTAGGAACTTGTTTTTAATGAACAAGGTTAAACTTGTAACTGTTTGAGTATGTTTATCTTTGCATTCACAATTCTCTGCCATTATCCCCTCTCTTTCTTTCCTGGGCGTCTTGGGATCAGTGTGAGTTCCGTAGTCCAGCTGTTCCTGTCATTCACTCTCTGTTCCCTTACCAGGCACCTCCTTTCCTTGGGTCTTGTGTAGCACCTGGAGAGGGAACTTGGAGCCTTGTGGTTGGAGCCTTATCCCTGGGAATTTGTCTCCTTGGTGACATTGTGATCTGGCACCTTTGCTAAAGATGGCATAAGCAGATGTCCCTCTTGTGTATGGCATCCAGGTGGGAGGAAGTTGGCTGGAGCCAGCTGGGGGAAGGTATGGAGCTTTGGAAGTTGGGCCAACCATCGGGCTCCTGCAGGCAGGAACCCCCAATGACTGCAACAATGAATATACTTGAACATCTGCAATTATGGTAGGATACTTTTCATAGACTGTGTTGCAGTATTGTGTTGGGAATTCCTGCTGTGCAGAAATCCTCAGCTGTCCTGAATAGCAGAAGCTTTTATCTTCCCCTAACTGGCGAATGCCCTGGCTATCTGATGTCCGCAAGTCGATGCTATAAAGCGTCTTTAGCCTTAGCCGTCTGCAGTTCTTTCTTGCCATGCCAGTCTAGTTCATTGAACCACTTGTGTAAGTGCCATCATTGTGTCAGTCGGTCTGAAACCAGAATGTTCAGCAAAAGTACCCCATAGGGGAATTTCCTCTTTATATTTAATGTTTAAGAAAGTTAGCAATTGTCTCATGTGGGAAATGGATATGTCACAAAGGCTTCCATGTGTATTGTCCGTTCTGTTTAGGTCCAGAGCACAACATGCCTAACTGCCCATTTTGTGCCTGGTTTAATAATAGAACCATAAAGCATAGGACTGAAGCCCTTAGTTTTGGAGTCTGGTAGTATTTGGCCTTTGCAGGCTATGGCATCCTCCAGTTCCTGAAGAAGGCTAAAGACAAATGCTTGAAGGGGAAGGATGTGCAGGAGGCCAGTGACATCCCAGTGTCTGATGCTCCACTTTGTCTTGAAATCGTCAACATAGTTGAGGCTCCTTTGCAGTCCCCTGATCAAATGCCTATTAGTGCTGAATTTTCTGGTGTGTCCACTTCAGAGGCCACCATGTCTTTGGCCAAGTACATCTCCTTGTGAGCTGACACCTGATTGATGTCTGTTGGGCTGGAAGTCACTTGTCAGGCTGTGGCATATGTTGCCAAACTTCTGGTGACCGAGAGTGAGGGCAGTACTCCCTTGGTGATCTGTAGGAAATCCCATGGAACTGGACTGCGGTCATGGCCAACCACCAGTGACCTGAGACCTTGTCATTTGTTTCTTCCAAGAACAGGATCCATAAAGTAAAATGGGAGGTAGGTTTGCCTAGCCAACACTGACCAGATCCCCTGCCCCTTCTTCCTAGGTCTATCCATGTGACCAAGTCAGGCTTTTTTAGAACTTCATGAAGACTAAAAACAGTTCACTTTTGGAAGGGAAGCTGTACCAAGAACTTCCCCTGGGAAAAGAAATAAAGGGACACCACAGCTGAGGAATACTGATTCCTCAGAGCCAGACAAAGAAGATGAACTTACTTATATGGAGAATTTACCCTCCCATCAATTTCTGGATACTGACTCAGAAGACACCTTGTCCTCAGCCTCACCAGCTGAGGAATTTATTAAATAGAATACAGTGCACTGGACTCTTGACACTGGCAACCAGGTGAAAATACTTTAAATTAAAATAAAAATTAAAATGAAATGTACACACTTCAGTTTAAGCACTTTCGTCTCACAGGAGTACGTTGGTCAATTTGCAGCTTTTTATTAGGTTTTGTATAGTCTAGATTAAGTTGTGATCAGTATTTTTAGCTAGGAACCCGCCTATGAGATGGTTAGAATTACTTTTGTTTTTTAAAAGACTTTAAGACTGCATATGTTTTAATACTTGCTTAGAAGTTTATTATTTATATAAGTGCTGTTTCTTTAAATGATTAATTAGCCTAACATGGAAGGTGTCGCTCGTCCCTCTCTAGTATAGATTACGAACAGGCAGGGTAGTTCATTTACATGCTTTATTACATGGAAACACATCAGGATGGATAGCAGGAGTACAAAATATAAACAAACTGATTAACAGACAGACTACACAGACATACATGCTTACATCTCAACAGCTTACTATAAAATGGCAGTCAGGTTCACACGTGCTCATTATTTATACACTTGTGCAAGCCCCTAGAAAGCTTCTTAAAGCAGTACACACACTGATGTACAGAAGGGTTCAAAAGGATGTTAAGTGACTGAACCTATAGTTTCTAATGAAGTATCCCATGAGAGATGAAAGCACTTAAAGTGTGAACGTTTTATTTCATTTTAATTTTTATTTTAATTTAATGAAAGTATTTTCACTCAGTTGCTGGTATTTAAGTACAATGCACTATAGTGTATTTGGTTCTTGTTTGGTTTGGGCGCGAGTGCCCCGACCTGAGGAACTATTCTTTGGAGATACCTTGCACAGGATGAAGGAATCTACTTGGCTCAGGCCAGTTAGAGAAAATTCCTTAGCCTAGACCCACTACCCACTTGTCCAGTTCATGATGTCTTGGATGATGATGCTTTGTAATGCATCTATGGAATCTTATTCCTTTCCCCCTGTCTCCAGGAAGCTTGATTGCTTCTAGGGAGTGCTTGAGTCCTACAATCAGCTCTATAAAAATCTAATGGACCCAGCTACAGTACCGTCAGTGTGAAAAACATTCAGGAATTATGCAGTGTAGGCATCTTGGTTCCAGCCATTCACTAAGGTGTGGCTGTGATGCATTAAATGCATCCTGCATGGCAGCTGCTACGGGGCTCATCATGAGGAGATGTGTCTTGATGTGATAAAAACCTCTGTCACATCATGTGAAAGCACAGCTTAATGCTGAACCAAGAAGGAGGTTCTCTTTAGATCTCCAGCTGAGAAGGTGTCTGAGACACTGGACCAGAAAGAGAAACAGTCCTTTAAGGAATTTTTTTTTCCCTACTCCTAGATACAGTAGAAACTATCCTAGCAAGTCCTGGATCATACAACCAAAGCAGAAAAATTCAAAACCTCAAAGGGAAAAGGCCCAAGTACTAAAGAAAGTGGCAGTCCAAGCAATGCCCCGACTTGGAAGGTCCAAGGACCCAGCCCTTGTTAGTGAGCAGCTGTAACTGTGCTCGGCACCTACTTTTCTCTCCCTCCTTCATATCCCATCCAACCTCAACTCCCCCCCAGCCTATCTGGGAGGAAGACTCTATCTTCCTTCCTCAACTTTTGGGAGCAGATCACTTGGGGGACACAGCTTCTACATATCATAAGGAAGTGGTACTCTGCAGTTTTGGAAAAGTCCCACTCCCCTCAAACAGCAAAAACAAAACAAAAAACTAATTCCATTCCTCTTACAATAATGCTCCATTCAACCAACTGCACCAGAGGCTGAGGTTTCTACTCCAATCTGGTAGTCCCAGGAAAGGAAAGTATTTGGAGGTCTGCCTTGGATCTTTCAAATCTCAACAAATTTTTGTAGTACCCAAATTCAAGATGTTAATCCTGCAAAAGCTTCTTCCTCTCATTTTATCTGGGGCATGAATGGTGATACTGGAGCTATATTCCTATTCTCCAGTAACACTAGAAGGGGACTCTTACTTCCAACTCTGTGCCTTACCATTTGGTTTATCTGCTGCTTACAAAGTGTTTGCAAAATGTCTGGCACCAGTAATTGCATTTTACTAAACCAAGGGGGTCCACATCTACCCATATTTAGACAATTGTTTGTTCTATGCAGAATTTCTGCAGAACTCTGTCAACCATGCAAATCACCATGGATTGCTTTAAGAAGTTGGGCCTTACTCTGAATGTCCAAAAGTCATAATTGATACCAAACGCCTGTATTACTTTCCTAGGGGCAGAATTAGACTCTGTTCAACAGAAAACTTTTTTGCCATAAGACAAAATTCATTTCCTCTTAAAACACCACCACTATATTCAGAATCATCAAATGTTAACAGCAAGGGAGTATTTGCTTATGTTGGGTTATATGGCCTCATGTATCTTAATGGTTCCCCTTGCAAAACTCCACATAAGAAAATTGCAGTGGTTCCTGACAAAATGCTGGTCTGAATGCCAACAACCCTTGGAAACCTTCATTCCTATCCTCCCATGCTATTAAGGCAAACCTAGGGGTACCTTTCCAACTCAGAGAGAGGGTGAAATAGGACTCTAACCATGAACAGCTGGCTTGGTGAGCACATTTGGGCAGACTCAAAATCCAGAGAACATCATAGCAGCTCAGCAGATTAACATAAAAGAAATTATGGCATTACTTTTGTCCATGAAAGCATTCAAAGAAAAAAATGATACCAGGACCCATAAAGATACTAACAGACTATACAACCATGATGTGTTGTATCAGTAAAGAAGAAGACATTCATTCCTACCACTTCTGCACATTGGCAGTTAGCGCAGCAACTGTGTTTGACTCCTATAGCCTCATACCTCCCAGTACAGGACAACCTGTTAGCAGACAATCTGAGCAGGTCCCTCCTAGATCCCGATGAGTGCATATTTGAAGAGAGGTTTTAACACACAAATGGAGTGCGACAGAGGTATACCTTTTTATAGTAAACAGGAAAATCAGCAAGTTCTATTTGGTGGCTTATTCTGCCAAGGCGAAAGCAACTACCACAGCATTCCTGAAAGACTACCAAACCCAGTCCATCGTGGAAGCAGATACTTGGTCTTCTGTACACACCTTCACTAAACACTGCCACCTTGTGATATTTATTTGACATTTGTTTACCGGGAAAGTCCGACTGGGCTTGAAAGTGCCCATTTTCAGGGGAGGCCCAGGAAGAAAAGCTCAGTCACACTATTTCAAAAATCAAGTACAGATATTTTAAATCACAAACTGTCATGTTTCATTACAAACACAGCAAGTACAGATATTTTCAATCACAAAGTATAATTTTACATTACAAACAGAGCGAAAGAATGTTGTAATGAGAAAAACATAGAACATATGTTTCATACCAGAGTGCAATGAAAATAACACGAGTTGAACCGAATATGTGAGGACAAATTCAATAGTCATTATTTGTTACATAGATTAGTATATGGTAAATGAGACTTGAGACCATTCTAATAAAGATATTTAGAGATATCTCGGAGATTACATGATTAGAGGCGGTGAGGTGCAATTGAGTGATGTCTTGGTATGAGAGATGTGTTTATATTATGGTTATAGAAGGAAGAAGGATGGAGAGGAGGATTATAAGAAGAGTGCAGGATAAGGTGTCTTCAGGTAGCTTAGGTGAGTAGGTAGGAACGAGGTAGAGGAAATGCAGAGATGAATGAAATTAGGTTACGTAGTGGGGAAAACAAAAATGAGTGGAGTTAGGAGACTGTATAGAGTAGTGAAATGTGATCTAGGTTGAAGGGGGTGAGTGAAATATAGTGAGTGAGTTCAGCCAGGATTGGCTCAGGAGCAGGTCCAAGATTTTGTAAGGTATCCTTTTAGGGAGCATTTAAAGGTGGGTAGGTTAGAAATAGTTCTGATGGTTAGGAGTAAGGAGTTCCATTTTTTTGCTACTGAGTATAAGTATAGCCTTTGTCCAGGGGATTTATTCGATTTATTTATGGTGAGTTGTTTGTCTTCCAATCTAAGAGTTCTTTTTGGAAAATACATGTTGATTAAAGGGATTAGAGCCGGGCAGGCTAATGATTTGTGTATGATTTTATGTACTGTTTTAAGATGAATGTAGGAGAGGTGGAGGGGGAGTTCCAGCCAGCTAAGGGTATGCAGAGCTTTACAGTGATTGGTGAAGGAGGATGAATTAATAGCAAACTTGGCAATTTTGTTGTAGCAGCTTTCAAGTTTGTTTTTATGGAGGATTTAAATTAGTTAGAATTGGTGCTTCATAGAGTAGGGAGGGCAAAAGGTATGTTTTTGGCTAGAGTAATTTTTGTGGGTGTGCTCAGAAAATGATTGTTTCTGTATAGCATGCCTAATTTTTGATCATTTTTCTTGCTATTATTTTGGATGTGGAGGTCAAACTTAAGATCATCTATTATGACTCTTAATGGTTTGGTATGGTGGACTAACTTGATTTCAGTACCATTTGCTGAAAAGATTTTAAAAGATGCTTTGTTAGGGTGTGGGTTTTTGAGGTAATAGGAGTATTTTTTTTGTGGGTCTAGTAGGAGTTCTGCTCTTGTAAGCCAGGTTTATATGCAGATGATAGCTTATTGAATGATTTCTTGGAGGTGAGGTAGTGTTTGAAGAGCAAATGATGATGGTCATCTGCATATTGAATCAAGGTGCCTTCAGAAGAAGATGAATGTAGTTATTGCTAACTATATTGAATAGTAGAGGGCCAAGGATGGATCCTTGTGGGACTCCTGTAGAAGTGGAAAGATATGTGGAGATGGATCCTTGCCATTTTACACCTTGTTACCTGTTGGCAAGGTAACTAGAGCACCATTGAGTAGATGGAGATGCTAGACCTAGGGAGGAGAGTTGATTGAGGAGCTGACTGTGAGAGACCATGTCAAAGGCTTTTGATAGATCTAGAAGTACTGCAGATATAAGTGTATTAGAGTTCCGAGCCTTATTGACAGTATCTGTAAATAATAATGCAGTAGAGGTGCTGTGGTCTGGCCAAAATATGTTATGTATTGGTGATTAGCAATTGAGCTACTGTTGGCTGAAGTAGGAGAAGAGGGGGAAGGCATGCACGAAGGCAGGTAAAGGCTAGGACTGTGGTAGTGGTGAGAGAGGACATGTAGGTGGTTGGTTTGACAGAGCAAGATGCAGAGGACAGGAAGAAATGGAAACAAGTTGATCTGCTGTGGCGGCCCCTAACGGGAGCAGCCGAAAGAAGAAGATTATTGGTGATTATCTTATTTTTAATAGAGTGGAGAATTTTTTTTTTAAACAAAGAACATCTTTATTAAACTATTACATATACACAGCCTTCCTGAAGACACTGGAGAGTATGAATGTCTCTCCAAACACCATCATATTGGGTGACTTCAACTACCCAAACATAGACTGGGAACATTACTCAAGCCCCAACACCCTAGCCCAAAGGTTCCTGGAGTTCATAAACTCAAATGCTATGGAACAACTAGTCACCATTCCCACAAGAGGAGAAAATATACTAGACCTGATCATCACAAACATGGGGACAAAATGCTCCACACCGGAAGTATATCCCTCATTGGTGAGATCAGACCATAAATTAATCTCACTGGAGATCCACATCCCGCCCCCAACCCCAGCGAAAAAGACCACAGTGAAGAACTTCTCAAAAGCAAACTTCACACTTCTTAAGACTGGAGTGGTATCCTTCAAGGCCCCCGAGCCAGTGGAAACCACAACCCACGCTGCTGAAACCCTTACAAATGCCTTCTACGAGCACCTTCAGGAATGTATGGATCAAGCAATCCCTAATAAAATCAAGACCCTTTCCACCAAAGGCAGGCGCCCGGTCTGGTGGACCCCAGCCATAAACAAACTCTACAACAAGAGGAGAAAGCTACTACATGACAGAGCAAAATCCCGAAAAAGGGAAGGCATCTCTGATCAATACTAGCAAAAAAACTATGATCACTCATAAAATCATCCAAGGCCAACTTTGAGAGAAAAATCGCTAAAGACACAAAAGACAATCATAAGGCCTTCTTTAGCTATGTTAGAAACCTGGGTGGAAACTCCCAGATATGCTCAGAATTAGTCCAAAATGATACAAAAATCACTGAACCCACAGACATTGCCAACATACTGGCAGACAGGTTCAGTGCAAATTTCTCCCCCCCCCCCCAAAAGGAGAAATATCTGTCCCACCAGAGTCTAGCCTCCCAAACATCTCAGATGCCCAGGTGAGAGCTGCTCTCTCTAAAGCAAAAAACACAGCATCAATGGGACCGGACGGTGTCCCTGGCTGTGTGCTACACGAACTCGATGAGGAACTAAACCCACACATAAGGCTGCTGTTTAATCTTATCCTTACTACAGGATACGTACCCAAAGAATGGTGTACGGCAACTGTGGTCCCACTCCACAAAGGCGGTGCTTCTACGGACCCTGGAAATTACCGCCCCATAAGCTTGACGAGCCTTGTCTGCAAAGCTATGGAGAGGATCATAATGGAACTCATAAATAAAGACATTGGGGACCTACAGACACTGGATCCTACCCAATTTGGCTTTGTCAAGGGCAGATCCTGCCTCTTTAACTTGGTCGACTTTTTTGAAACCGTCACTAAGGCCATTGATGAGGGTAAGGCAGTTCACACAGCCTACCTTGACCTAGCAAAAGCGTTCGACACAATACCCCACTCGGGCATCATAGAAAAGCTCACCAGCTTAGATGTAAACCCATATGTCACAAGATGGGTTGCAAACTGGCTCAAGGACAGAACACACAGGGTTAGAGTTGCTGGTGCCATGTCAGACTCTAAGCCGGTCATGAGCGGTGTCCCACGGCTCAGTCCTGGGCCCCCTCTTGTTCGGCATTTATTTTTCTGAAGTGCAGGCAAACATAGGGGGATTGTGGTTGACAAAATTTGCAGATGACTGCAAACTGGGCACCATAATTGACACTCCATCAGACACAGACATCCTCCAGAGAGGTCTCATAGAAATGGATAACTGGTGCCAGAGCCATGGCCTTAAGCTAAATGCCAAAAAATGTATAGTCATACCCTTTGGGAAAAACAAGGTAACCCCTAATTACCACATAGGTGGCAATCCATTAAACACTGAAGAAGTTATCAGGGACCTGGGGACCCAAGTTGACAGTAACCTCTCTTTTGACACTCACATTGCCAAAGTGGTTAGGAAGACCTTCTACATTGCCCACCTGATCATGAAGGGATTCACATCCAGATCAGGAGAGGTCATTGTACCCCTGTACTCTTCACTTATCAGACCAATGATTGAGTACAACGCCCCATTCGGAATGTACCTTACCTGACACCTGCAGCAGTTGGAAAGACCCCAAAAGTTCCTCACCAAAAGGATAAAGGGGCTCAAACATATGTCATACGCTGCCCGACTGAAGAAACTCCAGCTCTATTCAATCGCATACCGTCTGCTCAGAGGTGATCTGTGCCTGACATACAAGGCCATGTCCAACCCGGAATTAATGGACATGCTCCACCTCAAAAAATCCAAATCCACCAGAGCCACGAGAGCAAGAGACTTAAACTTCAACACGGATATAACTAGGATGTGCTGGAGGGACAGATTCATCACCCAGAGACTCCCTACACTATGGAACAGAATCCCAGTCCATGTGAGGCAGAGCCCCTCACTGACTCTGTTCAAGAGAAATCTTGACGAGTGGATGGGAGATCGTAGGTTTACCCCGGGAATCATCTCTGTGTCACTGCTGGACAGAGGCACAGCAAACTAATGGGTATAGTATTCTCATCCTAAGGGGTGGTGAAAGCCACACACACTCTGGCTAGGCTTATAAATGCCCTAGGGCAGATAGCCTAGTATGAACCTATGAACCTATAACATAGGCAATCTTACATTTGTATAAATGAAAAACAAACCACATTAATACAGTTTTAGTTGCAAACATTATGTATCACAGACCTCGTTGAGACAAATGTAGTTGCAGACATTATACATCACTTGTAATATATCCAGTCATTTTCAATTAAGTAGCTCATTCACATCCTGCCTTCTTTTAAACCTTGTTCTTCCTCTGCATATAATGTTTCCATAGTTCCCATTTTTCCTATGTAATTTCCCCATTCCCTTTTCTAAAGATCCCAATTCCAGTTGCTTTATCTCTGTTGCTATATTCACTTCTAGTACAGTTGGTTTAGACTTTGACTTCCATTTTCTAGTAATTGCTTTTTTGGCAGCCACCATAATTAGACTCAGCAAGGCCTTACTATGTCTAGGCAATTCCAATTCTGTATCATAGCTCAAAAAGATCATTTCCTTAGTTACACCAGTTTGCTTACCCAGTATCTCTGACAAAGACATCTGCAGGGAATCTTTAAAGTCTGTTAACCCATTACATTCCCAGAAAATATTTGCAGTTACCTCTTTCTTCCCTGTCACACCTCCAACATTTGCTGTCTATCTGAGGGAAAAATTCTCTGGAGTCTACTTGGAGTTTAAAAATACCTATATAAACACTTCCAAGCAAAGATCCTAAATCTTCTAAACTTTGTTGCATATTTGGAAGATATTCATATATCCCCTATTGTCTCTTGGCGAATTGCTTATCCAATCTCTCTTCCCAATCCCTTCTAAGCTCCTGTGATTGATTCTTATAGTTGTCATGCAATATTTTGTGTTCTAATTATTCTTTTTTTTACTGCAGCTTCTGTTCTGGAGTCTGCTTAAAAACTCAAACCAGTGCTGGTCTTTTGTTTAGGACCCCCCCATTTCTTTGTTTGCCTATACTCTGATATCAGTCCTTGATAGGGAATCTCTAACCTGCAGTCCAAATAAATTCATGGCATTTTGTTACCTTTCCATTTCTAGTTTTGTTCCCAATACGTTGTATCCTTTGCAAGATTTCTCCAATAAATTCCAATCCCCTCTTGCCTATTGTCTGTGTTATGTCCCAAATTGCAGTCTTGCCTATCGGCAGAATCTCTTTTCTCCATTCCCTTGCTGACTTGGTTCTTAAAATACTTTCTGCTCCTTTATGAATGTAATATTTTGTATGATTATTGTCATTCTCCTTAAGGGTCTGCATCCAAAATCCCAGTGTCTCCTTGTTTCTTGAGCTTCTCCCCTGTATCATCCTCACTCATCATCCTCCATCCTCATCGACCCTTTCCACGTTTATACATAGCGCAAGCAGAAAATTGTGATTCAGAGCCTTAACTGTGTTGATCTAAAATACTCCTTCAAACTGGGTAATCCATAATGGAGAAATTGTTGAGGGATACATGTTTCAAGAATTTGGGGAGATAGGATGGCTATGGGACAGAAATTTGAAATGTCACTGGAACTACCTCCTGTATGTAATGGGAAAATGTGCCATTTTCCACAAGCTTAGGGACACAGGATTCAGTTATTGATCCATTAATAAGAATGCTCATTGGGTATGCTGTTGCATCTGAAGCTATATTTAAGTGGTCTGGGGAAAGGTTGTCGACTGAGGAAAAACAAGGTTTTAGTTTACGTAAAAACTTTTTTATGAGAGTTATAGAAACTGGTTGAAAGGTAAAGTAGGTGGAGTTGTCTTGGGTGTGTTGGAGATGTTGCAGATAGGTGAGTTTTGTGAAGGAAATGTAGTAGAGTCTAAGATAAGGGAAGTTGGCTGTGTGGAAAGGGGTGCGCTTTCTATGAAGTATTTATTGAAATAGGTAGCTGTTTGAAGAGGGGGAATATCTGGGTATTGGTTGGGATTCTTTTTTACCTGGACTGATGAGAGAGGATAAGGGGGACCAGAATTTTTTATGGTTGTTTTTATAACTATCTTGTAGCTAAGTATAATAATACTTTTTATCATACTAACCTGTTTCTTGACTTGGTTTTATAGTTGTCTGAATAGTTGCCAATTTTTGTCATTTTTATTATCCAAAATCTGGATATCTCCAGAACTAGATCCAGGTTTGCCTCTGCCATCCTCAGAGCCTGGTATCTCCAGAGCAGACTGCTCTCCAGCCACCCCAGTAATATAGCTTTGGGAGTCCTCCCAAGAATAAGTACTGTAACATTGACTGTGAATAACATAATACAGCTGTGTTAGATGTATTAATAGATAAATGTTGCAGTACCCTTTCCCACTCACCTAACCCTGTTCCTTCTTGCTGTTGGGGATGAGGTGGGTACCTTACTAATCATCCTCTCCAACCCCCTTCTCCTTACGTCCTCCTATAAAAATGTCCAGTTCTTATCATAGGATCAGTGGGGCTGGGGCCAGTCAGATCCATCTGGGGAACATTTGGACTTTGGTACCTTGGGCAAAAAAGACCTGAAGATTACTTTAGCCAATGACCCTTTATACCAACAACTTACTCACTTTGGATAGCCAGAGAGTCTACCACTGGGGGATGGTGAAAGCCTTTGGCGTTCATGTTGGCTGTGCAGGCCTTGTACTTTCATGTACACTTGCTAACTTGAACACATTCATGGCTGATGGTTATCTGTTTGCAGTTCTGCCTGGCCTAAAGCTGTAGGCAGGAAACCTACCCTCCTCACCCAGATTGGGAAGGTCAGCATTTAAGCCAGTTTTTTCATCACCTCTGCATGGATTCTTCAGTGACAGGGACCACTACTTTAATCTTAGTCGCTTGGATCACAGTTATGGCTCCATTCCTCTCTACTTACAGTATATAGTCTGAAAACATTTATTTTCTAGTGCTAAAACGTATTTATATAGAAGGTTTTTAATATATGAAAGGTGATACAGTAAGGTATTCATTGCTTAATTCTAACTGGTACATGTTGTAGAGTTCCGTGAAGGACTTGTAGTTAGTATCCAATTGAGACTAGTGTGCTTTCTCCCAAAATTGTTGACTGAACAGGGCATGCAGTATTTATAAGCTATTAAATTGCACATACTGCTTTAGCTGTTACTGCTGCTGTCTTGGAATTTGATTACTTATTAAAGTTGTTGAATAATTTAAGGTGTTTGTACCTTTTATTTTGCAATCAAAATGAACTATTAAAAAACGTGCACTTTGCATTAGTTATCTGATCAACAGTACAATTTCCAGTAACCACTTTTTTCAAATTTTTTTTTCCTTTGAAGTATATGTCATTTATGAAAAATGTGTATATTTCTGTATTTACAGATGAATGTTCGGAAGACGACCTTTTAAATCAGTACTCATTTATCAGCAAGAAACGGAAAACCGAACTTAATGAAAGTCTAGTAACAAAAGAGCCTTGTCCTGAGATTATATTATCACCATCCATTGTGAACCTTCCAAGTGATAATGTTGTAAAGCCTCCGCTCAAACCACG
Source organism: Protopterus annectens (assembly GCF_019279795.1). NCBI lineage: Eukaryota > Metazoa > Chordata > Ceratodontiformes > Protopteridae > Protopterus > Protopterus annectens. The sequence goes on along the minus strand of NC_056727.1, from coordinate 687,750,549 downwards.
GAACAAGTTTGCTACCATCCTACAAAGAAAAAATGAAGATGCAGGTGCTGTTGTTGTGCCTGGAACTAGGAGCAGGTACCATTTTTTTTTTTAATTTTATAGTTGTGTGTTAGTATTGTTTTTTGATCATTCTGAAGTACAAGAGTAGAATTACCATTTTGCTTAGATTTTGTCAGACAGTTCACTGACTGCTTTGTTTGTGAGTGACAAGCAGTGGTCTAGCTGTGAAAATATCTACACAATCTTTAAAGAGATTATAATGGAATTAAAGTGCGAGAAATATACTAGCACAAAAAGCTAATTATTTCAGACTTAAGATGTTTAGACATTTTTATTGCTGTAGAAGAGTTGTTTTATGCGTCTGCCTTAAGTACACACTGCAGCAGTGTTCAGAATAATGAGGTTTAGCCCACATTGCAACTAAAATTGCAGTATGACCACCATTGTTGAAAGCTGAGGTAACAGTGTTGACCGTCCCAACAGTATTAGAAGGAAAGACTGAGACTGATTACAAATTAATTTTTATGCAGAAGTATGCCATCCAGGACTTGCAGTCCATAACATTTGAAATATGGCACTGTCATTGTTGAAATCTTTGGGTGGCAATCCTTACTTTGAGTCCCTGCCTGCAGGTAGCCTGACTGTCTGCCTTGACTTCCAGAGCTTTGCCTTCCCCTAGGGCTTTGGCTGAGACCCTCCCACTAGGTTGCAAGGACATCGTGGTGTAAGCGATGCGTTTGCCGAGGCCATCTTTAGATTATTCTTGCTGTGCAGTATTGCACACTTCATATTCCATAGTGTTGTCAGTTTGCCAGCCAGACTTCTTGTTTAATCTTCCTTACTGCTTCTTATTGCTAATGCAAATGTCTGAGTCTGATATGAAATTTGAAATTGTAAGTTTTTCTAGACTTTAACAACTGCATTATTTGTAGGAAGCAGATTCCTCAGAAGGATTCCCCCAATCTGCGTGTGTTCTGGCTTGGCCCAAAGAAAGAGGTGAACTGCTATTCTCATTGTGCCAGTTTCTTTTGGGCAATCAGCAAAAGATGACGGTCTCTCCAGGAATTCATAATGAATAAAGTGACACATGACTGGTTCAGTGCAGCCATGGCATTGGATAATACCTTCTGCAACTTCCCCACAAAAAAGCACTCTGACAAGAGACATGGGGAGAAGTGTTGGGAAATGAAATCCCAATGGACAGCTCTGGTCTTCCTGGGTCTGGAGTCTCTGTGGATGGGGAAGCACTTTATAGGCTGCCATGCCTTCAGCATCTCTCATATCCTCCATGACTGATGTATGTACCATACACCTGAGACTGAGGACCTATCTATTTTGAGACTTGTATTCTCATTACTGAAGGGGAAGGGGGATCCTAGAGTTTTTGGCTGAGAGCAAATTCCTGGAGACTTGATTGAGACCTTGGTCTCCCACTTTCAACCCCAAGCCTTTAGGGCGGTTGTACCTGAAACCAAGAGGCACAAGGGTACCCAAGACTAAACCAGTGGCAGCCAGCCTGCCTCGGCCTAGGGTATGCATTGGCTCAGCCCCATCTACTTCTTAAGCTTCTACTAACCATATTTTCCAACTAAGGTGGTCATGTCCTTTTTGAAAGCCAAAAGGCTAGAAATACCAGTAGTGTCTTGGGCCCGCCCTGAAAAGGGAGGGGTGAAACCTCTTGTTGAGGATTCTGACTCCCATGAATCAGAAGCAGATGAACTGGCTTATGATGGCTGAATTCATGTAAATCAAACTATCAAATACCCCTTATCCTCTGCTTCTGAATGGAATGTAGAGCATTTGCTGGTAGTCCATGTTCTAGTTTAGGAAGTTAAAAATCTGTAGCTATTGCTTTTCTCCTCTGGGTTTAGATGGTTAGATGTGTATTAAGCCCTTAACTGAGTAGAGACTTGTGTACCATGCACTCTGTATGGTCATTGAATGAGAATTTGGCCCATCATAGTCGGTCTTATTTATTCTTTTCACCCTTTTATAGTTTGTTTTAAGTGTATTAAGTATGATCTTTTGGGTTTATTTTTTGATAGCACATAATAGCAATAACACTGATTGATGGAGTTAATTATGAGCCTGTCGGTTCCATCTAGTTCCACAGGGAGATGAGGCATTTTGTAACCATTTTTTTTCTGGGAAGGTGAGAGCTGGTTCCAACCTGAGGATCTGAATGTTGTCTGTGTATAAGGTGATCTCCGACAGTGTAAGAGAATTAGTGATGTAATTTGTAAGAAGAGAAAGCATTCTTGATCATTAAACGAATCCTATGGGCCACCCAGTGGTGTAGGTTGCTTTTTTGCTAAACTAATCTTGCATCTTTAATGGTGGTTCCAAACCCAATCATGTTAAGCATCTGAATGAGTAGTGAGTGACTTATGAATTCAAATGCTCTTTTGAAATCTATGAATAGTCCCCTGTCAGTTTATCTTTTTGCATGTCCATGTAAATGCCATCTGTAGTAAAACATGTGTCGGTCAGTATATTGTGACTGGAGTTGAAACCATGCTGTGAATCCTGTAGTAGTCCACACTTAAGTTCAGTTGTCTAGTTATAGATTATTTTTGAAGATGTTATTTTTGGATGAAGAATGGTCATTTGGTAGTAGTCCTAAGGTACAGAAAGGAAGCTGACTTTAAGGTGTGGGATTATAATAGGGTGTTTGAACTGTGGGGGTTATTTCTACTGACAAGGGTAGGTTAAATACATGCGAGTGATTTCGATACAAGGGCTACAGTCATAAGCTTTTTGAAGTTATTGAGGACTGCTTTGGGAGAGAGAGCTGTAAAGAGAAAGCTTAGATTTGGTCAGGTGGGGTGATGCTTGCTGAGTTTAGCTGGGATGGGTTGCTTGTGTTAATGTAATTGTGGTTGATAAATAATCACTTGCAGGCATTTGGCTAGTAGTAGTACTGAACGTTTGTGGGGTAATGTGTATTTAGACTGGTAATATTTGTGAGGGCTTTTTCCAAAATTATTTTGGTGAGGCAGCTAATGAAGCTGGTTTATTACATATTTAGATTCTTGTTGCTTTACTTTTTACTTGGATATAGGTTTTATTCAGAAGTCAAACAGCTTCAACTTTCTGATTCTAATTTGTTTGAAGTAACTTTATTTTCAGAACAGTTGTACAATCAAGCAGCATTTAGTGAAACCCTGCAATAGAAAAACAGGAATGCCCATTTCTCATTTAATTGAAGTGAACTAGACTTACAGCAATGTGTAATTTTTCCTTTGTGTCTGGTTTTGATTGTTATTGAGATGTTTTACGTTTATGTTTTAGGGTTTTTTCTTTTGCAAGTTTTGCTATTCAGCTATAGTAGCTGACTTTCATTTTGTGAAAGTTTCAGAAAGCAGTCATTGTTTGGGCATGTTCATGTCATGTTTGTGTATTCGCTGATCACTTAGACTTGCAAAGATGGAGTATTCCAAGAAAAGAAAGACAAATAAAAGCTGCACAAGTTAAAATATCAGAAGTGAAGGTAATTCTGTTAAATGGCAAACACCGCAACAATAAACCAGGTGACTTAAAAGCTTTCTTCTGCTGGGAGGGTGTTGGTATATGTACAGTTACTGGAACACTTTGAAGATCCCAAGATGCAGATCACGACGTTCAGGGTGTAATCCCTCATACTGCAGCAGATTCAGTGGGACAGATGGTGGTGCCTTTCACTTTGCAAAAAAAAACTAAAAGCCAGAAGCTAAGAAACCCAAAACCAGCTCTAAACTATAAATTGCTTACTTGTAATAGTATCAGAGGTATTTAAAATAAATATACATGAATGTTTCTATCAAAATTCATCCTTGGCTTGGCACCTATGTCTCTAGGGTCTATATTATAAACCTGAAAGCTCTAAACAGTGAACACATGTACATCGACACATAAAGAGCGATGTACAATAACAGTGAAACACATATTCAGCGAAATTCAAAACACCGAACATGTTTATTTAACCAACAGCGCCATGCAAGTATACTGAAATTAACTAAATAAAAGCAAGCCCCCCCCCCTGCACCCCCACTACTTAAATATACCAACTACAAGATTGCACTACAGTGGGGAAAAGGATATATTTCCTTATCCCCAGGATCACGCTGCTGGCTAAACAAATATGTTTGATGTTTTCACTTTCACTGAATACGTGTTTCTCTGTTATTGTACATCGCTCTATGTGTCGATGTACATATGTTTGCTGTTTAGAGCTTTCGGGTTTATAATATAGACCCTGTCTCTAATGGACATAAACAACCTATAAATAGTTCATCTCCCAGGCCCCTGCTTGTAAATGTTTCATCTCCCAGACCCCTGCTTGTAAATGTTTCATCTCCCAAGCCCCTGCTTATACTTATCAAGGGTGCCAGATTTTGTCAGATTTGGTATGCATGGCTAGGCTTAAAAAGGCCCTTGTGGTCATTTGCCTAGTAAACACCTATGAACCTAAGACTTTTCTGTATTTTCCGATGAAATGATATTCAGATATTACTGTCATAAAGCTATTGCCATAAGTACCCAGTCACTAGCTGTTGTAGGAAATGAGATAAAATGCACTTCAAATTACGAATAGGAAGCAAAACATATATAGTATACATCAAGCACAACCTATATACGACTGTATGAAACTGTATACAATGAGTAATGATGAAACACTTTTTTTTTTAACAAGTCTGAGTACTGTCAATTCCTTTCTATAAAGGAGTGTCCATAGTCATTGTCATGTGCTGTGTCTATTCCAGACAGATGGAATTATCATGTATCAGCACTTTTTAATTCCTCTTGCCATATTTCTCTATAACTAGGCAAACTATATTAAACTTGTCATGCTCCATATGAATCTTTTATCAGTTTGAGCTGCATTCTTTGACCATCCTTGGCACTTCAGAAGAAAGTATGAACCTATGAAAGTGTTCTTACAGAATACATTCAGTTACATATTCAAGGATGCAGTGTAGGCAGGCACACTGCACAGCAAATTGGTACAGATTGCAGGCAGGATGCACCAGACCTTACCTTAAACTGTCTAGTGTTATTTTGCAATTTCCTGTTTAACTGTTTGGTAGGAAAAGTTTTATTTAATTTATATTTTATTTTATTTTGTATTAGAAAGGGATAGGTTGTTAGAAGGTATACTCTTGCCCTCTTGAGAGGCTTCGCTAGTTATAAACTGATTCTTGACTGTAAGACGTAGTATGCATAAACTATTACATATGTTTGTGTGCAAAATAAAGAACATCTGAAGGTTTAGTGTGACTTGGCATGGTGGGTCAGAAGAACTAAATTATGAAGTACTTCTCTTTGTGGAAGATTAGCTCAGTGTACTTCATTTAATGTTGCTTTTTATATTGTTTCTGTGATTTCATTATACAATTTGACTTAAATTAGGAGGAGTTTTAATTTCTGTGAATTCTGTGATTGATTTACATAGTTTTCTTTTAAAATTCTTTACTTTGGTTGTCACTGAGAATGTATTCTTTAAATGAGTATGCCATTCGTAAACGTTAAGTACCTTGTCTCCTGTACTAAATGCTGTGTATACATAAGGGTAACACATGATAATATTGGAAACTTATGCTACTCATGTCAAAAGTTGGATGATTTGCTTACTATTATTAATAGCAAGTCTAGACTTGCAGAGGATGATTGTACTTGTGCAACTGGCACAGCCTACGAAACTGTTAAATAAATTAATGACTGGGCTGGGCTGATGAGAGAAATAATATTAGGTGAAGTGCAAAAAGAAGATATTTAGGAAAGGAAGTATCCTCTGCTAGTAAAGACCACTAAATCTATGTTAAATCTGTTGCTACAGATCATACCTTTGAACTTTTGGATACAAGTATACAACAATCTGAGGATTCAGAACACGTATGAGAAAATAAAGAAAAGGAGAGATTCATGATAAAATGCTAGGAAGAAAAAAGAAAGCGTCTAATACATAAAATGCTAAGACAAAATTTACTAAACTAAATGACACTAATTTGATATGTCATACCTATATCATAGGGAATGATGACATTGTTCAATCACAAAACATTGGTTCTGCAGAAAATTACATCACAACAGAGCAGGCAGGAAAAAGACTCCGAGCAGGCTAAAAAGAAAAAAAAACTGAAGTTGGAAAGATTTAAAGAACCTATTACTGTAAGTAAAAGAGAAGAAAAACTGAAGTTGACAACATGTCTTAGGCTGTGAAGTAAAAAGACAGCTGGATGAGGATTATATACTTGCAAATCATGTAGGTGTTGAAAATAGTGAGATTAATAAGACTAATTATAATGATTATTCTTTCATAATAATTACACAAGTGGACATTACTGAATAAGAGGTGAGAGATTCTTCAGATCGTGTTGGAAATGATACAGTAGTAATCGGAGACTGTTATTAAAGGAACTGATACAAATACAGAGGCTAATGAACAGCAAATAGTGTTAAGCCAGGAACAAAAATGGAGGATGTGAGCAGGGCCTTAAGACATCCAAATGTAAGGAAGTATGGAGTAATTTTTATTTATGTTGGATCAAAAGATCTCATTCTTATAGACTCCCTCACAGTTGGTAGCGAGCATACAGCCCTTTTAGGTAACATAGTTTAAATAAGTGATGGGACATATTTTTCACAAATCACATGTAGAACGATGAGGTAGGTCAGTGTAAGTGAAAAGATTTTTGTTGGGTAACTACCTTCATGACAAAAATGGCCTTTTTTTTTAAAGTGGGAAAGTACAGAACGTTCAAGCCTTATTTTGGGCAAATGTGTATTTATATAGGACACTGTCCACTTGTCAAGACAAGGGAAATAATTTTACAGCAGATATATTGTAGGTTCATAGGTGTATAATATACTGATGACCTCTGGGGCCTTTATAAGCCTAGCTAAGCATCCCAAATGTATCCCAGAAGTTTGTGCTGATCTTTGTAAGTTTAACCAAGCTTCTCAAATAGTTTTCAAGTTGATGTGCCTTAGAAGTTATTTTAAGAAGTATGTGTGAACTAGGGAAAAATTTACAGGCTGCCTCTGTCTATTAGAGCTATCACAGGATGTTATTAAGCTAATGACCCCAGGGCCCTTACAAGCCAAGCCAAGTTCAACCCATGTTCCAAAGGGTGTCTGGTTCAAACAGACACTAAAATCAGCACCTATTACCTCTGTCCAAGAGGGGACATAGGTGGAACCCCTGGGGTGAATTCCCATTTAAAACAACAAAAAACTGATTTGGAAAGGCAAGCAAACCTTTAATATATAGCAAAGCTTTCGGGTGAAATCCTTCTTCAGTGCAATATAATAACTTCAGTTGAGACATATTTTTAAAGGAATTCAAATAAAATCACGTGCGACACAGCACCAGTCACAATCAAGTAACAATTATTTAATTAGAACACTTAAAACCACATTACAAAAACATTTTGTATAAAATATAACATATAAAAAGTAAATAAATACATGTAGATATATAATAAAAATAACAAATATCCTTTTTTTTTTATCTGCATTGCATCTGTTTTTTTTTAACCAAAACTGGTTTAATACTTACTGCAGCATTAATACCTGATTCTTGGTCAGCCTGCATGCAAACTATCCAGCTAAATTCTCTAGATTCTAGGATGTTATTCAAATCACCACCTCTCCTATTTCTATGTACTATATCACCCTAAATAAAAATTCATGGTCCTAACTATGTGCATGTATATGTTTAAATAAGGCATTAGTTGGAACATTTCTTCTGATCTCTGATCCATGCTCTATAACATGTTCTTTAGGTTTACGAGTGGACTTTCCCACATAAAACGCAGAACATTTTGTACACGTTGCTAAATAGACAATATTAGCGGTATTGCATGTAGTGAAACATTTAAATATGAACTGATTATTAGTTATTGGATGTATAAATCTATTTTCATTGCAGATTTATCTAGAAGACGTACAATTATAGTAGGGAAAAGTGCCTTGCTTACTAGCTGATATACCGTCCCTTTTATTCATTGAATGCATTTCTTTATAGCAAAGCTTTATTTTCAAATTACTACAAGTTCTATAAGAAAAACTTGTTTTTTTACCAGTAAATTGTTTTAATTCGGGCATGGCTTGTAAAATAGCTCAGTTCTTTGAGATAACTTTTCTAACCTCATTCGTTCTTCTGTTAAATGTAGTAACATAACTAAGGCAGAAATCTTTTTGCCTTTCACAGTATGCTAATGGAGGCATTTCATCATTAAAATATGGCCTTGCTGAAGTACCTCTATTTGATACAACTTCAGACCTAATTAATTTCAACATGTGATCTTCGTACTCCATCGCTTTGAACTCATCTAACATATCATTCATTTGTGCAGTACAACTGGTCTCATTCATATTAAGTCTACTTGCTCATGAAAATTGACTTAACTATGCCCTTAAAAATATGAGGTACATGCATACTCTGCCTATGGATGTATCTATTAGCTTGAACTTGCTATTTATATATACATATTCCAATACATTGGGGTGTGTTCGTTATTTTAACATTTAAGAAATTCACTTCTTTCTCTGAGCTACTAAATTTAAAATTGAGAAAACTAGTTGTATTCCCTAGATATTCTACAAATTGATTCAATTCTTGTTGAAATCTGTGCCAGATCATAAAGATGTCATCTACAAAATGCTTGAAAAGTAATAGCTTAATCTGGTGTTGTCAGCCTTCATTTAATCCTTGTCCTGTGGGTTCAGTTTAGAATATCTGAATTGACTCTGCTGTTACTACAGCCCGTGAGAACCAAAAACTCTCGACGTAAGTCCTACCCAGAACGCTCTTCTCCAAATTACCTCAGAATTTGTTTGCTGGTTCCTGTGACAGACATGTCACTAACTTTTAATGTCCAGCTAAGTGTTATTTCTCTGTTGTATCTTACTCCTTGTGGTGAGGGGACTTGTAGTTGTGTCTTCAGTTCCAGCCCCTTTGGGGTCTGGAACCCTTTCTTCTGTGACCCCACCTACTGTACTCTTCCTCCATTACCCTCCTCTGAGGCCTTGGAAATCCCAGCTTCAAGTTTCCTAGCACTGACTGTTTCATTTCTGACGAGATCTTCATCTCCAGTTCAGATTTCTACTCTTGAGTTCTTTGGCTTTGTCAGATCCAGAGAACTCTTGAGGTTGTGGCTATGCTGTTTGTTCCGAGAGGTGGGACTCTACTCTGGTGTTTTCATACCCATCCCTGCACCTTGGGGGTTCAGCACTCATTAGCTCTACCCCAGCTTCGGCTTTAGGGGTCATTTCTTTGGAGTGGGGAGTGACCACAGTTCCGAGGCAGTCTTTCTCAGTTCTGGGCTCCCTTCCCTCTTTGGTGGAGGGGGGGGCTGCCTTCTAGGCTATGGTGAGGGCCCTGTCCACTGTGGGCATCCAGTCAGTTCTTCCCCTATTGGAGCAGTTCCCCGATCCTTCCTCAATTCCAGAGCTTCCTCCACTCCCAACATTTGGATAGCAAGCACCGAAGGTGTAGGATGCACCTGTTCAGGTTTTGTCCTCTTCTGATACCTCCCCAGATCACCCCACTGAGGAAGTTCCTCAAAAGAGGAAGTGTAAGAGGAAACACTTGGATTCCCCGGAGGAATCCATCACAGAGGACACTGATTTTGATGAAGGGGAGGTTTCCTCTTGGTTACCTCTAGAAGATGTCTCCTTTGGAGACATCCTTGAGGTCCTTAAACAGAAGGGTGGCTGGACACCCCAAAAGCCCTCTTCAGAGGAATCAGTGTACCTGCAGGCCTTTGGCGTTCAACCATCTACCTCTTGGGTTACTCTGCCTGCTGATGAGCTCATTAAGTTGATCTCGCAGTGGGTGTGGAAGGCTCCTGACATCATAGAACCCATCCCCAAAAGCCCAGACAAGATTTTAACTGCACCAGAGGCCACCTTATTTTATATTTCACAAAGATAGGGTTTCACTGAGAACAAACCTTTTTTGTCAAGGGTGGTGTCAGAAAAGAATACCAATCAGGCAGTCAGTCTACCAGTATTTTTCCCAGTTACTCAAAGGGGAGTACTGTATGTATTTACTTAGACGTTCATAGAACAAAAGACAAAAGAAAGTCTGACCAGCTTTTTGTTTCCTTTGCAAGTACTAGAATGGGCAAGCCAGTTACCAAAGTCACTTTATCTAGGTGGCTAAAATATTGTATTTCCTTTATATACAACAAGAGGAGAGTTGAATTACCTGGGCCTGTTGAGGCATACACTACCGGAGCTTTCGCTACTTCAGCAGTCTTCCAAGCTAATGCTTCCATGGATGAGATTTGTGCAGCAGCAACATGGGCTACCCTACATACCTTCATTACTCATTACAAATTAGATTTGGTCTCTAGGGGAAGAGCATCATTTGGTTCTATAATGCTCAGGAATATCCTTCCAGGAGTCTTCCCAAGATCTACGGTAGCTGGGGACGCTGTCCCACAGGTCAAGAATTAAATGAAGATTGACAGCATCAGATAAAGAAGTTATGTAGTTACTATAACCTTCCATTTTTGTTGTCCATCTTCATTTATCCTTGACTCCCCACCCTCCATCCACCTTTCTTTCAGACCTCTTGGTAGAATGATTTATGGTCCTAGTTATAACGTTTGCCACCCATGACACCAGATACGGTCTCCATGAAGGTATTATTAAGATTATACTTTGCCTTTTTCTATCTGCCAACTTGATCTGAGTTAATTTGGAGAGGAGCATTCTGGGTAGGACTTGAGCTTGAGAGTTTTTGGTTCTCGTGGGCTGTAGTAATTGCAGAGTCGGTTCCAATATTCGGAATTGAACCCACAGGTCAAGTATAAATGAAGATGAACAACACAGATGGAACGTTATGTTAAGTACATAACTTCTTTTTTGTGATTATTGGATGACCTTGAAAAACAAACTCATCCTCCCATTGACAAAGTACAATAGTAGCATAGCTATTAGCCATGGCTGTACCCACGGCTATGCCAGTACGCATTACGTATACTTGACTTTCAGAAAATAAATACATTACTTGTAAGGACCAAATCTAATAACTGACATATATAATCTATGTCCCTGGAGTACAGATCTGTTCTATCGTGTAAAAAGTTCCATAACGCATCTAAACCATAATCCGGAACTACAGTGAACAAGGAATTAATATCCAATGTCGGAAATAAAAATTCAGTGATACTATTAGACTGCTTCCATATATATAATTTGTTTAGAAAATCTTCTGCATCACAAATGTAACTTCTTATTTTACACAGATATTTACTTAGAGCAGATTTGTGTTTACCTTTAAAATGTCGACTGTACACAGTCAAATGGCGGCACTGCCAAAATGTTTCCACGACACCAGTACCGCCGAAATGTCCCCCCCAAAAATAGAACTTCAACATTTCTGACTGTGCTACACCTACAAGCAAGTGCTAACATGGGTCAAAAAGGGGTCAAGATTTTGCAGTTCGGAACTTCGGCATTCGAGGTTTTGAGAAGATGCAGTTCGGTGTTCGCAGAAGCGAGTTCGACATTCCAACCATCAACATTTTGAAGGTAAACTGAGCACTCCGCAGTTCAGTTAGTTTAGATGATCAGATAGTGGGCAGGGTCCAACTATTCAAGGTCAAATTAAGTAGAGAAAATATGAAAGAATAGCCTTTAGAGCTATTCAAGCTAAGATAAAATGCCATGCAGTAGTAGTAAGAACTATTTGTAAATTAAATACCAAACAGTAGTAAAGAAAATCTTGCTGTGATTAAAATTACTTCCCTGTTGTGAATAAAAACAGCTTCATGTTCTTTGCACCAAAGTAACAAATCTTCTTGTTGCAATTAAAAATACCTTCACTTATTATTCACTAATTAGTAGCAAAACACCACATCTTTGTTGGGTGAAACTTATAGAAATAAATATATATAAATAAGAATAATAAATTAGCTGAACAGTAACATAAATATGTACAGGAATCTGTATTTTATAGATGTCAGGTGGTGGGGAAGTAGCAATGAAGAAGGGAACAGGAAGCTGTAGTGCAGCAGGAGATTGAGTGATGGTGGGTACTGAAAGCTGGGATCCTACCTGTGTCCTTGCTGGACAGGAGAAACAGGTGCTGACTTTGAGGTAACATGGGACAAATTCTTGGCTAGGCTTATAAGGGCCTCTGGGCCAATAGCCTAGGATCATCCTATGAACCTATATATATATATATATATATATATATATATATATATATATATATATATATATATATATATATATATATATATATAAAATGAGGTCCCTTGATTCACCCCCTTCCAGAGACAGTAGGCCTCATGGGGGGTGGATCAAACTTTTATGTACTTTTGGCAAGCCATATAAAAATGGTATCACAGGGCATATAACAGTAAAGTAATTAATCAACTCAACAGATGCATCTTCAGACAGTTGCAGCTCATATACAGCCATATAACAATAACATAATAATCTAACAGGTCCAACAACTTACTTTACCTAGTCCCTTACCCACTCCTCACTCCATCCCAATCCTACTTCCCCACTTTAGGCCGTGGCTTTTACAATCCTCTCTATTTTCCTCTTACCTCTATTACTTCTTCTCATTCTTACATCTTGTACTACTCCGTTACCAACTGTCCATAGAGATCCACTAATCCCCATACTAACCGCTTCTAATCGCTGCAGTACTCTATTACAATCTCCTCCTCTATCTTTTCCATGAACATCTCTCTGCCTAAAATCAAACTTTCTCCCACTCTCTCTAGCATCTAAAATCAAGACTAAGTACTTGACCTACAACCCACTTAAATTCAAATTTTACCACCTTCATGTAGCCATGCTTCTATCAGGAGACATCCATCACCCCCCCCCCAATGCATAACTCTACCTCTCCCTACTTAATAAAATCATCCTCTCCAAACAAACATATTTTCGTTTACTCTATGAGCGCCCATAGTATTTTAAACAAAGTTAGTGAAATCCATGCCTGGATAGCCATCACACCCCAATGTCATCACCCTAACAGAGACTTGGATAAAACCCCAAACCTCTGATAAAGGCATTCTCCCCCCTGGTTATAATATACTCCACATAGATCACCAAAACAAAAAAGGGGGTGATGTTGCCATCTTCTACTCCAATCACCTCACTCTTACAAGTATTATGAAATTGATCCCATCCTTTTCTCCTGCTGAACTACTAACAGCTAACCTTAAAATCAATTACCACACCAGTATCACAGAAGCAGCCATCTATATTCCTCCAGGAGACAACATTCCTCTGCTCAAAAATATTCTTTCATACTTTTTTTAACACATCCCCAGTGAAACTGTCCTCCTTGGGATGTCAGCATTAACTGGTTAACTCTCAGAAATCCAGACTCTAGTACTCATATTAATTTATATGGCTTTACACAGCTAATCTCCCAACCTACTCATATAAACGACTATCACACTTCTAGTACTCTTATTGACTTGGTACTTTTATCTAATCCTTCCAAATATCATAACCCTGAAACCCTACCAAACACCCTGAGTGATCACTCCCCTATAAAAGTGCTTAGTTTCACTTCCCACTTCTCAAAACCTCCTAGATTTATTACTTGTCGCAAACTCTCTAACTTCCATCCAGAAACCTTTAATGCCCTCCTCTCTAAAGTAAACTGGAAATTCCTTACCCAGCTCCCCTTAGAAGCAGCAGTCCTAGCTTTCATCTCCACTTTCTTTAGCATCTTAGACACACTTGCTCCTCCTCACAAAGTCCGAATTAAGTCCAACATATCTCCATGCCTTTCAAAAGCCACTCCCTTACCCTTATGATAACTAGAGACAAATTATGGAAAAAATGCTCACAAACTAAGCTCCCTGCAGACTTGCAGAAATATAAAGAACTCAGAAATATGACAAAAAAGACAAAAACAACGATAAAAAGGACTTCTATAACAAACCTCCCACAGCCCTAAGATCTAATCCTAAAAAATTCTGGAACTCTATTAACCAAATATTACATCCCGGTAATCTTAGCTCCTCCAATCCATGCCCAAACAAGACATCTGAAGAAACTGCCACTATCTTCAATACCTATTTTATCGATTCAATATCTAAGCTACTCCACCCTAACCCAAACTCCTCTATTACTAACATCTCCAACTTTTCTGAACCTACTCCTGATACTATCCCCTCAAATACCTTATCCCTCAAACCTGTACCTACTAGCTACATCAAAACTCTACTCTCTAAATTAAAACCATGCTCAGCATCAGCTGACAATATTCCTTCCACTTTTCTTCTACTAGCAGCTGACTCTGTTGCTCTCTCTGTATCTGTCCTAATTAATCGCTCTATCTCCGAATCTAAAGTCCCTTCCATCTGGAAAAAATGCTACACTCTACCTATACACAAAGGGGTAACTCCTCTGATATCTCCAACTTTAGACCTATCACTATCATCTCCCCTCTCTCTAAAGTACTAGAAAAATGTATTCATAAACAAGTTATGCAGTATCTAATACAGGAAAATCTGCTTACACCCACTCGACACTGCTTCATACCCAAACATAGCACCACTACAACTCTGTTATCCTTCCTCAACACTGTCTCTATAGCCATGGATGACCATAAACTCATTTCTTGCCTATTCTTGTACCTCTCAAAAGCTTTCGACACTGTCTCTCACACTCTTCGGCTGCACAAACTGCATAACCTCAACTTCTCTTCTGATACTGTTGCATGGTTCTCCCGCTACCTCACTGATCTCAATCAGTGAGATAGCACTCTGCACTCTCCCCTCCTCTCCCTGTAAAAATGGGTGTACCTCAGTGGTCTATCCTAGGGCCTTTACTTTTTAATATCTTTACTAATCAGTTCTATACCTCATGTCCTCCGTCATCTTTAGTGCAATGTGCAGATGACTCTACAGTCATCATCTTAGCCAACTCTCCCTCTAAGCTCTTCTCAGCTACTCAGGCACCTTTTTATTTAGCCGAAACATGGCTCTCCAACAACCAGCTCATCTTTAACCCTAGAAAAACAAAGCTGTTACTCTTTCTACCTAAAAAATTCAACAATATTAAACCCTCCTTCTCCATACTTAATCCCTTAATAACACTCCCATTCAGGTAGAATCCAGCACTAAGCTCTTAGGCATATAACCATCGTCGATCAGCTTAAATTTGACTTGGATGTTAATAACTGTATCAGAAAGACTCATTCAAAACTAGGGCTCCGTTACCTTAACAAGAAATTCCTTACCTCTGAAGAGATTACTCTCTCATTTACCTACCTTCTACCCAGTCTAATGTACAACTCTCAAATTCTCACAAATCTTAACTCTACACTCCTGACCAAACTGGAATCTACCTACAACAAGTTAGCTAGATTTGCTGCCCAACAAACCTACAAATCCCATCACGGTTTCTCTCTAAAACACCTAAACTGGCTTGAATTACCCCACCAGCTTCTTCTTTCTCATCTCCAGATCATCCAGTCTAAATCTATCCTATACCAGCCTTCCTACTGCCTGGCACTATCCCCTCTCATATTCCATTATTCTCTCTCCAGACCTCTCGAAGCTCTAACCAAGACCTACTACAAATCTGCAAACCCAAGTCTAAATTTGGATGTAACATGTACAGCTATCACCCGACTATTGCCTGGACTAGGCTCCCACTAGAAATCAGGACCCTTACACATCCTAAACAATTTAAGACAGCCACCAAAGGGCACTTTAAAAGTCACTGGTCCTGCCACTGCACTCTCCCTCCTTAAACATCCCCTACTTTCCCATACCTTAATCTACTTTCTGCCCTTAACTTACTCTTCTCACTAGCTCTCTCTAATCTTCCTTGACTACTCTTTCTACTGTCTTCTAAAACCTATTAAGCAAATCGCCTCAGAGAAACATTCTATTGTAATTGCCTTGCCTTCATCCAACTACATTGTGATAAAACTGGGTTTTTGAAACCACTTACCCTACAAACTATAGTCATCTTAATGACATATTTCTTTTTATACATCTTGAAATAGTTTTGCTATACTCCTGATTATTGACACTATAAAATTGTATTGCTACTTAATGCCTTGTAATAATCCTGTAACATTGATGTTCAATGCTAATTTATAATGAAAATTGTGTAATATGTTGTAGCTTTTCTGTCCGGGCCTCCACTGAAAAAGGGCTCTTCAGTTCAGTCGGACATACCCGGTCAGCAAATGTAAAATAAAATAAATAAATATTCACTCAAGAAATACGTTTTTTAACTTCTAGCATTTCTATCTTAGAAAATGTACTTTCATCTGATAAAAACTTATTCATAATCTCAACATAATCCAATTTGTTCGTTATTAACTGCTGCACTCTTATTGGCTTGGTTTATCACAATATCAGCATTTTCTTAAGTTCTTAAGTACAACATGCTCTTCAGATGTTAAATTGTAAAATCTATCCTTCATTTTGGTCTCCTATAAGGAATGTAATTGTTCACAAATTTCCTGAAATGCTGAAACAACTGGAAAACTGTTGGGAATAAATACACTGGATTACCTACAGAACTGATTAGTTGTATTCACAGAACTTCTAAATATTAATTTTAAGTTCGAATTACCAGTGCAAAGTTTTAAATCTGTTAAAGCATAAACAATAATGTCACCATTAGAAGGAATAAACTGAAGTTCTCTCTGTAGCACTGATGCATCTCCAGGTCTGAAAATCAGGCTAGCCCTTTTTGAGTATGTCAACCAGCTGGTCCAGGGTATTGGAGTTAAGAGTCCAGGAACCTTAGGGCAAGTGAGTCAGAACACGTATAATTTACCCAGTCAATGGATGGGTAATTAAAGTCACCCAGAACCAGGGTTTTTGGTTGTATCTTAACTGACTCGAGTAGATCTAAGCAGGCTGAGTGGATGCCCTGATTCATGGAGGGGCATCCTATAGCTGTCAATTACCTGAAGAGGGGTCTTACCTACAGTCAATTATACCTGAAGTAATTCAAGGGAATCATGCTGTTTAACCAGTCAAGAGGTATAAATGCTAGACCCTGGGTATATTTCTAATTTCCCATCCAGTGGTCCAGGTTTCTCTTGAATAGAATTAGGAAAGACTTTGCTTCACAAGGATGAGAAGCCTGTTCCAGAGAAGCCTTATTTTGGCGAAGATGTACTTGTACAACAAAGAACCACTTATTCAAGACAAGAGAAGATAATTTGTGCAGCAGATGTATTATAGGTGTTTACTACACTAATGACCACTGGGGTCTTTATAAGTCTTGCTAAGCTTCCCTTATTTATCCCACAAGTCTGTGCTTTGCCTTAGAGGTTATTTTAAGGGGTGTATGTAAGTTAAGGCAAGATTTACAGGCTGCCTCTGTCGCTATGAGACATAGGTGTTAGACCTGGAGTATGTTTCCAATTTCCTATCCATTGGTCCAAGTTTCTCTAGAATAGAGTAGAAAAGAGCTCTGCTTTACATAGATGAAAAGCCTGTTCCAGAGAAGGGGAATTCTCCAGGAAAGATACCTGTCCCTCCAGCATGTCCTATTCATGTTACAAGGAATGTTTAAATCACTAGATTCAGTAATTCTAATGTTGTTTGTTTTGCATATATGCAAAAGGTCTATCAGAGTGGAATCCAAGGATGCCTTTTATGCCAGTAATAGTATCTCAACAGTCTGTAAGAAATGAGTATAGTGATGGGGCTTTGAGGCAGTCCGCGAAGGATATGCTTGTTTACACATGTATTCTTTTTGTGAGGGACCTCTATGGATGTTCCTGTTGTATCTGCCTATTCAGGTACATACGGAAGGGGGTTTTGTACTCCATGATAGGCCAAATGTAATGGAATAATGACTTCCGTGGACCTAGATGCTATGCCTTTGCTTATACGTTAAGTAACATAGAATGATTTCCTTATCTTAAACCCATGTCGGCCCAAAGCCAGTTTACTATATCCCAAATCCCTGACTACTAGTTGTACTCTTAGGGGTGTGTTATTGATGAGTTAATTTCCTGGGGTGGCTGACTTCCAAAAAGGTAATATTACACATTACTTTGCACTGAAATTTACACAGTGGTATTGGCACCAGTCATTTGTCTGTGTTGGTCCTTCACTGTAGGATGTTAGTGTTGTATCAAATAGCTTTGCCAGGTCAAGCAGTCAATATACACCATTTTGCTCTTATCCATTTGCTTGGTGACCCTCTCAAAGAAGTCCACCAGGCTGATTATGCATGATCTGCCACTGATTAAACACTGGATCCAACCCAGTTTGTTTTCAAGATGTGCTTTGTCCTTATTAATCATTTCCATGGTAATTTTTTCCATGGCTTTTCATAGAAGACTAGTCTGACTTACGGATCTTAAGTTCCTGGGGTCCGTTGATGGTCTGATCTGGTGTAGAGGAATGACTGTTGCAGCTCTCCATTCACATGGCACAAAGCCTGTCTGGAGACTATAATTAAACAGTGACCAATGGAGCCAATAGGTCATGCTTCAGGCTGTTTACGAGGCATTCTAGGATATTATCAGGGCCCATCAATACAATGTTTTTGGCCATAGAGGGCACATCTAGGACATGCTCCCTTGAAGGGTGGGGGATCTGTTTGATGGCATTTACTGGTGGGTGGCGGTGTGTAAAATTGGAGCGGATTTTGTCAGCCAACAGATTTGCTATATTTTCCTGCTCCACGTAGGTGGCTCCATTTGCAATGAGTTCTGCACGCTGCTGTGTGCTACCTTTGAGGTTTCAGACATAGCTAACGAAAGCCTTGTGATTGTACTTTGCCTGGGAGGCTATATTTAGCACAAATTTGGCTTTAGTACACTTGGTTTCTCTCTTGGTTGGTTGTTTAGATTGATGAGTGTTTTTTATCCTACTGGATGTAGCCTTTCTTAATTTTGGCTATGACTTTTTTTCTTTTTGTTGTACATCTTGTTTGTTTGGATTCCACCAGAGTAGTTTGTGTTTTGAGTTTGTTCTTTGCTTATGTCTGGTGGGTACAGCTGTCTTTATGCATGTATTGACATGATTGTACAGGGTTTCTGTGAACAGTTCCACATAGGCAGCTGTGTTCTGATTTGGGGAGGGGGGCTTGATTAATAGCAGAAAGTTTGTCCTAGAATAGCACCTAAATGTTACAGGATTAACTGGGGTCATAGAATGAATTGTTTTATTATGAGGGAGATGCACTTGTGGTCTGACCTTACCAGGGAGGACACTACACGGGGGGGGGTTACAGGATTCTCGTGTGTGTGAGTACCAGGTTGAGTATGTTGACCTTAGTAGGCATATGGACTATCTGGACCAAGGTATTTGTGTTTACAAAATATAGAAATCTTTGGGCCTATAAGCTTGGAGTCATGTAAATATTCTAGTTTATAGTGGGGTAGTTGAAGACCTCCATGAATATGGTATTGGCTTAAATGGTGAGAGCCTCCAGTAAGTCCAAGTACAAGATTTGGGTTTCTTGTGTCATAGAGGGTGACTTATAACTTGCAAGTATATGATACAAGACCTTTGTTATGTAAATCTGGACATGCAGAAGCCCAAACTTGTTATCCTGTTTGACTATTTTTGAGGTGAGTTTGTTATAGATTGTGACACCTCCAACTTTGATCCCTGCCTGTGCAGTAGCTGGCCTAAATGTGTGGAAGGCATTGTAGCCCTGCACTGCTGGGGTGTTCTCCACAGCATTAAACCATGTCTCAGTGACTACACAGACGTCCACATTCTTCAGGGTGAGGAGAGCCTGAAGGACGTGAAGTTTTATTTAGACAGCTGGCTTTGAGTAGTAACACCTTAAGATCCCCTTGGGTTGGTTTTACTGTGTCAGAAGGTTTGTCAGTTTGGCATTGCCTAAAAAAAGGCACTATGGGGAAGGACAATGTTTTAACCAATATTCAAAAGCTTGGATGGGACAGGTGCAAACCATTCTTGGCAAATCAATGTGGTCTGTTGACCATATCCTCCCATGCTAACAAATATTGTACCCCCTTGGAGTAACACCAGAAACTAAGCCAATTACTGAAGTAAATCATCTTTTGTTCATATTGTGGCATCATCCTTGGTGAAGTTAAAATGCTGTTCGGTGCTTGGCACATACCCCCCCTGGGACACATAATCCAAGAGCTCCATAAAGTTTCTTTTCATATTGTCTAGGGAGATTTGTCACAAGTCATTTGCACCTACATTGACTAGGAAAGAGTTGTACTGATACTTGTAGTCTAATGACTTGAGTTTTGGGATGATTTAATGGATCCTGGCCCATGGTAGACAACTGACTATGGTTTTCTCCTTATTTAGCTGGGTGAGCAGGGCATCTATATGATTCACAATGAAGTTTCCTATGACTAAAATATTGGGTAGTGTTTTGGTTTGCCTTATGGGCTTTATAGTTGAGGCTCCAAAGGGTGTGGCTGTATGTGTTGCATTGGGTGTTGTTTTGGTGGAATGCTTTTGGGGTTGCTAAGAACTCTCTTTCTGTAAGACTAATGGTCAGGAGGCCTTTGGGGTTTGGGAAGGTTGCTTTCAAGTGCCTCTGCATATGTTGGTCTGTGTATTGAGTTAGTGCTATGTGCGATAGATGTAATGCTTACATTTCTGACAGCCTGATTATTTTGAATGCTTTTATGTAAGAGTCTTGCAGCAGTGACATTGTGTAATTATCTCTCACATACTGTATCCATTTTTCTAAGGATTAGTTGGTTGTCACTGAACATTTGACAATTCCTACATTGTTTTAGGATGTCTATCCAGTTTGTCAAGTCTTTTTAGTTGAACTACAAAAGGGCGACACAGCATGGGTTTACAGTGGCCATCTTTCTCACCTGAGGTGCTTTACAGTCTGTATGCAGATGACTTTAAAATGGCAAAGCTGATTACATGTGTTATGGATAACAGCATATCTGCAGAAGAACTTGACTAAATTAACCAGATGGGCACAGGAAAATAATGTGCTGATATGTGCAGAAATGGGAAAAGGGAATTGTGATGGATGATGGAAATACATAAAAAACTAACAATATGGGATTTGGAAGACCTAGAGTAAAGGGCGAATATGTAGTACAGCATGCAGTGATTGAAACTGTGGATTCATTTAAGGGCCTAGGTACATTGGTAGAATCAGGTTTGAGTTTTTCTGATCAAATCAGCCAATTGGTGAATGATAGTTATGAAACTGTAGGTTGTATGAAAAGATTTATAATGTCTAGTGAATCAGGAATAATATAATCATTGGTAGCAAGTTATATTGCATCCAAACTAGAGTATGAATAATAATATAGGAACCTTATAAGCAAATTAACGTGAGTAAATTGGAAAGAGTTTAGCGGAAATATGCCAATGGCATCCATGATGCTAAAGTTTGTTATGAAAGATTAAAATATCTGAACTTGTACAGTATCTCACGTGGATATTTGAGACCTTGTGTAGGTATATAGGACATTTAGAGACAACAAACTCCGTGAATGCTTGTGGTTTTCAAAGAGTAGTAGCGAGATTGTGTAGGAGATTTATGAATGTCAAATGTTCTAATTAGTTTTCTGTGAAGGTAGCTGATGCTTGGAATAGCCTACCAAATTATATTAAAGTAAGCAATAGTTTATCTTTGTTAAGGGCATCTTGGACACTTATGAGCATGACTGCTATCTTTGCAGGCTAGAAGGACATTATTAACTGCACCTGAAATATTTGTATGTATGCAAGGATGCCTAGTACGATCAGAATTATCCTGTCTTCTAACTTAGTGTAGAAAAATAAATAAAATTATAAGATATATATTAATATCTTATAAAGAGACCCATGTATACTACATTATCATATAAAATAATTGCATTTTCTTTCATCTCTAACGGCTCCTCCCTCAAATTTCTAATTTATCAAAACAAATGTAAATATTCAAGTAAGGTGTACTTGTACCTTAACCATGTCTCTTTTTCTTTGTTGTGTGGAATAAGATGCTATTAGAATACAAACAAATGCTTTGGATATAGATAATTGTATCAGTTGCTGTTCTTCCAAAGACAAAAATGCTTCCCTCATATTGATAACTGTGATCCAATGACCTGAGTGCATGCGTAATGTGGTGGATCTTAGCCCCTGATAAGCAACTGACCGTAACTTTCTCCTTACTCAGCCTGATGAGAGGGACATCAGTGTGTCTCAAAATAGCGGCTCCAATGAGTAGAATATTGGATTTTGTGGTGACTTGCCTTATGGGCTTAGAGGTGGAGGCTCCATGAGATGCAGCTCTGTATGTATGTACTTACAAAGAGACAAGGT
Source organism: Protopterus annectens (assembly GCF_019279795.1). Taxonomy (NCBI): domain Eukaryota; kingdom Metazoa; phylum Chordata; order Ceratodontiformes; family Protopteridae; genus Protopterus; species Protopterus annectens. The sequence continues at coordinate 687,728,314 of NC_056727.1, read as the reverse complement.
TTACAGCTGCCTAAGACAGTTTGGGCTTATTCCACTAGAGCCATGGCGACCTCCTCAGTCTTTCAGTCTAGAGTGTCCATGGATATTTGCGCAGTAGCCACCTGAGCTACCCCTCATATCTTAATTAGTAATTGCATATTAGATTTGATCTCTACAGGTAGGGCTTCCTTTGATTCAATTGTTCTGAAGAATATCCTTCCAGAGGGCCACCCAGGAAAAAGGTAGCTGGGGATTCTGTCCCATATGTGAGGATAAAATGAAAATTGACAACATCAGATAAAATAGTTACATACTCAACATAACGTTCTATCTGTGTTGTCTATTTTCATTTTTCCTCAACAACTTGCCTTCCATCTCCCTGTCCCTTCCTCTTTTAGATGAGCAAGCTGACCTAAATTTGACAATTGGAATAGTCTGTAACACCAGAAGTAGTCTTTGCCTTTGTCAGT
>NC_056727.1:687580365-687720365 GCF_019279795.1 Protopterus annectens | reverse complement strand
TCGCTGAGGAGAGTTCCTCCATCCATCCACCCAACAAGGAGTCTCCGATGGATAGATTTGAGAAGCGGGTTTACGCTTTATTGACCTTAGCTTTAAGGTCTTTGAACTTCCTGGCACATTTTACCAGACTTCAAAGGGATCTGATCAAGGAGCTATCAGATACCCTAGCAGGATCTGTCTCTGTGGGAGACCAAGAGAAAGTTGCTTCCCAGTTAGCTACCCTGGAGTCTGTGTCAAACTCCTCCATGAGGCTTATTGCCCATGCAGCCAAAGGGACCACCACAGCGGCGGGTTCAGGCATAGCCATAAGAAGACATGCCTGGATGCATCTATGTGATTTTGTAGAGCCATTTAAGTCATCATTCGTCAGTGCCCCTTTTGACAGATCGTATCTGTTTGGCCTCAAGGTAAGAGAAATGTTTTCCAGGTTTGAGAAGGATGGTAAGACCCTTTCTGCCATAGGGGTATATTTTTCCACTCCCCGAAGATCTTTTTCCAGGAATCATAAGAGTGGTGGAAAAATGTGGTTCAGAAAGTCTCAAGGGCCTTTCCAGGATACATGTGGAGCCAATTCTGTCAGAGGCAGAAGGGGGAACTACAACAAACGACGCCCACAAGACAGAAGTGGCCTGCAGAACCAGGGTTCCAGGGATTCCTTTCGAGGGAAGCCATATCAGCACTCCTGAACAGAGGCCCAATTGTCTTCTTCTGGAGGCAGTCAGGGAGTGCTTATCACTGCACCAAGACCCCTGGATATGAATAGCTTCCAATACCCTGGGTATAGAGGATCATTTTCAGAGGCTATTCAGTTCCATTTTCTCTTCCTGTCCCGTATGCAAAAACATCCCTGATGTTCCACCCAGTCAGAGGGAACAAGCAGCAATAGAAATAAAAAAGCTGCTAGAAAAAGTCATCCAAGAAGTCCCACCAGACCAAAGAGAGTCTGGAACATACTCAAGATTGTTTTTAGTGCCAAAAAAATAGGGGACTGGAGACCAAATTTGGATCTCAACACAGAACAAGTCAGTTTGTCAAACCAAGTTCCAGATGGTCATGGTAAAGTTCATACTTTCTTTCTTGGAGATGGACGACCGGATGTGCTCAGTAGATCTTCAGGATGCATATTAACATATAAATATGGACAAACAATCCAAAGATTTCTCCACTTCCGGCTGGGAGACACCAATTCAAGGCACTGCCCTTTGGATTCACCTCAGCCCCCAGAGTGTTCACAAAATGCATGGCAGCAGTAGCAGCTCACTTGAGAATGCAAGGGTTCCAGGTGTTTCTGTACTTGGACGACTGGCTCATCACCACTCCAACCAGGCATCTTCTGATAGAAACAAGGGACTTTGTTCTCCAGACCTGCGCTTATTTGGGAATAACAGTAAACTAAGAAAAATCCCAGTTGACTCTAACTCAGACTTTACAGTTCATAGGGACTGTACTAAATATGACAACAGTAGCTTCTCTTCCTCCCAAAAGGCTTCAGACAATCAGAACACAGGTTCAAAGGATAATACACATTAAGAAAGTATCTGCTCATCTAATCCTACAGGCCCTGGTCTCCATGGCAGCGACTATAACTCTAGTACTCCTAGCGAGGTATCACACAAGAATTCTACAGAGGCTTCTGGCTCTTCAGTGGTTCTTTTTACACTGTCCCATATCGGACCAGATTTTGATCACCAACCACTGTAGAAAAAATGTAGTAAGCTGCCCCATTCACCCCTTAAGAACCCTAGACCATAGTGACCACAGACCCTTCCGAGATAGAGTGGGGGCACTTTCTGATCAAGACTGTCCAAGGCACTTTAATCCTCCTTAGAGGCCAACTTGCAAATCAGTGTTCTGGAGATAAGAGAGGTGGTGTTTGCTTTTCAAGCCTTTCAAACTGCTGTTCCTCTGGGAATGATTGCAGTTCAGACCGACAATATATCAGTAGTCTGGTACATCAACAAACAAGGAGGAATGAAATCGTACCCCCTTTGTCACTTAGAGTGTGGCAGTGGGCAATCTCTTCCAGCTGCTTTCTGATAGCAATGCACATTCCAGGGAAATCCAATACTATAGCGGACAAACTGAGCAGATGTATTCTCATGGCTGATGTCTCAATCCAAAAGTGGCAGATTTTCCATCAGTGGGACCAGCTTTGCTGCGACCTGTTTGCCTCTCCCCTAATCAAGTGAAGCAACTACTTTGCCCTAATTCCACCTCTGGGGAGTCACAGAGAGATGTGCTTCTCCACATTTGCCCCCTCCCCCCCCAAGAGCACTATACGCCTTTTCCACGATTCCTCTAATCCCAAAAATCCTACAGAAGAAAGCACTCAAGTTGAAGAGCAAAGTAAGCTTCATTGCACCCTTTTGGCCTCAACAGATATGGTTCCCCTTTCTTTGGCCTCATCTAATTCAACAACCTTGGATTCTGCACCCAGCTCCAGACTTTGTCCCATCCAGAGGGATTAGTTCATCCAGACATTTCGAACCTCAAGCTGACAGCATGGTTCCTCCAGTTCCACTAATTGCCAGGTGAATTAATCTCTGTTCCTCTGTATGCCACATTCTCATAGCTTTACACAAGCCATCCACCCATAAACTATACCCTAGTAAATGGAAGAGATTTACTATCTGGGATTGTGAAAGGGAATATTGGCCACCTTTCTGCATCTATTGATAATATATTAGACTTCCTAGCCTCTCTTTCCTATGTAGGGGCTTCACGTTCTACCATTAAAATTCAACTATCGGCAGTTTCTAATTTCCATAATGTTTTCGAAGAACATTCCTTAGCTTCCCACAAACTTTTGTAAATCCTTCTTAAAAGGGACACTTTTGTTGAAACCTCCCTTTAAGGACCCAGCTCCACCTTGGGATTTAAATCTAGTGTTACAGACTTTTGTTTATTGCCCTTTTGAACCATCTGCAGACTGTGATCTAAAATTGTCATGGAAAACTTTATTTTTATTAGCTACAATCTCCACAAGGAGTATGTCAGACATTCAGACTTTATCATGTAGGCCACTTTATCTGATCTTTCACAAGCAGTCTTTCCTCCTTTCTACCTAAAGTAGTCTCAGAATCCAGTATCAGACAATTGAGTTGCCAGTCTTCTTCCCCAACTTTACTAACAAAGGTGACTACTGCCAACACTTTCTAGATGTTCATAGACAATTATGTTTTTATCTTCACAGAATGAAACATGAGAAAATCTGGCAAGCTATTTGTTTCCTTTTCTAATACAAGGGTTGGCAAACCAGTCAGCAAGGTGACCTTAGTGAGATGGCTCAAGGATTGTACTTCCTTTATCTGCAATAAGAACAAAATTGATTTACCTAGGCCAATTAAGGCATACTCTACAAGATCTGTAGCCACTTCAGCAGTTTTCCAATCAAGGCCTTCAACTGATATTTGTTCAGCAGCAACTTGGGCTTCTCCACAAACCTTTATTACTCAATACAGGTTGGATTTGGTCTCATTGGGTAGAACATAATTTGGTTCAGTGGTGCTCAGGAATATAATTCTGTGAGTCCTCCCATGGTCTAAGGTAGCTGCAGACTCTGCCCCAATTGTCAAGGATAAAATGAAAATTGACAACATCAGGTAAATAAGTTGTGTACTTACCATAAGGTTCTATCTGTGTTGTCTATTTTCATGTATCCTTGACATCCCTCCCTCCATCCCCTGGCCTTTGAAGACTTTTTGGTGGAATGGATACTTTCATATTACTTATTATACTTGTTAAGGCATAGCAGATATGGTTTCCACCAAGGCCTCCTTATCTATGCTTTATTTCTAATCTGCAAATTCGACTTGAGTTAAGTGAGAGAGGGAGATTATGGGTAGGGGCGAAGCTTGAGAGTTTTTGGCCTACACGAGCTGTAGTAATGGCAAAGTCTGTTCTGATATGATAACTGAACCCAATCTTCAAGGATAAATGAAAATGGACAAGATGGAATGTTATGGTAAATACATAACTTTTTTCCAGCAAGTTGCAATTAGGGAGCTTTCTTGTTTCAATTCCCCACAGGCAATGAGGGCATTAGTGGGTAATCTCTGAGAGCAGGAGGTTGAAAGGCTCATTCCTCAAATTCAGTACCCAGGGACAGGATAAGTGTTTGTAATAATAAAATATTGGATGTTTTTATGACGTTTATGAGCATCTGTATAGTGCAGAGAGTGGAACAGAAAATATGGAAATGCACAAAGCATTCGCTGGCACAGCTTACCCTAAAAAATAATTCCACATGAAGTGCAGGAGGGATTGATGAAGAGTAAAGAGGAAATTAAGGAAGTTATTTGAAAGCAAAAGTTGCCGGATCCGGATGGCTTGCCGGTCAAGGTTTGGGAGCTAGCATATGATGAGTTATTGAAAGTCTGAGAGACCTTAATGATTAGGGCACTGTTAGAGGAGAGATGGCATACTTGCTGTTATTCCTAAGGAGGGAAAATATCAAGTACCACAGTTCTTGCAGGCCTGTATTATTACAGGTTAATGTGGAGAAAACTAAGGCTTTGAGGATAAATGCACAGTGTGTGGAAGTTCATTTACAACAGTTTCTGAATATTTTGGGTCTCCAGGTTTAAATATCTCCGTGTTTGGCTTGCTTCTTGTGTAAAAGATTCAAGGCAAATTAGTTTGAGAAACCATGAGGATACAGAATAGCTTAGAGAAGTTTAAGCACCTGAATCTAGAATTCATTTAGCTTATTCATGTGTTGCATTGGCATATTTTTCAAGTTTTATACTGTGCCAAGCTTTCTGGTCCTGTTTGGATGATAAGCCTTTGAATATTATAAGAAACTGGACCAGAGCTTTTTATTTGTGAGGTCTTCCAAGTTGAGCTGCCTGGGATAAAAGATAAAAGTACTTTACTTAAAAGTAAGGGGGTGGGGCTGGTGCTCCAGAAACTATATTTACAAGCCATACAATGGATGAGACCTAGAGTAACCATATCAGAAAGAATACTATTCATTGGGAAAAGAAATGGTTAAAAAAAAAAAAAAAAACGGGGGGGGGGGGACGGGACTGGTCTGGTCTGAAGCTTTCTGGGGTGCTGAGAGTCTGAAATTGAATCACCTGATGTTGCAAACTATTAGACAGGAAATTGGTAAAACATGGAGGCAAGCGAAGTATAGAAATTGGCTAGTTGATGTTTTGCCTGTAGGTGAGAAAAAGAAATATTGCAGGGATAAGTTATCAAATTGGAGGTGGAAATCAATTTGGACAAGTCTGAGGTGTTGGGACCAAATGATAGAGAAGGGGGAATGTGAGAGAGTAGAATATGGTAAAGATGCTGTGGGGATTGCATCAACAGATGGAGGAATGAGAATGAGCTGCTAAGAAGGGAGATGGGAGGATATGAATTACTGAGACTAACTGACCTCAACTAATTAAGTGGATAAAGTATATGAGACACGGTTTGCGGAGAACAAGAAAGCCTATAGCTACTTTGTCTAATACACTGCTGGAAGATATGGAGAAATAAAAACTTCTTCAAAAAGCATGGGAAAAGAGATTATCGGTACAGATAGATTCCTCTGTATGGGAGTGGGTATGGCTTCTCCCTAGTAAAGGGTTAAAGTCTAGAAAATTCCATATTTTTGCTTGGTAGTGTCTGCATAAGGATTTTTGTATGCCCGAGAGGCTTAGGAAAATTGGACCGAATAACAGAAAAAGATGTTGGAGGTGTGAGGAGGAAAAGTGTGGAGATTGGTTTCATATGTTTTGGGAATGCCAATGATTAGATCGTTTGAAGACTGAGCTAAAGCAGTTAATTCAGAGGTTAAGACAGGATGACCGCCTCTTGAGAACTTTTATTCCTCAAGGTAAATTTGACAAAACTGGAGAACAGAGGGAAGTTGAAAATGTATGGATAGTAATGGTTGTTGTTTAAGCAATAGTTTAGAAGTGGAAAGCAAAAGGCCCCCATCCTGTAACAGATCAAGTCCCCAGAGTGGGCTGTCTAGGTAAACATACTGAAAAGTTAGGTTTTCCCAAATCATCTATCTTTACCTTATGTGTGGAGGCAGCTGTTACCTAGTTGGGGTTCTTGTTAAATTTTTCAAATTTTCCATTTAGGTACTGCAATACACAATGCTGATTCCTTTTCTGTAGTGGATTATGGAAACTTGTATGTTTGTTTTTTCTATCATTATGTATGGATGGCCATGGTCCCTACTTAGCTTAGATGTGAGGGAACTGTTTGGGAATATTTATAATGCCTGCAACTGTTCTTCCACCGTTATACAAGACACTTGCATGCTATAACACTGGTGAGAAAGTGTAGCAGCACCACATACGTGAATTGTTTACTTTTGATTTTTCTTTTTTTTTTTCATTGTTTGGAATGTTGACAGTGTTTATATTATTTTAGTTGAATTGAATAAAGGTTTTATTTTTTCAATAATGTACTGCTTTCATGGGTAATGTGTACGGTCATCACTGCCCACAGAAGTGATGCATTAATTTTTTCAACTAATTTATACGAGTACAATGAACATGCAAAAGAATAGAAGGCATATTAAACAACTTAACAGCATTCAACTGTACTCTTAACATTTCCCATTAAATTTGAGCTAGACCAGATGAGAGTGGTTTATTTCTGCCAAAACTGAGCATAGAAAATTAGCATTTCATTGATAGGCCAGGAATAAACATTTCCAAACTCTTGCATTTTAAGTGAACCACAACTAAAGTGTAAATGCACATTTTGGGCCAGGTTCTGACACTTTGGAGTAGCGAGGGTTTATAGTTCTTGGTATTCTGCCAGCACTACTCCCAAGTATTAAAATTCGACTACCCCCTCTTCGGATGGATCCACCAAATTCAGTACTGCTGAGGTACTGAATTCAATGGGGAACCGCTGTGCCTAGGCAGGACAATGCTGTTCAGAAATATTCTGTTTGCTTTACCTTGATGTTCTTCGTGTTTCACTGTTGCAGTCATAACTGTAGGGTGTTCCTGCCGGCAGGCAGCCCGAGGTCGGCCAGAATCACAAAGTCTGGGTCCGGCGTCGGCTGCACAAGCTAGTACCCTGACGTCAGTACGCTCTGGTACATAGCCCTCAGCCGACGCCATCTTCTCCAGTCTTTCTTGCCGTGCGGTGGAAAGCAGCTCGCAAGTCGTTGGTTGGCGATTTTCGATCTACGCATTTGATTGCTGTTGGTCCGAAGTTCTTACTTCTCTTCTCAAAGCTAAGTACCCCGTTGGGGAATCTTTTTCTTGTTCCTCCGATGTCAGAAAAAGTTAATAATTGTATAGCGTGTGGGAAACAGATACCTCATAAAGATTTCCACTCTTACTGTCTACCTTGCTTAGGCCCTGACCACGACGTTTCTTGTTGTCAGTTCTGTGCCAGGTTCAATTCTCGCACCATTAAGCATCGGTACGACTGGGCTTTAAATTACTTTGGCAGATGCTTCAATTATAGAATGTCATCGGATTCTACCGGAATTCAAAAGAAGCGCAAAGACAAGGACCGGCCTCCGAGGTCCAAACAGGATTTGTCGCAGCTGGAGTCAGCGTCCGGTTCGGCTGTCGTCAGTGAGGCGCTTTTGCAGCCCCTGTCGTCCGCCACTTCTGAACCGATGGTCGATACAGACTCCCATGGGGAGCCATCAAGGCCTATTGTTTTATCTGCTGCAGGACCTTCGGACGTCGCTCCCTTAGATGGGTCCGGAACCGCTGTGCAGGTACCGGCTTCTGAGGGGGTATTCAGGCCTACTCACATCACCATTTCAAAGGCAAAGGCAAAGTCCAAGACTCCAGTTAAACCTAAAGTTTCTGCTCCAGCTACTTCTGAAGCTACTCCCAAGACACAGAAGCAATTGCTAAGGATGGCTGAGGATTTGCTTACAATGATTAGGGGTTCTCACCCCTCTCCAGAGAAAAGGCCTCGACAGGATGTTCCTTTGGATTCCTCTGACCAGGCTTCTGTGTCTTCTGTTTCTTCCTCTGATCAGGAATATTCTTTTCCTCCTTATGAGGATTCGGATGCAGAGGATTCCCTGCCCTCTGCTTCTCCGCCTGAGGATTTCTCTTTTTGGGGAAACCTTACATGAGATGAGGGAACATTTTCATTGGGAAGTTTAGGATTATTCTGCTTAAGAAGAGGCTTAGGGAATTCCTTCTTCTTCCTCAACACAGGCCTTTAGCTATTCCTCCTGTTCTTGATATTGTGGATGATGCCTTTTCTGAGGCTAATTTGAATCCTGATTCCATGCCTCCTGCTCCTTCTAAGCCTGATAGATTTTACAGGGTCCCTGATTCTCATTTATTCTTATTCAAGAACCCTTCTGCGGATCCTGAAACTATTTCTCAGGGTTCTAAGGCTGCTAAGTTGGCTTCTTCCAAAAATCCTATTCCCTCCGAGAAGGATTCTCGTGCCTTAGACAGGTGGGGTAAAAAGGTATATACTTCTGCTACCCTTGCTATTAGGGCTTTAAATTGCCAGTTTCATATGTTTAAGTATCAGCAATTTCTTTTGTCTGTCTTTAAGCAAAAGCTTGCTTCCTCTCCAGTTTGTGCAGAGGATAAGGAATTGCAGGATGTATTGCATGCAAGTGAACAAGCATAGTTTGCATTGTGGTTTTGATGCTTTGGAAGCTTCTTGCAGGGTCGCAGCCTCTGGTACTGTTATTAGGAGACATGCCTGGCTTAGAGAACAAAGTTTGCCAGAACAGGTTAAGGCTAAACTTTTAGATGCCCCTGTTCAGCATGATGTTTTATTTGGATCCAAGGCTGAAGAGGTTATTAAAAAGATGGAAGAAAAGGCAAAATCTATGCAGACTGTGAAAGATTTCTTACAAGTTCAGCCTCCTAGATTTTCCAGGAATTGGCCCTCCAAAAATTGGTCCTTTCCCACGTCTGACAGGCCTCAAAGGGGAAGATATAGACACTCCAGAGGTCGTGGTCAAGCTCAGGCCTCTTACAGATCCAGACAATGGACTGCTTCTTCACCTAGAAGGGGAGAAGACAGATCCCAATCTCAATGGAAGCAGACTCAATGACTCTCTTGGTTGGGCTTCAGGACCCCCTTACCTGGATGCCCCTCTCGGAGGAAAGCTTTCTCTTTTTTACAGAAATTGGACTCATATTACCCAGGACGAATGGGTATTGGACGTGATTTTAAGAGGCTACAAGTTCCATTTTCATACTCTGCCAAGGGTTATCGGTTGGCCAGATCTGCCAAAACATCAATGGGCAGAGGCCTTAAATCAAGTGGATGCTCTACTGGCCATGAGAGCCATAGAGCCTGTTCCTCTCTCAGAAAAGGGAAAAGGTTTTTACTCAAGACTATTTCTGGTTCCAAGAAAACAAAACTCATGGAGACCTATTCTGGACCTTTCAGTGTTAAACACTTTTTTGGAAATTCCAAAATTCAAAATGCTTCCTCTACAACAACTACTTCCAGTACTCTCCCAGGACGCTTGGATGGTGACATTGGACCTAAAAGAGGCCTACTTGCACATTCCCATCAGGCAGGAACGCAGGAGATTCCTCTGATTCAAAGCAGGCTCGAGGCACTTTCAGTTCTCTGTACTGCCCTTTGGTTTATCTACTGCGCCCAGGGTTTTTACCAAGTGCCTGGCACCAGTAGTGGCTATTGCAGACTTCAGATTTACCCCTATTTGGACGACTGCCTTATCCAGGCAGACAGCAAGGACCTTTTACTTCTACATCTGGATTTTGTTCAACGTCTCTTCCTCCTCCTGGGATTTTCAGTGAACATAAAAAAGTCCCAATTGGTTCCTTCTCAACAAATGATATTTTTGGGAGCCCTCCTAAATACAACCTTACAAAGGGCTTTCCTTATGCCAGAGAAACAAATGCAGCTGACTTCAATTTTCAAAACCTTGGCAACCTTAACTCAGCTCACTGCAAGGAAATTCCTGCAGGCACTGGGCTATATGGCTTCATGCATTCTGTTAATTCCAAATGCAAGGCTTCATATGAGAAAGCTTCAATGGTACCTGAAAAGTGTATGGTCTCAGCATTACCAAGATCTGGACACTTTAATTCCTCTGATCCCCTGCCTCCAGAAGGAGTTCCTTTGGTGGTCCAGGGTGTGCACTTTAAACGAAGGGAAGCCTTTTCGTCTACCTCAACCTTCTCAAATCATAACCACGGACGCTTCGGATTATGCTTGGGGAGCACATTTTCTAAACAATTGCCAGCAGGGGACCTGGACAACGAATCACCTTCACTGGCACATCAATCTGAAGGAAATGTTGGCAGTTCAAAATGCTCTTCTAGCCTTCAAGAACCTTTTGCAACCAGGGCCTCTTCTAATTCGTACAGACAACACCACAGTCATGTGGTACATAAACAAGCAGGGGGGCTCTCATTCATACCCCCTTTGCAGACTAGCTATGACTTTATGGGACATAGCTCTAAGTCTGAATCTGCATCTTCAGGCTCAATTCATTCCAGGAAAACAGAATCTCTTAGCAGACAGCCTAAGCAGAAACATTTTGGATCCTCACGAATGGATGCTAGACACCAACTTATTCAACAGGATAACTGCAGTTTGGGGGTGTCCCCAGATAGATCTGTTTGCATCCCATCTCACCCATCAGCTGCCTCTCTTTTGCGCCAGGGCCTTCCACAACACAGCTTGGAAAGTGGATGCCCTGTCATTCAGTTGGAGGAACCTTTCGGGATATGCCTTCCCTCCTCTTCCTCTTCTTCCCCGGATATTACTAAAGATAAAACAAGACAAGCCCAAGTTCATCATCTTGATTGCTCCGAATTGGCCTCGACAGTTTTGATGTCCAACCTTACAACACCTCTGCTTGGAACCTCCTTGGATCCTTCCTCTGTACCCTTCTCTTCTGTCCCAGCATCAGGGTCAGATGCTACACCCTCATCTCAAGACCCTTTGCCTGGCGGCTTGGCTCTTCAAGGAACTTTGATTTCTTCTAAGCTCCCCAAACAAGTTTTGGATGTTCCTCTAGAAGCCAGACGGCCTAGCACTAGGAAATCCTATGCCTCTAAATGGAAAAGGTTTTGCATTTGGATGCAGGACCGTGGCTTTAACCCTTTTGTGCCTGATCTCTCGTCTATTTTGCTTTACCTTTCAGACCTTTTGTCTAAAGGCCTTTCCTTTTCTTCCATTAAGATTCATGCTTCTGCTATATCTGCTCATTTTAATACTGATCCAACTGTTTTTTCTCATCCATTGGTGAGACAATTCTTGAGAGGGGCTAAGAATTTGAGGCCTCCTAGGACCCCTCCTGTCCCTGCCTGGGATCTTAACTATGTTTTGGAAAAACTCACTTTGCCTCCTTTTCAGCCTGCTGCGGCTTCTGATATTAAATTTTTGTCCTGGAAGACAGTTCTTTTGTTAGCATTGACTTCTGCCAGAAGGGTTTCAGAGTTGCAAGCTCTTATGGCTGTAGAGCCATACCTGATTTTCCATCTTGACAGAGTATTCTTGAGGACCAATCCTACTTTTATGTCTAAGGTGATTTCGAAAGTTGCTTTAAATCAGACTATTCACCTTCCTACCTTCTTTCCTAATCCTCAAAATAAAGGGGAAAGGATTTTGCATTCATTGGACGTAGACAGACAGTTGCGTTTTTACTTGGACAAGACTAAAGAATTCAGAAAATCTAATCAATTGTTTGTTTCTTTTGCCTCCAGTTCTCTTGGAAAGGCTATTTCCAAACAAACTATTTCCAAATGGATTGCCTATGGAATAAGATTTTGTTACACTCATCATGGGAAACAGTTTCCAGGTACTGTGAGAAGTCATTCTACTAGAGCTGCTGCCACTTCTACTGCTTTTCTCAGAGGAGTACCTACCAAGGATATCTTGGAAGCTGCCACTTGGAGTTCTGTGCATACCTTTTCCAAGCACTACAATCTCCCCTTGTACTCTAAGACCAGGGCAGGTTTTGCCTCTGCTGTTTTGCAGGTTCTTCTTGCTGCCCCTTCTTCTATCTAAACCTCCTCCCTTTCTTCACTGCTTTGGGATTCCACCCTACAGTTATGACTGCAACAGTGAAACACGAAGAACATAGTACAGTTGTGTACACCTACCATAAATGTAGATGTTCGAGTGTCTTCACTGTTGCAGTCTGTGTTTCCCTCCCTCCTATCCCCTCTTTTTCACTTTATGGTGTGTTTGTGTTTCCTTGTGGGACTCATTTTTTGTTTATTGGGGATTTCTGACATCTGGGGCAAGAAAGGCTGGAGAAGATGGCGTCAGCTGAGGGCTATGTATCGGAGCGTACTGACGTCAGGGTACTAGCTTGTGCAGCCGACGCCGGACCCAGACTTTGTGATTCTGGCCGACCTCGGGCTGCCTGCCGGCAGGAACACCCTACAGTTATGACTGCAACAGTGAAGACACTCGAACATCTACATTTATGGTAGGTGTACACAACTGTACTTTGTGAGCATAGTGCAATGCTGCTCGTGCAGCTAACATTCGGACCACCTAGTCCTGCTGAAGCTCTCTGGCAGAACAGCTCCATCTGTGAGAGGGAACTGGTATTAAAGACTGGAGCCTGCTTGCAGTACCAGTCTTGTCATACAGGTGGAATTGCTCTTGAGGCTGTTCAGAGCAGGGGCATACAGGTGCAGTGGTGGTGCGGTAGCGTTGTTGCCTCACAGTTAGACGTTGCCCGTTTGATTCTCAGTTAGTGTCTTCTGTGTGGCGACATGCATGAATGGGCATTCCTTCATTGAAGGTTGTGCTTTAGGCCCGGCAAGCCAGCACGTAAAAATCTACTGCCAATCATTAGCGGACCGGAGTTCCGCTGTGGCGACCCTAACCGGGAAAAGCCGAAAGACACAAACAGGTGAATTCGGGTATGACTGCCATCATGGGCATTATGGCTGTGTTAAGTCCAGGAATAGGGATCTGGTTGTGGGGCCACTGTACTACCCTGGAATTATATATATATATATATATATATATATATATATATATATATATATATATATATATATATATAGTGAAATGAGCCATCCTTTGAGTACTATCCACACTTGAGGTCACTGACAACCCTCCACCAACTCTGTATAGCTGCAGTATAGCTCCATCTGTATTTGGAACTATGCACTGCAGGCAGTCTGGCTTTCCACTCTGCACTCTCTGAGGTACTTGCTTCCACATACAGGTGGGGCTTCTGCCATGCTGCGAAGCCTATTCCTTTAATTGGGCTTTGAAACTGATTCATCCTTTGCATTGGCTAGCCACATCAGTATACAGCATTGAATTATTTCTGCATTGAGCTCCCAGTTACCGAAATTAGTTTTAGGGAGCTCCATTAGCAAATACTGAATGGAAAATTGTTGAAATTTTTGAATCTGGCATGGTGTACACTATGTCAAAACTTTGTGGAATCTTTTTGGTCTTACTTTTTAGGAAAATTCACAACTTTTTCAAATTTTCAGTGCTGTGAAGCATGCTGTCTCGTATACGAGACAGAAAATGAAGTCCTCTTTCTTTACAACATCCTTGCATCTTTCACTTCTGTGCAGATGTTCTTGTGCCATCCATATTTCTGTATAAAAAATATCAGTATTCCCATTGTAGGTGTAATGCCTTATGGTGCTAAAGGCCTGTGGTTCCCATGAACATGGCTGCTTCAGTTAGAAACAAAAATTGTGTGTGTGTGTAAAATATATACATTACTGGCCTACATCTATACATGTTGCATGTAATTTTAAGACGTATCCGTTTATGTATGTTTACTCTATTTACCCCTTCATTCATGGACTGGGTTATTGCTGAAAAATCTGTTCTGCGAACCAGTTTGGGTATTAAAATGCAAACCCTTGCTCTAAGATGGCATAGGATGTGTAGATATCCAACAGCTTTTGATGTTAAAATTTAAGTTACTTCCCAAAACCTGCAAGCAAGATAAATAAAAATCTTTGCTCTGAGATTGCATAGGATTTGTAGCAACTTAGATGTACACATTAAAAGCTGATAATTACTCCCGAGGATTTCAGCAAGATGGAATATGGAAGACAGGACTCCAAATATTTTCCTGCAAGCCATCTAGAATAAGCTTCTATGAGAACTACAGAAAGTGAAACAAAATTTAAAAACAAGCTCATAAATCCTTCTCTGCTACTGGTTCAGCATTGATCATTGAAATCGCTACATCCAGTGACTACAGTGTCTTGCATACAGAGAGACAAGTCATACAATATCAGGATTTGCAGGAAGAAATGAGAGCAGTGTGGAAGAAAGATTCCAGGATAATCTCCAAAATAAATTTAGCACTCACCGCTGAAACTCTTGAGCATGACTGACTACTTTAGTAATCAATATATAATATAGTCTAGCATTTTGAGACAGAGTGTAAACTGTTCACTTAGCTAGTCCTGTGACTGTAACTGGTTTCCAAGGCAGTCATCCACTGAGGATGCATTATTTACTAGTCAAGTGCCTAATGGCCATCCTGTCTATTTTAAGAGTCTCTGCCAGGCTGTTTTTCATATGATTTTTTTTTGCTCCTGGGCTCGCTGACCATCAAACTTCCCCTTGATTAGACCTTTCACAGTCTGATGGATGGCTGTCATGTAGGCAGACATGATGATGCTTTGCACCCTCATCAACATCTTAGAGTAAGAAGATTTTTCATTTTTATGGCCTAACCCTATGTGTGCTGGTGATGTGACCATTTGCAGTACTGCAAGGACTATCTGTGCCCACTCTATTACAACTTGCATATTCCTCCACATATGCCAACAAGAGATATGTTCACTAGCTTGAACAGCCATGCCCATGTTTTCCCAGCACCGGTTCCTCACATCATGATCCTCTTCTCTCTAGGTGAGATCAAGTCATCAGAGCAGTAGTGCAGGGTGGGAACCACCATAACAGCCCCCCCCCCCCGATTGGCACTCTCTTCTTCTCTGCTGGTGCCATCTAGCACCATCTAGCATCACTAGTTGAACTCTGGACACCTGGATTATAGTCAGGGTTTTTTGACCATTGTTAATTTTATATTTTAATATCATCCTTTGCATTTTGCTTTCAGTTCTCTTTTAGTGACTACAGACCTTGTATAACTTTCTGGTGTTTATATACTGAATTAAGTTAGGATTTTTGGCTACATTGATTTATTAATGTTCATATCTTGAACATGATTTAGAAAATATTGATCGTTAAACTGTTAATATTCTTTGCATGGATCATCACTGCACTAGTCATAATCACTGGGACTTCTGCCAGAAAAGGCCCGACATCGAGGAAAACTTTCAAAGTTTTGCACCCTGCCCAACTATGTGAAGATCTGCTGTTCCGGAACATCAACACTTTCTTATTGTAAAAGTGAAACATTTTCAGATGATATAAGAATGTCATTTGTATGTGCAAAAGCAACTTTTAAAGCAGGAAAGCTGCAGCGTCAAAATAAATATCAGTCTGGGAGAGGAATGTGATATTAAAGATCTTGAGTGTATAAATATTTGGGAATTTATGAAGGATTAACAATAAAACATGAACAAATGTGAAAAAAATTTAGTATGGAATATTTTAGAAGACTTGATACTGAAAACAGCGTTGACATCTAGGAACAAAGTTCAAGCTGTAAACCAGTTTGCTCTTCCTGTCCTAACTTAGAATTTGATGTGATTGACTGGCCCCAAAAGGTGTTGGATAGTTTGGACAGGAAAACAAGAAAGATGCATCATGCTCATCAAATGATTCATAACAATCAGTGCATACCAAGACTAAATATTCACGTTCTGAAAGAGGTATGTGCATCCTCGAAATTGATTACATGTATAGATCTGCAGTCGTGAGATTGCATACATATCTGCTGACCTCACAAGACCCAAAAGTAGTGTAAGTTTTGAAACATGAGGAGAATAAATCTAAGATGACTTCCCTGCTTAGTTTAGCAGAAGTATGTCAGCGTCAAGCAGCAATGGAAATCAAACCAGAAGCAGATAAAAATCAGGCAACAACTGAATGTGCCAAAAGCAAAAGGAAGAATATAAGGTCTCAAACCATGAATAAATGTTGCACAGATTATAAAACCCACAAAGGGAATGCTGTCACAGGGGGTGCATAATGGTAAATTGTTTTAATGACACAAATACCACAGTAATCCACAAAAATGAGCACTTTCATTTTAGATTAAAACTTCATCAGATACTTTTTTTTAAAAAATTGTAACCACTTAAATAAACCTTTTAAAATTGAGCAGTACCCAAGCCCCCAACAAATCATCCAGTTAGTTTTAAAATCTGACAATCCTATGATGACCCAGCCCCCAGAAAATATAGCTATTTTATAACAAAAGTTAATTTTCTCCCCCCAAAAATGTCCTCTGTGTATAAATCTAAAACTGTCAAATTATGCAAGCAGAGAAATCCAAATTAAAATGATTCAGGCAAAAAACATAAAATAGAAATAATCACCTGTCTATTGCTTTTAATTTTAAAAGATAAATGATCAGTGTCTGCCCATTTAAGCCTGGCGAACTACCAGCATTTAGCCGGAGTTGCCAGTAAAGTTCCCTTTTCTCTGATATCAAAGACCAAGGGCCCCCTTTCACATTCTGTGCAGCCTTGTCCATTCCATACTGCTGCCATAATCTTTCCCAGTCAATTGGCCTATCATATTGCTGAACCCAGGGCATTCCTATTTATACTACATGCTTGTTTCATCCAGGTTCAGTTCCAGGGAGTGGTAGAGAAGGCACTCCGTCTTGACCCAAGTAGCTTCTAGAAACTTTGCCTCTCCCCCTCTCAGCCTCCCCAAATCCTATCTGAAACCACCCAGAACAGTGGTGTTCTTGGGGCTTTACTAGATTCTATGAACTAGAATAATTTGCACATGGGCAAAGTGTTTTTTTCTGGCATATAATTACCTGAATATGTATACAAACAACTTGGTATCTGTGATTTAAGTGCTTTACACCTCCTAGTGTACTTAGTATCCACAGTTTTTACGATTCCCCTTGTAAGACTCCTCATGAGGAAACTACAGAGCTATCCCAAGTGTATTTGGCATCAGCAAAATCAGTCCTTGGATATTACCACTTTGCCTTTTGTAAGGCAGGAGCTCATAAGGTGAGCCCAGCAAGTTCAGAAGAATCAGAGGGGGTACTCTGAACTGATGCGTCAAATGTGGCTTGTGAAGCCCACTTAGTGAAAAGTAGGGTTGAAGGCATCTGCGGCAATGAACAGTGTAAGAGAAACATCAGCATAAATGATGTGATGGTGGTGATCCAGGGTGTCAGGGTTTTAAAATCAATTTGGAAGCCCGGAGTCCTACACTAGACAATGGACAAGCATGATAGTGACATGGTTTTTAAACAAAAAGAATGGGACTCTCCATTACCCCTTTGGAGGCTAGGAGTGAAAGCTTGAAAGATGGTCTTGCTGTCAGACATGTACACCTAAGGGTCTCCTACATTCTTTTCCAGCAGAACTCCCTAGCAGATCAGCTGAGCAGAACAAAATGGGCGGTGAACAGGAATGCATTTCTATAGCAATCCACAGATTGGGTGTACCAACAATCTAACTGCTTTCTTCTGTGAGCAAAAGACAGCTGAAGAAATTCTCCAGGTGCACCACATGTAGCATCTTGGTTAGTGGACACCTTTTTCTTCATTTGGGCTGTTCATTTTCTTTATGCTTTCCCTCTTTTCCCCATAATTCCCTTGGCTATCCAAAATGTGTGAAGATACAAGGACCAATGGTACTGTAATCTCTTGACTAAAGTAGCATTGATTCTGCCTCCTAGTGGTGATAACAAGGACAAAGCCCTTCACTCTGTCTCAGCATGTGAATTCTTTTACTCATTTCAGGAGGTCATGGCATCCAAATCAATGGACGCTCTTACTGTGACGACATGGCACCTTTTCTGAGAACATGGAACAGCCAAATAGAATAGATTTTTCATATGGTTCCAAAGGAGGAGTTAGAACCCCAGTTTAGTGGCAATTTTATTTATTCTTTTTAGCACCTGTCAGAGTTGTATGGTTAGGATTGGCATAAGTTATGCCTTGGGGAAGGTACATTTATCAGCCATTTCAGCTTGCATATATGTGGATGCCCTGTTTGACCTCATTGTCTCTGTTTAAACATTTTCTTGGGGGGGTGTTGCACCTCTGAGACCATCAAGAAAGGCTATATTGAATTTTGTCTTATAGAATCTGATGTCTGACCCCTAAACCACCCTTGTGACCAGTTGCTTCTGCCCGCCCGCTCGCTCAGATTTCTGACTTGGAAAACCACTTCTACTAGCAGTTTACATCATCCAGATTGATCTCACTTACAGGCTATGATGTGTAAAAAAAAAAAAAAAAAAAAAAAAAAAAAAAAACAAAAAAAACTTTTGCAGCCTTCAGGAATAGGGTCATCCTTTTGAACAAAGCCTTCCTTCATGCCTAAGATGGGCATTGAAGTGTCTTTAAGGCAGTTTATACAGTTCTGTCATCTTTTCTAGTTCACAGAATAAAAGTGAGTGAATTCTTCTTTCCTTGGATGTACATAGATGAGACATCAAATGGATAAACTCAAAAGCTTAAGTTCAAATCGGCTGTTTGTTTCCTTTGTCACTAATGAGCAAGGAAAAACAGTCTCTAAGTAGCCATTTCCAGATGTCTAGTTCATTTCCCTGCATATCCTTCTGCTATGTACTTAAGAGCTACAGCCGCCAGGCCATTCTTGAAACAACTACATGGTCCATCGTACACACATTGCAGGCTGGGCTTCACCTCCAGGAGCAGAGCAGGCTCTGCCACTGCTATTCTGCAGGGCCTTCTGCTCTTGGATGCTAACCAGTCACTCGAGTCCATAGTTGTGGGAATTGTTGCAGTGGTCATGACTGTTGTAGTAATGATCCATATGAAGAATGTTGTACAATTGTGTAAGGACCTTAGCACAATAGTAAATTTTAGATTAGGATTATTGTTGCAGTAATATTTCTTATCAATCATCAGCCATCTGGCATAGAAGTTGTCTGTCATCAAAGCAGCATTGATCATTGAAATCGCTACACCCAGTGACTACAGTGTCTTGCATACAGAGAGACAAGTCATACAATATCAGGATTTGCAGGAAGAAATGAGAGCAGTGTGGAAGAAAGATACCCATACAGTTTCAATAGTAGTAGGAGCAACAGGTCTTAAAAAATAATCTACAATTGTATTTAGATATGTTACCAATACATGTAACTCCGTAAGAATTGCAAGAGTCATTATTGGACCCATTGTAGGTGCTGTGAAGAGCACTTCTGGCTGACATCAAGGATGGAAACAGTACTAAATTCATGAACTTTGACTTGGGAATGAGGTCTATTCCCATCATGGTATTAGAAACCGAAAAGACATGTAGAAATTAAAAAAGGATAAAGTTCTCAGTATGGCCAAGATAATCCGAGATCAATTAGCTTCTTTGGATTCTGCTGTAGTTGGTGGGAAGGGCAGGGCATGGAATGATTAGATGTGCGCCTACTCACCTTTTCCAAGGGATGTGGATTAGGTTTGACCTGGGAAGGAAGGACATATCTCTTGGCTGTGGTGGAGACTAGAGCAACAAATTGCCGGAGGAAATTTGAGTGATAGACCAGAGGTAATCTCGCCATTAGTCTCAGTTGAGGCTGCTCCCAGTAACCATTCTTTACTGATACTGATCTTCAAGAATGATGCCAACACAGGAAAGGTAGGGTTAACTCATGTGACCCTTCTGTCAGCAGCAATGTCAGTTTCCGGTTTACTTCACTCCCACATAACTTGTATGCTAGTAATGGAGAGGGCTGGCAATCTGTAGACTGGCACTGTATACAAATACTAATTAACCTCCATTGAAAATATACATTGCTTGAGTGGAGCTAGATGTTAAGAAAAGCTGTGCTGCCAGGGCAGACAACCTAAAACCTGCCTGGTTTGGGGCATCCTAGGGTCATGGTGGGTACCATGGCTTCCACAGCTAACTTGCTGCAAGTCTTTTAATCTCCTCGGGATTGACTGACTTTAGGAGAGCTAGGCTTCATGGGATCATCTTGCAGTGTTGTTGCAACAGGTATCACGCTCACCTTTGGTGCAGAAGGCTGTGAGTTCTATTCCCATACCAGGTAGATCTACTGCTGACACTGCAGTGGAGTATAAGGGGGATGCTGCACTCCTGAGTGTGTGTCGTCCCTTGGATGAGATGTTAGACCAATGCCCCATATTCTTGAGATGATGGTAGCTCAGGTTGATGTAAAATAATGCCACAACACCTATCAAAAGAGTAGGGGAAGTTCCACGATGCGCTTGCCAAATCTCCACTAATAGTATAACCTCATATGTCCCAGGAAAAGAAGCTGCTAGCCTAGTGTGACTAACCAGGCAACAGCAGTTAAATAAAATAGAAAAAAATCCTTTGCTTTTGGCAAGGGAATCCAGAAGACAAGTAGAGGCAGAATCTTCTCTTGTTAGGAGTAGCTGTAGAAGTCAGATGAATCCTAAAGATGGCACCGGCAAACATAACCTTTGTACTGGGAAGGTGCTGACATCCCAGGCAAGTAAACACCCCACCTGGCTGTGAAGAAGTATTCAAAGCTTTTGAAGTCAGGCCACATCTGGAGCCTTCTGCAGCAGAAGTCACTTTGGTTATGACCATTGTAATAGTGATCATCCTCAAACCGCTACTATTACTGTAGGTTTCTTGCACAACTTCACTGTTGCAAGAGCTTTTCTTATAAGGCTAACCCAGTAAACAGTGTGCACATGTATACGTAAGCAGACATCATGTATGGGTGTTTATGCAACTTTACGTATATAAATAAACATAATTGCAGCAGAGCTGAACTACCACCTCATTGTAAAAATAGTGTAAAAAACACTCTGAACACTGTTATCTGCAAGGATAAACAACTTTAGGCAGTCTTAATTATCACATCCAATTTGAAATCACTTGGATGAATGTGCTCACAGCTATTTTTCCCCCGAAAATAAAATTGTAGTTCATGTTTTTGTTTTTAATCTATTTTCTGATTTTTGCTTACCTGCTCCACTGAGATCTATGTTTTGTGTGCTTGTGTGTGCATGCGTGAGTGGGAGCATGTGTGCGTACATGTGTCTGTGTGTACTGTGGCAAAGTGACTGTATCTTTATATAAAAGTGCTTATATAGTAGTTTAAGGTTGTTATAGTCACACTGTGATGATCCACCACTGGATCAGTAATCAAGGACCCTCAATGCTCACCACTGGCACCAGTGGGGCGTACATTGGAGGATAACAGGTACACATACAGTATTTCCAGCTGCAGCTCTCTGCATCAAGTACAATTTCCCTTAAGAGCACACAGAGACCACAGTCAGTATGGGGCTGGTTTCTCCCTCTTTCTCCAGATCCCCTGTAAGACTCTGAACTGGCACAGCTGTAGAGTTGAGTCCTTAGCCAGGGTTCCAAGCCAAGTCCTCCAACACACTGTCCAACCAGTGCTTCGTGTCCCTGCCCAAGTAGCTGACACACTTACACACACACACACACACACACACACATGGGAAAGGCTAGCACAGGTTTACTAACTATGCCCCCTTCTCCCCAGACTGTAAAGTAGTTATTACCGCCACCAGAACCTATTATCGGCTACTTTAAGGCACTTAAAGCATGTCCAGTTTTACTGTATATGTTAATACTAATACAAATGACAAAGAGCAAGGCTATTAGGAGTAGCCCACAGAGTGTTACCAAATAAGCATGCAAGTACTCTCAAAACTTAAATTTCTCTACACAGATCAGTCACAATGAAAGGCTTAAATATATTTATAACAAATAATAAAATAACAAGACAATACTAAGTATATATTCACAATGACATCAGAGTTTAAAACCACAGGAAATATTTAAAATAACATTGCAGTACAGTTTCAAATAAATAAAGAAAAACATCTAAACTAACCTTTACTATATTCCTGATTGTATCTAAGAGAGTTACTATATCTTAGGAAATTACTTCTAGAGCAAGGTGGATGTTTGGTGAATGGGTCTTGTTATTGCCAGG
Organism: Protopterus annectens; assembly: GCF_019279795.1. Classification (NCBI taxonomy): domain Eukaryota; kingdom Metazoa; phylum Chordata; order Ceratodontiformes; family Protopteridae; genus Protopterus; species Protopterus annectens. The sequence goes on along the minus strand of NC_056727.1, from coordinate 687,698,393 downwards.
TCAAAGCCAGAATGCCCTGTCTGTCTCTAAGAGAGTTTTCAAATTAATGTCTCAAGTATTACTGTTGGGATAGCTTGCAGAATGACATAATTTGTTGTCATCTGACACTATCCCAGGTGAAAACTCCACTGCTGGAAGTAAGCAGTATTTAGCACATACCTGTGAAAATACATAGACCTCAGGTCTTTGTCAAATGCTGGAAGTTATAAAACAATTACATTCCTTCATGCTTTCAGAGGTAGTAATTAGTTCATTCTGAAGACAATACAGAAAACTTCTCATCACAGACATTATATCTATGGCCTAGCCTATAAAATAATTTAATTTCATCAGGTGGGAGGGTGACCTAATGGTTAAGGTGTTTGTCTTACAAATACAAGGTGCAGGGTTTGAGTCTGACAAGGGATAATTGGCTAGGCTTACAATGGCTTGCAAGGGCAGTTTGCCTAGTACTAACCTATAAACCTATTTTTCTGAAGTTAACTTCAGTTTCCACTGTTAAAGTGTATGCATTTAAACAGTTACAGTAGTGCATGTACATTTCTGTCCTCTTCCAGTAGGGAACACTGTGGTTACATTTTAAGAGCGAGCACTTTAAAATACCTTTCTAACATACATGGCTGTATAGACTAGTTTGATATACACAGGTCATACAGTTATAATACAGTTGTAACACAAGCATCCTATATAAATCATGCTGATATTCACAAAGGACATATAATTATTTACAAAATTCCAGATAGCTGTGCTGGCAGTATCTCCTTTTGTGACACACACATGGAGTATATACTATACAGTACCGTAATGAAAGTGTGGAACAATTAGGAAGCTGTAGAATGCCTGCTGAGGCATTGTTAAAAGGAAGTTGTGTAATTTAGAGATGTATTACAAAAGGTCTAAGCTGCTTTGTACATATGTCAGCTTAGTCCGAACTGCTGAGCCGAGAGAGAAGGAACTACATTTTTTGTTGAGTTTCTGAGAGTTTAAAACTGAACTGTAATACTGTATTTCTGCTTTTTTCTGTTGGAAGTAACTTAGAGTTGACTAACTTGCACTGCAAATAAACTGCATGAAAACAAGCAAGTCTTCATTGTGTGAAATATGCTTGGTAGTGATGCAGAAGCTCTGCTTTGTTGGAGATGCTAGCTAAATACTAATGGTAAAATATGGCTACTGCTACATGGTGGAGATGTTTTGGTAAATTCGTCAACTATTCTTTATTTTGTAATTTTAATTGCATTTCTTGGAAAACAAAATGCAAATAAACTTAGTGGAAGAGGATTAATAAACCAGAATGTCTTGTTAGTGTGTTATTCTGAAATCCCATACTGTTCCCCTTCATCCATCTTAACTATTCTGTTATTCGCCCTTGTGGTGGATCTGAAATGGCAACTTTTTTCCACAGAGAAGCTTCTCCCTTCTCCTGTGTTGCAGTTCTTCCATCCTGTTTCCAAGATTTCATTTGCCATTTCTACCAGACGTGATCCTCCAATATTTGTCCTTCAGTTATGCAAGGCAAGGAAATTGTCCTTCTTTGACTGAAAAATACCTTCATAGTTCTAAGTCATCTTCTAAAGTTTTGTAAGTTTTTCATCTTGTTTTCTTGAGTTTTACAATTTTTCAGTTCTCATCTTGTTTCTACAGAGGCCTGCTGATACCTGATATTTTTCTCAGGAAAAAAAATAGTAATTTCTAGTTCTATCCTCATTTAGCATATCCCAGGTTTCTTCCATTTTCCCTTTCTTTATTCATTATTACAGATCTTGTTATATTTTTCAGTGGAGAAAGCCTCTGGATTCTGAAAGTGCACCAAATTCGAGTACAAGATCCCATTCTAGGACACACTAGCAATGCGTTGTGCTTCTGGAGCCAGAACACCTTCAAGTAAAATGCAGTATATGCAAATCCTTTAGACCCAGGTCCATTATAGACAGAATGAACAAGAGCTTGAAAGGCCTTCTCCCTGCTGCAGTGGGAGATGCGGCAGAAGACAAACTCCCTGATAAGGAGCAGCAAAACAGCCCAAAAAGAGAGAGAGAAATCAAAAGAAACCAGTATGGCTAAATATAAGGAGAAGAGAAAGAGACACTTGGACCATTTCTTTCCATCTTTTCTGGCAACGGAGATGGTCATACCCAATCAGCTGCATCTTTTCTTGGCTCCGGGCCATTCTGATCAGCCCACTTTAAGACCTTTAGTTTCGATGGCTGCCAACACTGAGACTGTCTTAGCTCTTGACAAGTTTCCAAGGAAAGACACTTCTGCAAGCAAAGAAGGCTACTATCTGTCACCTGTCTAAGATATACCATGTCTACCAGGAGTGTAATCTGTATAGTTTAGGATCGAATTATGAGGACACTCGTGAAGACTCAGAAGATAAAAGATAGAAAAGGCCCACCAACTCCCATCTGTATTGCTCCTTTCCTAGCACGCATCTTGGCACTGGCAGTTCTGGAGCTGAAACCAATCCTAGATTTCCCCATGTTGGTGTCAGTGGTACCCCACCTATCAACAAGTGTCCTTGCATCTGAAGCCTTTGGGAACAGACTGTCTCTGCTGAACTGTGGAGACTAAAGCCTTGATGCTGGCTGCAGTGCTGATTTGTTTGCACCTGTTTACAGTGTAGTGGCCCTTGGTGCTCACAGCATTTTCTCTAATCTCGATCTGTAGTTGCAGTGGTTACTAAAACAGAGCTGTTAAATGAAAGCTCCATAGTACAGTCTCCTAACCTAGTGAGTCTAGGACAGGCTTGCACCTCAGGAACATTTTACCTGAGGGTGCTAAATTACGTTATGCATATTTCATGTTTCTGACAGAACAGGCCCTAGATTCCCTCTGGAGCCCACTTACACTGGACACCAGAAAGCAGATGGAAGCTCAGCTATTGACTATGTTGCTCATTATAAACCCCCTGTCCATGAGCCTGCACTATAACAAAGCTGATGGGGCAGATAGGGCAGTGGCCACTGTTATTGCTATATACCATCCTCCCTGATAGTGGTTGTGATTTTGCAGACAAAAAGCATCCTTCTTAAATTCCCTTTACAATGGTTCATCCCTGTTTGGTCCAGAAGTTAGACCCCTTAATGAAGAGTGAGTAAAAGAAGAAAAAACTTCTGCTATTCTTGTCCATTCTGAAACCTACAAAAGTTGTTGAAAATCCACACAAACTTATAAAAATAAACACAAAGGAACCAAGTGCAGAATCCACTCCAAAGTAGTTTTATTAAAGTGCTTTTCGTTTCCCAAATAGAAACTTCATCAGAATACATTTTCATACCCAGCCTACACAATTTATAGTTAACCCCTAATAATTAGTACCCTTAAAGGTGTATTTGCAACTACTTTAAAACTTGTGCAATAGTATGCCTGTAAACATATATAAATGCATCAGTATGATAAAAAATACATAAATATGTAAAAAATACATAACCAAATTTTACATATGAACATTACACATAAAAGCCTTTAACCTTAAAATGGAGTTAATGGAAACTGCACTATTTAAACCTGGATAGTTGCTGGCATTAGTCCGCAGTTGCCATTTAAGCTCCTTTTGTTCTAAATGGTCATTCAAAGGACCACCTCTATCCCCTAAAATAACCTGATCAATTATAACAAATCTAAAATCATGTCCATCATTTTCAATAATATATGCTGCTGAAGCATTTTTGCTTTCCTTCTTTTTGATGTCATAACAATGCTGATATACACGACTAAAAGTGTTAATGGTTTTTCCAATGTAATAACTTTGACATTGTGTGCACACAATTGATTAAGCTTGAACCAGAGTATCATAACATCAGAGGAAATACCCCCAAAATTGTCTACAAAAAGGATATCTGTTTTAAAAGTATGTTGGAAAAGGTAAAATGGGGAGACGAAAAAATAGATATTGCCTACAATATAGGTACATGATAGAAACCTGTGAGGTAAATATCCCTAATTATGGGCGATATATTATTAATAGAAAATATAACTGCGGTAGCAAAGCAGTTGTTTATTTTAACCCTGTGCACACAATGTCAAGGTTATTACAGTGGAAAAAACATTAACACTTTCAGGAGCCAGTATATCAGCATTGTTATGACATCAAAAAGAGGGAAAGTAAAAAAGCTTTGGGAGCACATATTGAAAATGATGGACATGATTTTAGATTTGTTATAATTGATCAGGTTATTTTAGGGGATAGAAGTGGTCCTTTGAATGACTATTTAGAACAAAAAGAGCTTAAATGGCAACTGCGGACTAATGCCAGCAACTATCCTGGTTTAAATAATGCAGTTTCCATTAGCTCCATTTTAAGGTTAAAAGCTGACTTATGTGTAATGTTCATATGTAAAATTTGCTTATGTATTTTTTACATATGTATTTTTTATCATGATATTGATGCAGTTATATATGTTTATAGGCGCATACTATTGCACAAGTTTTAAAGTAGTTGCAAATACACCTGTAAGGGGTGAAATTTATTCAAGTTGATGGCTTTATGCTAATAGGGCTTTACTATAAATTGAGTAGACTGGGTTTGAAAATGTATTCTGATGAAGTTTATATTTGGGAAACGAAAAGTGCTTTAATAAACTCAAAAAAGGTCATATGCAAGAAACCAGAAGGTTAACAAAGGGCTCTCGTTTAAACAGTCCCAGCATTCATCCTTTAACTCTCTCTTCAGAGACGGCTGCTCGGGCCAGTGGAAGATCCTTCAGTGGGTGCCACCCTAGATGTCGAGAGGTTACAGGCCCACAGGTTCAAGAGTCCTTTCTCAGGGAAACCTTGTCAGCACTCCTGTAGAGTAGCCCCACTGATCCCCTTTGGGGACAGTTGCAGGTCTTCCTTCTCTTTGCTTGGAAGTTCTTGGTCAGACATTTCAAAAGATAAGTGGGTAAAGAAAATCATATCCAGAGACTACATTATACTGTTAATTTCTGCTCCCAAACAAAATATACTGCCCCTTCCAGGCATTCCACCATGGCAAAAATGGGCAGCAGCTGAGGAGGTTTCTCCACTTATATAAAAAAGTCATCCAAGAGGTCCCACCAGACCAGAAAGGATCCTGAATCTACTCTGTCTTCTTTGTAGTACAAAAAGGACCAAGGACCTTGGGTTCATTCTAAATGTCAGTGGGCTAAATCTCCAGGTAAAGAAGACAAATTTCTAGATAGTCATGATGCACTTCATCCTCCCAGCCCTATAGGAAGGGGACTGGATGTGCTCATTAGGCCTTCAGGATACCTACATACCAAGATTGCACAGCATTTCAGAAGATGCATTCACTTTTGGCTGGGAGCCAGCATTTATTTCTGATCACTACTCTTTGGCCTAGTCTACAGCGGTAGCGTTGTTGCCTCACAGCAAGAGGTTCTCCTGTTCGATTCTCGGCTGGAGTGCCTTCTGTGTGGAGTCGGCATGTTCTCCCCGTGGTTGAGTGGCCTCCGAAAGACTTGCATGAATGGGCATGCCTTCGCTGAAGGTTGGGCGTCTGGCTGGCAACTCGGCCCCATTAAAATCGACTGCCAATCATTAGCAGACCGGAGTTCCGCTGTAGCGACCCCTAACCGGAAAAAGCCGAAAAGACAAACAAACTCTTTGGCCTCGTCACAGCCCCCTGGGTGTTCATGAAGTGCATGTCAGTAGTTGCAGCACAGGTTCTGGGTATTCCCATATCTCAGTGACTGGATCCTGGCTGTAAGTACAAGAAAGTCGCTTATGTTAGAAAGAATACTTCAGTTGTGTTGGTCAGTGGGAATCTCAAAAAACTTCAAAAACTCAATCTGAAATGTTCTCATTCCTTGTTTTTTCATACACTTTCATGTAGAGACTAACAAGACTACCTGAACAAAAGTTGATCTTAGTCAGGCTACAAGTCCTAAATCTTCTCCAAAATGGCTCTTCTACAACATCCAGATCTTCTCCAGTATGACTCTTCTGCAGCATCCATAGAGTTATGGTACTCTGATCATTACAGCGGCCAACAAAACATTTCCTCATGCCAGATATCCCATGACAGTTTTACAATGAATCCTCGATGGACAGTTCACTTACTACAGTTTCCTTTCAAGCTACCCACAAATGCCAGCCATTTGTTCTCCTTTTCCTCCTCTTATAAGTCATAGTTAACACAAATGATTCCTCACTGGGTTGGGGGCATTAAGAGGGAAGGACAGTCCAGGAAACGTGGTCACAATAAAAAGCTTACCTTCACATCAGTGTTATGGAGATGTGGCCTGTCCTATCATTGCAGGCACTTACAGGACTCTCTTCCCTAGGATTTGTTATCAATCCACTCAGACAGCATATCAGTAGTGTGGTATAACAGCAAGGAAGGAGGAACCCTCTCATATCCCCTGTGTCAAAAAGCCATGAAGGTGTGGCAATGGGTGATGTCTTTGCATCACTTTCTGGGTCAAACCAGTCCTCTAGTGGGCAGGCTGAGCCATTGTATCTTGATGCCTCGCATGTGGTCCTTCAATTCAACATTACTCGAAGCCAGTATAAAACAGATAATTCTTTATTGTAGTTCACACAGGTTGAGCGCTTTCATCTGCCTGGAACGCAGATTTCATCAGAACCATTCTACAAGGCATCAACTCAATCTTAAATACTTGATTTGGCGCCAAACACAATTAATTAATTAATTAATTTGATTGAAATGGATGGGTCTTAAAACGGCCATGTTCTTAAAGTAAGAATAAAACTCTTCAAAATGTTGACTATAAAATATAATATATAAGAATAAGAATATACATATAAACTAACTCCACTAGTTGATCATTACTTTGGTGTGCTCCGTAATACTAACTTATACACCATAGCCACTAGTATTAAATGCTAAAAATACCTATAACAATGAATAACATGTGTATATATAAATAAATAACGTGTGTATATATAAAATAAAATACATAAATACATATACTTGAAAATACATAAAAGAAGTAGTACACATTATGTTCATATTGGTTGCGGACAAGATGACTAACCTATTATCTATTTAATAATAATGTAGTGTAAATTGCATGGATGCATTGTATACTTTGATCGTACTGTTAAATATACTATAAATACTACTATAGACTATAAATAATAAATAAACATAAAAATAAATTGATAAAAACTAATCTACACTGTTTCTAGTCTGTACTATGCACACGATTTCTAGTCTGTACTATGTAAACATAAACAATTTTATGATTTTATGGACAAGCTTGATGTAAGGGACTGTTTTTATGACAAATGTGATAAATTTGACAATGCTCAGTTTAGTAGGAACTATAATATTAATACTAAGGATGATATTAAATCACAAATTTATTTATTAGGTAGGAAATTGACGCAATTTAAATGTGTTAAAATGGACATTGCCTATCTTGAGAAATGTATATCTTTAAAAATAGTGCCAAAAGGACTTAGGTTCTTCAAACTTCCATTAGGAATTAAGATAGACAGCAGTGTTATTGCGGATTTTAATCTTATGTTTGATGAATTCGGGCATACTTATATGAAACATTTAACTAAACACAATGAATATAAGGCCAAGGTCTTACTAGAGGAAGTGTATAATTTAAATGAAAGTATTATCACGGATGCATTGTTTGACAGATGGTACGACTGTTATTCCAACCAGTTCAGCCAGGCTACAGCAAAAGTAAAAAATGCCTATGAAAGAAAGATGCACAAATTAGACAGGGACATGGAGGTATATAGAAAAGATAGAGCTTATGTTTGGCCCAAACATTACAGTGAAGAGGATGATCACTTCGAGGTTATCCAATCCAGAGGTAACAAAAGACATGTGCGAAGATATGAGGAAGAAAATTTTCAAGGGGGACGGTACTTCCCAGCACAAAAGAAACAACCAAGGAGATACTAGACATCCACAGCTATACCATTTCAGCTGATAACAACCTAGATAATGGTATAGCCCAAGATAAGGTTATTACAATTAAGGAGGGATCTCCCCCACCTAAACAAGATGAGGATGCTTGCCTGGATATAGGCCACAACAAACACCCACACATTAGCAGCCATCAAGGCTTCAAAGTATATAATTACACTGACACTACTGTTAACAAAGATTTTATAACATTGTTTAGTAAAGGTATGAAGTTCATACCAACGGTAAAGCCTAATATAGTTGATGTTATTACAGAAATCAAGTTTTTTTGCAGAAGGGTCAATTTGGCATTACAATTTAAAGATAGCACCCACATGACACATGAACAGACATTACCTCATGGCTTAAAGAAAAAAAGCACATATATACCTATTGCAAACCCGCAAGTCGCTTTATATGAGAATATGGTGTGTCATGATATGTACAAATTACATCAAGAAATTAGGTATAATAACAATAGAGGGGAAGGATACACCGACAACCTTACCAAAGAGGAAAGGATATGCCTGAATGACATCATTAGGAACAAACAGATCAGAATCATGAAACCGGACAAGGGCGGAGGGGTGGTAATTTTTCACAACAACCAGTACCATAATGAAATACTTAGCATTCTGCTTGATTCCGGTCATTATGAAAAGGTTACCTTGAACCAAATTAATACAGGTTATAGACGCATTGACAACACCTTGGAAGAGTATTTGATTGATGACCGTATTACTAGGGATGTATATGAGTTCATGAAAACTGAATATCCTATTTTGGCACGTATTGTAGGAATCCCCAAGATACATAAGAATCTGAATAAACCACCGTTCAGACCCATAATTTCAGGGTCCAAGTCCAAGACATTTAAAATAGGAACTATCATTGATCAATGGACTAAACCTATTTATAGTAAGGTGAACCATTTGGTCAAGGACTCATGGGACTTTTTGAGCAAAGTCACAGATGACAAGTGGGATGATAATTTAACGTTCTTAACAATTGATGTGCAAGACCTTTTTTCCAGCATCCCAGTTAATTTAGGACTGGACTACTTCTATAGTAGTATATTTAAGTATTTAGGATGCAGTAGTGATAGAGTGAACTTGATTACGGATATGATGAGTTTGGTGTTGGAACATAATTATATCGAATTTGAGGGCGAACTATATAGACAAACTAAAGGAGTGGCGATGGGGGCTTCCTGCGCTCCCATTTTTGCGAATTTGGTAATGTTGGAGTGGGAGAATGTCCATTTATTCACTTGTGAATTTTACAAACACATCCGGCTGTACACCAGATTTTTAGACGATGTGTTTATTATCTGGACAGGACCTACGGACATGATTAGCAGCCTTTGTGGAATATCTCAACATCACCACAGACTTTTTGAGATTTACCTACCAACATGACAAAAAGGGTATACCCTACTTGGACACCTGGATAGGCAATACTGGTACCGGATTCATTTCCAGATTATACAGGAAGCCTACCTTCTCAAACGACTATATTCACTTTTCTAGCTGTCATCCTAGACACATTTTCAAAAATATAGTTAAGGGCCAATGCATTAGAGCAGTCAGAATGTCATCCACTGATGAAGACATGAATAAGGAACTACTCTTCATTTCTCAACTTTTCATTGACAGAGGATATCCTAAAAAATTATTGGATAACATCACTACTTATGTCAAAGCACAATGGGGGCTAAAATACAAACCGCTTTTAGGCAGTTCAACCTCAATGCAGAATATAACAAGTGATATGCCAAACAAGATGGTATGTGTGATTAGATTCAACCCCTTTGTCAACATGATTACTGACATCCTAAAGAAGTACTGGAACACTATTATTTCTACGGGCAACCTGGGGAATTTAGTAGGAACAGAGATGTGGACTGTGTACAAAACTGGAAACAATATAAAGAATATTTTGGAATGTGGACCAAAGAGCGAAAGAACAAGAAGCAATAAAGGAACCAGGAAATGTGGTCATTGCAACCAATGCAAGTACATAAACACTACACCCACCTTTAGGCTAGAGAACATCATGCACACTAAGATCACCGGTATATCAGGTAATTGTGATTCAAAGCGTATAGTGTATATTGCCAATTGTATAAAGTGTCAGGCCTACTACATAGGCAAAACGGAAAGGAAGATTAAGACACGGATATACGAACACATTTATAATATTAGTAAGCAAGACACGAAAAACGCTTTGTATAGGCATATTTGCGAAAAGGGTATTGACCACACCTTTAGGTTTTCTATCATTGACCAAGTAAACATCAAGGATAAGGGGGGTGATTGGAAGACATACCTGGCCTGGAAAGAAAGTAGATGGCAAATTAGTACTGATGCCACCACCAAGCCTGAATTAATGACTTCATTATTTTAAAACCCCTGTTAGCTTTAAATTGAGTTGACATTATCTGTGTCATTTTATATCAGTTATTTATATCAGTTACTGTAGTACCTTAGTTTTGGATTACAGTTTTCAACACGTGTCCCACCATAGTTTCATATGTTGCTAGGACTAAGGGTGGACCCACAATAGCAGTATGAGGGACTTGTTTACATAGTACAGACTAGAAATCGTGTGCATAGTACAGACTAGAAACAGTGTAGATTAGTTTTTATCAATTTATTTTTATGTTTATTTATTATTTATAGTCTATAGTAGTATTTATAGTATATTTAACAGTACGATCAAAGTATACAATGCATCCATGCAATTTACACTACATTATTATTAAATAGATAATAGGTTAGTCATCTTGTCCGCAACCAATATGAACATAATGTGTACTACTTCTTTTATGTATTTTCAAGTATATGTATTTATGTATTTTATTTTATATATACACACGTTATTTATTTATATATACACATGTTATTCATTGTTATAGGTATTTTTAGCATTTAATACTAGTGGCTATGGTGTATAAGTTAGTATTATGGAGCACACCAAAGTAATGATCAACTAGTGGAGTTAGTTTATATGTATATTCTTATTCTTATATATTATATTTTATAGTCAACATTTTGAAGAGTTTTATTCTTACTTTAAGAACATGGCCGTTTTAAGACCCATCCATTTCAATCAAATTAATTAATTAATTAATTAATTGTGTTTGGCGCCAAATCAAGTATTTAAGATTGAGTTGATGCCTTGTAGAATGGTTCTGATGAAATCTGCGTTCCAGGCAGATGAAAGCGCTCAACCTGTGTGAACTACAATAAAGAATTATCTGTTTTATACTGGCTTCGAGTGACGTGGATTTACCCTGTTCTGTCATCTTATTTTACTAGTTGGAGTGCTCTACTATTTATTTTATTCAATTCAACATTAACAGACAAAATCTTCTTTTACAGGGGACCAGTCTTGCTGCGATGTTTGCCGCGACAGCTAATACAAAATGCAGCAGCAGATACTTTGCCCTAATCTCTCCAGAGGGACAGAGACCCAAGGATGCTCTGGTTCGTCCTTGGCCTTCTTGTCCATTTTATGCCTTTCTCCCATCTGTTAATAGCACCGTTTTTACAGAACACATCTCTGCAAGGTGAAAGTAATCCTCATAGCCACCTTCTAGCCCAAGCAAATTTGATCCCCAATGCTCTGGCCTCATTTGACGTGACTTCCATGGTTACTAGAGCCCCAACAAGGATCTTCTGTCTCATGTCACATTTCTGAACAGCCTCTTCTGGATATCGGCTCCATCAAACTAACCTCATGGTTTCTTCAATTCCACTGATGGCCTGTAACCCAGCATTGCCTTTGAGAGTAGTTTAGATTTTGCCTACCTCGCAAAAGCAGTCCGTCAGAAACCTATATAAGAATAAATGAAAAATATTTTCTTTTTTTGGGCAATAAAACAAGGATTGGATTCATAATCAGTCCTTATACCCTCTGTATTGTAGTTCCCAGTCAACCTGCTTAATGCAAGTTCCAGCAATTCACCTATCAGCAACTTCAGGTTTTCATTGGGATTCAGCTCTAATTCGCTAGCTTTTCAAAAGATATGGAAGGCCTTTTTGGAAAGCACCTTTTTTTCCTAGACCACCCATCAAAGGACCCCATCCACCTCACAATCTTGCATTTATACTTCAGGCTGTTACCTTACCACCCTTTGAGCCTGCCTCCAATTGCTGTGTGAAACGCCTCTCCTGGAAAACACTAATACTGGAGGCAGTCACTTCATCAAGATGAATATCTGAGCTGCATGCTTTATCCAGCAAGCCTTTACATCTGTTTTTCCATATAAATAGTCTCCCTCAGACCAAACACTACCTTCATCACTAAAGTAGCTTCTGAGACTGCCTTAAACAAAACCATTCATCCACCAATCTTCCCAAATTACTCAACAAAGGCACGTATTTACTACTTACCTTGGATGTGCATAGGCAGCACCAGTTCTAGGTTTATAGGACAAAAGTGTTTAGAAAAGATAAACCTTTTGTGTCCTTTTCCTCCGACCAGACAAGAAAATAAAGTCTCCAAAGTGACCTATCTAGATGACTCTGAGATTTCATCTCCTTTGTCTAATCTTTGTATAATAAACCACTACTCTCAAGCCCAAAGCTCATTCCACAAGATCCATGGCTTACTTCATGTACTCCTCTGTAGATAACATTTGTGCTGCAACAACTCCATCAACAATGCATACCTTCACCAAACACTAATAAGCTTGACCTTATGTCAAGGTCCAGGGATTCCATTGGTTCTGTCATTTTTTGGGGTATCCTATCATGATGCCACCAGGAAGAAAGCAGCTGGGGATTCTGTCCCAGTAGTCGAGACAGATGAAGGAAACGGTACAATATATGAAAGTTATGTACTCTGCATATAATCCTTATTGTCCACCACATCCATCTCCACATCCCTCTCACTGTCCTTCCTGGATATACTTGGTAGATCTAAACATGAAACCTTTCTCCAGACTTCCTCAGTACCTGGGTACTTGATGGGGGGTCACACTCAATCTGATGAACAGGATGGATGCACTGCATCATGAGAGAGGGCAGGAGCTGAAGTTCTGGAGAAGATCCTATGTGGAAAAAGCTGCTAGTTTGGAACTGCTGTGAGGGTACAGAATGCAGTAGTCAAGATGAACAGAAAGGGACAATAAGGATCTATTGTTATGGTAAGTACATAACGTTTGTTTATTGTCAAATTGTTTAAAAAATGCTATCATTAACATTATTTTAAAGTATATGAAAGAAATATCACATATGCTGGGATGCTGAATAATGACTCAAAATAAAATTTCTCCAAGTTTGATTGAAGAAAAAAAAATTGTGTGCGCGCATGTCTGTTGCTTTGGTGCTATCTACAGCTACCTTGCACTGCAGTATGATCAGGGTTAACTGTTCTTTTTTATTGTTTTTTGTAACACTTTAGGTTTTTCTGTAGTCCTGAGCACAGTCCTGATCCTGTGTCACACAAAGAATCACATGAACCTACTGAAGAGCCCAGGTTAAACAAATGTGTGAATTTGGATAACTCCACTCCAATAGCTGATCTCTTAACATTAATAGATGAGCATGAAGAGCAACATCCTTTGTCTCCTGATTTGAACAAATCATGCACACCGGTCTCAGAATCTACTCCACAGTCAAACAGGGGAACTGGCTGTTTTAGCTGGTCAGGTTGTCTTGTGGAGAAGTCAAAAACCCCAAGCCCATCTGGCCTATTATTGCTTCAGCAATTTCATAGAAGGAAGGACAGCTTGTCTTGGAATAAGAAAGACAAAGAAACCACTAAATTTGGCACTGAAGTAGAGGAGAAGCAGGAGTCTGAAGATGAAAATGATCTTTCATCAGGAACCGAATGTTTATCACAGTCACAGAATGGCAGTGGTTTCTCACAAGGCATTTTATGCACTGAGAAGGACTCCTTTGAGTTCTCTCAGGAATCAAATAAGGATTCAGAGTTAGAGGTGAGGTCATACATTTTATTGTTTTACTGCTTTGTTGCTTAAGAGAGTAATTTGTCTTTGATTATTTTTCATGGCCAGCCAGTACTGTGAAAAAAAAATTAATTTTTTTGACATGGTGCCCTCAAATAGGTCTGTAGGGAGGATGAGCAGGTGACACCCAGCAATATTATGCACAGTAAGCCTAATTTAGAGGAATGTTATTAAAATAATGGTAGATATCTTTGGCAGGCCTTGTTTTGGCAGGATGGAGCACTGTTTCAAAATATTATAACAAACAAGGATATAAAACAAAAGAGAAATCAAGAGGCAAAGCAAATTTGTGCTTTTTAGTATTCAAATCAAACATAAATAAAAGTACTTTTGTTCTCTGTAAGGGTGGCAGAACAAAGTGCTGAGTGTTGATCAGAGCAGAAAGAATACGAACAGATCTGATTTTGAAGGTGCCCTGCTCTTGATAACTGTTGGGATTTTCTCTCTTAATTTCCACTTCTTAGCAAAGTTATGAAAACCTTCCTTTCCCACAGATGGATATGCCCATCTTCTGCCACTGGGGGAGCTAGGCTGGGAGGGTATGTCTAACCCCTGCATTCCTTATTTTTTTTCTGCTGTTACACTGTTTGGATCTCAGTCCCAATGCACATTATTGGAATGTTCCTGCATTTGACACCAGAATTTCAGAATCCTTTTTGCATTCTATAGAGCACATCCAGGACCCACATTGGCACTGTCTGCACTATCCATGAGAAGCACATGTCAGAAATTGTCACAAATGTCAGTGCTTCAGTATGGTCACTGGAAGAAGATATAGAAAAGTAGAAACCTACATCACATAATTCAGAATGATGCTCTTCAAGAGGATGTAAGCTCAGGCTTCAGGGTTATGGACATGGTCTCAGAATTGTACAACTGATAGGTCCTCCCCCAGAAAGAACTCTAAGTTATGAATCAGCCTCATCAGAACTCTTGGAAAGAGGTCTAGAATGGACTTTTTAAAGGGGCTATAGAAATTGTTCCACTCTGAAATAGACAGATGGTTCTGTTCTTGTCTCTTCCTTGATCCAGAGGGCATGGGTGAAGTTCATTTCTTCTTAGAAATCAAGTACTTGACAACAAGTAACAAATTCTGGATTGTAACACTCCAGGGTGGGTTATGTCTCTGCTGTCACAGGTATTCTAGATGGCGTTGCTGATCTTGGTGGACAATGGTTGATTAAGCTGTGTCTCTCTAGTTTGCACAGGAGGTGTTTTTGGTTTGCTTTGGGAAGGCCTGCAGTGTCAATACAATGTGTTGGCATTCCTTCCCTCTATACCCAATATGTTTACTAAAGCATGTGTTTTAATGGTATATATCTTGCAATAGAAAGGATTTTCTTGTGTTCACTGACCCGGATAACCGTCTCCTGGAGCTTCTGTGCTAAGGGCCAAGTCTGGTAGTATCTTTTGTTCTGTCCTTCACTGTTCTGCTGATCATAACATAATCAAAAATCGGGAGACATTCTGTTTTGTTGCATCTCACTGGATTGCCTTTATTTGGGTGGAACTGAATACCCTTGAGATGCTGTCATCCCTGTCCATGGGGATGATTTGGGAAATTGTATGCCTGTAATTGTAGGGAACCCTATCCATGTCTGATCTTTCACAAAGATTAAGTGCCCCTTAGGAGGCCACATTTCATCCCAGAATTGGTCTTCTAACTTCACTTAGGCCAGCACCATTCACTTTCCTTTTTTTCTGTTCAGGGATTGATATAAAGAGATGAAGAGCCCTTCATGTTCTTACCATGTATTCATATCTTTGGTTCTCAGTTCTAACCATAAAGGTTGCATGAGTTCCATAAGACGGACCGTGTTTACTTCTTTTGCCCCGAGTAAAGTGCAATTTGCTATTGTTAAGTAAACCTTTTCCATGTGGATTACTTATTGCCTTGTGTTTTGCTGCCACTTACCATATTTTGGAAAACATTTTCAGAGAGTATTCTGTTAAGCGAGTCGCTGCTTTTAGTACCAGTTTCAAGAAAATTTTCATTATGAACATTTATACCTAGCCTCCTGGTTACTGGCTTGTAACTTTAAAAGCAGTATTCTTTGGACTGATTTGAGCAGTCAGTACACTTTTTGGCATCACATTTTGAGTGTTTACCTTTTGCTCTTTCTCTGTTTTTACCTGAACTGTAATGTTTGCATTGCTTGCTTCCATTCTTTAGGTTAGGAAGTCAAAACTCGCCGAGGAGTAGTTTCCCTTTCAGCCTTTTCCACTTCTAACTAATTTTTAACTTCAGACATTTGCTAAAAGGGTGGTTAGTCTACTCAGGGTTTACCCTATATCAGAATCAAGGCTGTCATGAAAAAGTTTTTCTGTGTCAAGTCTTTTGGAGCTGAAGGTTTTTCTGTCCCTTCAAATATTGGAGAAGCTCCTGTAGCCAACTCTTTGCTAGTGAGGTTACGCAGTAGTTTATCTGGATAGGCAGAGTGCGCCTCACTTGTGCTTCGTTTGCAGGTTGGTGATCTTATCTTGGAGTGGGTCACTAGCTGGTACATGCTGCTGGTAGTATTCCACATTTTTAAGGGACACAGTATCTAGTGGACAACTTAGCTGTAGCTTCAGCATTCTCATAGAATTCCAGTAGCTGCCGGAGATTTCTGTGGCTAGTTTTCTGGAAATGAGCATCCTAAAATTGCCACTTTATGTTAAGGAAAGTGCTTATTCCAGCATGGCAGGGGAGACTAGATGGCAGATAATTTATCAGTAAATTAGAAGGGAACATTTCATATACATCATCTTTCCTCTATTTTCATCTTGTGCTTTCTGGCGGAATTCACCACAGAAGTGCCATGGACACATCCTCCTTGTTCCTTGATTACCAGGATGTCTGGTTTCAGGCTGTTCAGATTTTGGCTTCTCCAAAGACTATTCCACGACAGGGGCTAAGAAGCTCCCAGCAATGTGGAATAATGACTATTTCTACCTCAGGGCTTCATTCCTGCAGTAATGTCAATCCAGCCACCAGGTAATCTGATGAAATTTCACAGATCCTGGAAATTACCAGAAAATCTTCCACGTACGCAGCTTATAAAGCCAAATGGAAAGGGCTTTTCTCTAGACTTAGAGATATGTCCACCTTTATCACTTTGTCAGTCTATATGTATAATCTTCTTACTTCTAGCAAATATTTAGTATGGGCTTCAGTTATTCTGACATCATGGTGTATGTTCAGGTACCTTGAGCTTTCCATGGTCTGAACTGGGAAGGCAGAATTCTGGATTAGAAAAGACTAAACAATAATTTTCTGAAGGGAACTCTATATCTCAAGCCTTCGAAGGTAAAGAATGCATCTCCATCCTTAGCATCTGGAATATTTGGTTGACATGCTGTCATACAAACCTGTTAAACCATGTGGTTCAGCAGAGAAGTTTTGTCATAAAAAATGCTGATCTGATGTTGTTAATCTTCCCATTCATCACTGATGGGTTCAGTTCCGAGCCCTCGGAACTGAGTCAGCCTAATACCAAGCTCTAATATACCAAAAACTCTCAAGCTAAGCTGCTACCCACAACGCCCTTCTCCCAGTTACCTCTGATCTCGTTTGCCACACAGCCATATAGCAGCATTTCATAGAGCTCTCCTGCTAAGTGTCATATCTTATAAATATTTGTGTATTTTTTGAATTTTTTTCCTAAGCTAACCCATTTTCTACCCTCTTTTATGTAGTTAGCTCTACCCATTGGGTATTTCTTATACCATCGTTGGTACACCCTCTCCTACCCTTGTGGTATCGTTTGGTACCATAGTTGGCATCTTCTTCTTCTCTTTTCTCACTTCCTTTAGTCAGTAGTTTTTGTTTCTTCGTGTGTATAGAGATGTCTGGAAAAAAAGGGACTTCAGGGTTTAAACACTGCACTTCCTGCAATGGCAAACTCCCCCAAAAGTGACTCGCATGACAATTGTGTATTGTCTGGGGGTTTCTCGCCTGTCTTCCTTGCCAGATTTGCCTAAGTTTTGGTCAGCAGACGCTGAACGAGAGAAAAAATAAACTGATTTTGAAAAGCCTTAGTTTCACCTTTCTCAGAGGCCGTTTCTGTGTCGGAGGTCTCATCCCCTTCAGTGAAGGGCAAAAAACGTCCCCATTCAGAACCCTCTTAACCGGCTGATGATTAGGGCATGTCCCATAAACACAAGGCCCACAAATCTTCAACGGAGCACAGAATTGCTTCATCAGCTCCGATTACGACTATTGCTTCTGTTCCGAGCTCTGCTCCAGTTGCTTCTTTATCCAGTGTCATAGACATTACAGAAACTTTGACATCAGTGCCACCTTCGGCACCGACCCGTACGGCACAAGTCTTATCTACATTGACTACAGCTTCGACCTTACTTTCTTCAATAGTTTCAGCACCAACTTCACCTTTTACTGCACCAAAGGCGGTTCCGACAATCCCTTTGGAGCCGATAATAACCTAGACTCAGAGTGCCTCCTCGGTACAGAACCCCTTCTTGACACTGCTGATTCCTCTATTACCTGTCTCCAAGTTAGAGACTACAGTGCCGATAACTCAAACACTGCAGTCCCGTTTTTAGGCCAGACGTATAGCCTCTTTCTGGACCGGCCTGACTCCCCTTCAGGAGTCTCCACAAGGTCCACCAGGAGTCTTTCTGAATTCCATGTGGTGCGCCTGCTGGACCAGCTGTTGACAGCCAGAGGGATAACAAATGTTCCTAAGACTCATCCCACTTCTGGGTTTGGGTCTATTGCTCCTAGGACTCCCACTTATACTCCTCCTATGGATCTGTCAGTTGCGAAGCCCATTACTCTGACGTCCTTAGTGGAAACCCATTCTTCCGTGCCGACAGTGACCCTCACTGAGGTTTCGAGGCCACCCCTTTGGGTTTCGGTTCCATTGGAACTGCCCCTTCCTCAGTCTCATGGCTGGGGGTGGAACCCTCGGTTCTGAGCATGGTTCCAAGTTTTTTTTATCAGTTCTATCCTCGGATCTGGGGACATTGCCTGCCCCAATCTTGCTTGAGGCTCCATCCCTGGGAAGTGGGTCTGATGGAGCGAGGTGTGGACCCCGGTTCCGAGATTGTCCTACTCTGTTCCGGGCTCCCATTCCTCTTCGGGCAGGCCTGCTTTCCGAGTGATGGAGAGGGTGCTTGCTTCTTGAAGCACTCCTCCTACATCGGAACTCCTCCCTGCTCCCTCTGAGCTACAGCTACCATGGGTCACCTGCCCAGGACACCGAGAGCAGAAGCCGCAGGAAACCCCAGTTCAGTTCCTTCCGAGTCTTCCTCAGACATCCCCACTGAAGAACCTCCTCGGAAGAAGGCATGTAAGAGGAAACACCTTGACTCTCCTGAAGAGTCTCTCCGAGGATATGGACTACGATGATGGGGAGGGGTCCCCACGGGCACCCCCTGATGATGTCTCCTTTGGAGACATCCTGGAAATATTGAAACACAGGGGTGGCTGAAAGCCCTCTAACCCTTCCTCGGAGCCCGTCTTCCTGCAGGCTTTCCGCTCTCGGCCTTCTACTTCTTGGGTGACCCCATCTGCCAACAAGTCAGTCCAGCTCATTGTGCAGCATGCGTAGAAGAGCTCTGATTCTATTGAGGCCATTCCCTGGAGACCAGGTAAGATTCTTTCCCCACAAGAGGAACACGCCCACTGGTCTAAATGCTTGCCAGTAGACGCTATTGTGGTGGCGGTGGCCATTTAAAAGGATCTTGCAGAAGAAAGTCCTACTGTTACCCTGCCCACCATTGAGTCTCGGGCTGTGGACAGGCTAGGGAAGCGAGTTTTTGCTTCAGAGACCTTTGTAGTCAGGTCCCTGAACTACTTGGCACATTTCACGAGACTCCAAAGAGATCTTATTTCCGAATTTTCTGGAGCCCTCGTGGGTAAAGTTTCTAATGGGGCACGAGACCAGGTTGCCTCTCAACTTGCCACCCTTGAGTCTATTTCCAACTTGTCCATGAGGGTGCTCTCCCACGCAACCGAAGGGGCAGCTAGAGCTGCGGGTGCAGGCATAGTCATGAGGCATAATGCCTGGATGTGCATCTGTGACCTTGCAGACTCCAAGTCCTCCTTTTTGAATGCCCCTATTGAACCATCTTCCTTGTTTGGTTCTAAAGTAAAGGACACACTGGCAAGGTTTGAGCAGGATGGAAAGACCTTGTCTGATGTTGGCCTATGTTTTTTCAAACCCCAACATTCTTTTTCCAGGAAGCAGAGAAGTGGGAATATATGGCACAAAAAATCTCAAGGTCCTTTCCGCAACACACGTGGTGAGATTCCCCTAGAGGCAGAGGGGGTTCCAATGGTGGAAGATGCCCCTTTAGGGGCAGAGGGGGTCCCCGAAATCAAGACTCGAGGGATACTTTCTCTGGATGGTCTTATCAACGCTCCTGAAACGTTGCCCTATTGCTTTCCTCTGGAAGCAGCTGGGGCTCATTTTTCTCTGCATCAAACTGCCTGGCACTCTTACAAAAGATCAGTGGGTGCAGAGAATAATCTCCAGAGGCTATTACATCCCTCTAACATCACGTCCAAAACCTACAAAGCACCTTCCCGATGTTCCACCCGGTCAAAGGAAAGAAGCAGCTTCAGAGATAAGAAATCTGTGTCAAAAAAAGTTTCATCCAACAAGTCCCCCCAGACCAATGCAGATCCGGTTTTTACTTTAGATTCTTTTTGGTGCCAAAAAAGACTGGGGACTGGAGTCCCATTCTGGATCTCAGCCATCTAAACAAGTCAGTGGTTCAAACCAAATTCCGCATGGTCATTATTCAATCCATTCTCCCTTTTTTACGGGAGGATGTTTGGATGTGCTCGATAGACCTCTGGGATGCGTATTACCACATCAAAATGGACAAACGTGCCAGGAGTCTTCTCTTCCGGCTAGGAGCCAGTCATTACCACTTCAGAGCCCTGCCATTCGGTCTCTCAACGGCCCCCAGAGTGTTCACGAAATGCCTAGTAGTGGTGACAGCTCATCTGAGACTTCAAGGATTCCAGGTGTTTCCATATTTAGACAATTGGCTCCTTTCCGCCCCCACCAAGCATCTCTTGACCTTGGCCCTCCATTACAAACACTCACTAACAGAGTCTCTAGGCATCACAGTCCATTGGGAGAAATCCAATCTACAACCTACCCAACAACTGCAATTTATAGGGGCAGTTTTCAGTACCCGAACATGCCTGGGTTCTCTACCAGCTCACAGGCTTCAGAGGTTAAGATTGTAAGTACGAGTGATACTCTGTCCATAGCCGGCCTTAAGCATAGGCCAACTAGACAGCCGCCTAGGACGCCACTCTAGCAGGGGCTCTTTTCCAGTATTTATTTGGTGTAGGTACACCAGGATTGGGGCACCAGGTGGTGTGGGGGGGGGGCACCATGGAGCCCTTTTACCTAGGGCACCAGTTGAACTAAGGCCGCTCCTGACTGTCAAAGAAAGGTGCCAGCAAGAGAAGTTCTCCAGGCTCTGGGGTCCATGGCTGCGACCATTCCGATTTGTTCCTCTGGCAAGATTACACATGAGACGGTTACAATGGCTCCTATTGTCCCAATGGTTGGCAAATCTTCATCCTCTAAACTCACAGATCCTCATTACCAACTCTTGCAAGCAAGATCTCTTCTGGTGATTGAGGCCAGACAAAAAACTTTGGAGTCGCTCCTTCCAACCCAAAGCCACGGTGACCACGGACACTTCCCTGATAGGGTGGGGGGGGGGGCTTTTCAGGGAAAGGCAGTCCAAGGCACGTGGTCCAGCTTAGAGGCCAATCTGCAAATCAGTGTTCTGGAGTTGAGAGCGGTGCTGTTGGCGTTGCAGGCACTACATCCCCTCCTTCCATCGGGAACAATTGCGATTCAAGTCAGACAATATGTCTGTAGTGTGGTACATAAACAAGGAGGAACCAAATCCTACCCCCTGTGTCGAGAGGCCATGAGAATTTGGCACTAGGCAGTAGCATCCAACTGCTTTCTTTTAGCAACGCATATCCCGGGGAGCTCCAATGTGATTGCAGACAGGCTGAGCAGATGCATCATCCTTCCACACGAGTGGTCTCTCAATCCAAACGTGACGGCAGAAATTTTCAGCCGATGGGGCCAGCCTTGCTGCGATCTCTTCGCTTCCCCTTCGAACAACAAATGCAGCAGCTTCTTTGCCCTCTTTCTCCCAGAGGGGGGAGTCCCCGAGAGACGCTTTGACTCACGATTGGCCCACTGGTTTCCTCTATGCTTATCCTCCAATTCCTTTGATACCCCTATTTTTGAAGAAAGCAATTTGGTTGAGATGCAAGGTGATCCTCATTGCCCCATTCTGGCTTCGACAAGTGTGGTTCTCCTTCCTCCGGCCTCGTCTGTTAAAACCTCTATGGCTCCTGGACACTCGTCCGGACTTAATTTCTCACCCCCCAAGGGTTGAGACTCCCAAATCAGTCCACTGTCAAGCTGACAGCTTGGTTTCTCGACTTCCATTTGTCGCCATGCAGGAAACCCTCTCCTCACCTGTTCGCAATATTATTCTGGCCTCCCATAAGCCATCCACCAGAAAGCTTTACAGAGATAAGTGGAAAAGGTTTGCTCTCTAGTCTAAAGGGCAGATGCTAAACCCCCCCTCAGCTCCTGTCTCTGTTATACTTCAATACCTTTTTGAGTTTTTTGAGAATGGAGCATCAGCTTCTACCATTCGAGTCCACTTAGCAGCTATTTCCAGTTTTCATAATGGTTCAGAAGGCGTTCCAGTTATCTCCACCCGCATATGCAAGACCTTTCTCAAAGGAGTTTTTCAAAGCAGACCTCCAATCAGGTGTTTTTTAGAGGCATGGAATCTCTCCCTGGTACTACAGTCTCTCTCTTTACCCCCTTTTGAGCCTGCTGCAAAATGTGACCTCAAATTTCTTTCATGGAAATCTCTATTTTTGGTCGCTGTCACATCAGCTAGACAGATATCAGAATTACAAGCATTATGCATCAAGAGCCCCATATTTGATTTTTCATAAAAACAGAATATCTTTGTACTAATCCATCTTTTCTCCCCAAAGTGATTTCTGATTTCTCTGTGAACCAGTCCATTGAGCTCCCAGTGTTTTTCCCAAATTATTCCAATAAAGGAGAATACTGTCTACATTCATTGGATGTACATAGACAACTACGTTTTTACCTGGATAGGAGTAAATCTATCTGCAAGTCAGGTCAACTTTTCATTTCCTTCTCTGGACCAAAAATGGGATGCGCTGTATCAAAAGTGACTTTATCAAAATGGCTCAGAGATTGTATTGCCTTTTCATGTTCACACGCAAATGAGCCTAAACCTGTCAATATCAAAGCACATTCAACGAGAGCCATAGCAGGTTCTGTTGCTTTTCACGCCAGAGCCTCTATGGACGACATTTGCGCAGCAGCCATTTGGGCTAAATCTCGCACTTTCATCAAACATTACAAGTTGGACATGGTCTCCAGGGGAAGAGCAGCCTTTGGCTCAATGGTACTCAGGAATGTTCTTCCATAAGGGCCACCCAGGTTTTCAAGTAGCTTGGGATTCTGTCCCATCAGTGATGAATGGGAAGAAGATTAACAACATCAGATAAAGACGTTGTCTTACCATAATGTTCCATCTGTGTTGTTGTTCTTCCATTCATCACATCCCACCCTTCGTCCCCCACCAAAGGCTCCTGGTGGATCTTATGGGTTCTTGTCGTGTTTCAGGGTTTTTGTGCAGAAATGGCCTCTGCTTTTTACTTCTATATGTTTCATCCAAACTCGATCTGAGGTAACTGGGAGAAGGGCATTGTGGATAGCAGCTTAGCTCGAGAGTTTTTGTTGTACGCAAGCTTAGTATTAGGCCGCCTCGGTTCCGAGGGCTTGGAACTGCACCCATCAGTGATGAATGGAAGAACATCAACAGCACAGATGGAATGTTATGGTAAGACATAACTTATTTTTTTTCTGGTAGCCATTACCTCAACTTAATAAAGTTCAAATCCTCCATCTCTTCTTCATTTGATTCCGTAGTGTGAGGAGGTTCACTATATGCACCATCTTGAGATAGCTGATCGAGCAGGCAACTTAACTGTAATGTGCCTCCAACAATGAAGTGTGCTATTTGACAACAGTGAATGCTTTTAAATGTAATGACACCACTGAGTATGCTGCATTATTAGCATTATTAAGCAGCAGACTAGTAAAAAATGCATTTAATTGTGAATCTAAAGCACATATCTGAAGCATCTGTTGAAAACCCTTATCAGCTACAAGCACAAAGGTGTTTCATGCATCTACAAGCACAAAGGTGTTTCATGCATCATTAGCCACAGTAATGTGTTAATGTCTTCTCTTTCAGCTTTTCCTGGTTAGGGGTCGCCACAGCAGATCACCGGTCCGCTACCGATTTGGCAGTGATTTTTATGGTGTCAAGTTGCCCGCCCAGCACTCAACCTTCACAGAAGGCACACACACTCGCGCACCTACCTGCATGTCTTTAAAGTTCACTTGACCACTGGGAGGACATGCAGACTCTGCACAGAAGGCACTCCAGCTGAGAATCTAACTGGAGAACCTCTTGCTGTGAGGCAACAACGCTAACCACTGCACCACCGCAGCTGACACAATAATGTGTTTAATGTAAAGTCAAATATTTCACAACAATTTGCTGTAAATGCTGATCTGCTTTCCTTTCTGACATGGTGTCAGAGCTGTGTTTTGAGTAGTTTTACAGCTGTTTTTTTTTCCCTGTATTTCATGGCTGTGAATAGAGGGTGCTTTTTTCTCTCCCTGGATGTTCACTACCAATTGTGGTTTTACGTTCACAAGTGTAAGAAAGCAAAGCATGTTGTCTAATTTGATCCTGGTAATGAATGTAGCAGCCACCATCAAATATTGGCTATATGGATGTCACCAGAACATTAGTACAATAAAGGTGCATTCCAGCACATGATGCCTACTTCTAGTACTTGTTTTAGAAATCTGGCCACTATAGGTACCTGTGACACGAACACTTGGTCTTCATTACATACCTTTACCAAACATTTGCTTTTCAGATTTCAGCCGTTTTTTTATGCTGCTTTATTCCTGGCCTCATTTTCTAGTGTCATGAGTATTCTGTCTACTCTTCAAAGGTATAGCAAGAATAAACATCACGTTTGTAATTCTGTATCCTTATCGCCTAGTGTATTTTCTTGTATATAGGTCATAGGTGAGGTCATGAGGTACCAACCAGTAAGATGCACATGCCCCTACCCTGGTGCAAGGATGTCATGTATGTGTGTAAAAGGGAGTATGCCACTCTGGTTATTGAGATTTTTATACGAATAGTGCAAGATAGCACTAGATTGGAAGTATCAAAGTGATCTGGCTTTGAGTAAACTTCTTGATGGGTCATTATTTTTTAGGTTTATATGGTCTCCTGTTTATATTGTCTCCTGTTCTGTTTCAACATTTTGGGAGGTCCCTCAATTGGGAGTGACCCTGGTAAATGTCATCACATCTTATTCAACCCTGCAAGAGCAAGCCTCGAGTCCAAGCCTACCAGTTCTTTTAATACTGCTCTCACATTTTGAATGTTAATCCTTGTGGTAATATAATGAAATATGTCCATATTCTGTTTGTGGATATGGTCACCATATAATAGACCTGTAGCAGCACTATTTTACTGCCTGGTAGAAAAGCAAGGACTTGTAGAGTCATCCAGCTCTGGGTACTCTAGGAAAATGGTTTTCCTCCCATATCCATGAGGGTCTGATAGCTTAGGTTAACAGGGATTACCAGAGTGTTCATCACGTGGATCACTGTTGTAGTTCTCACAATTTTCATCTCTGCTGTATGCAGACCCCCCCCCCCCCATCATGTCTGGATAGACTTCAAGAGCTGTGCAATCTCCACTCCTGCAGATGGGCTTACTCTGCCTTGTGTGGGGCCAAGGACATTTTCCCAATATAAAGGTGTTGTTACCTGGTTGTCAGGTTCGGCCTTTTAGATTTTCCAAACTGGGCAAATAAGTATCCTTTTGGGTCATTTTCTATTTATAATATTATTTATTATATGTATATGATACATTTCAGGAATTATCCAATTTTTTCTTGGTGGCTTATGGTATGTCTGCTCCAGAAAAGTGTCAGTTTGTGTGTGAAGGTGTCAGATCCTTCATAAGGGCATTCTTCACTAGTGCCTTTATTTCCTGGGACTAAGCCACAATATGTCATCTTGTGAGCTTTATAGATTTAGCAAGGAAACTGGATGGGATTTAGCCCTTCATACCTACATGATATTGCATAGGTTTTGGTTCCTTACCATGCAGGATCTGTCTAAGAAGAAAAACATTTACTGAGAGACAGAGGAAGCAGATGTATAACAAGAAGGTTACATTAGATCATTGTTGCAATAGCTTAAGCTATATGGGACATAGACTTCCATGGATTGGACATCTGGCCAGCATTTTAAATTTTGGGATACCTTCCACACATCTATATGTCCGAGGATGCACAAGATAGTGCCCGTATAAAAGCAAATGCACTGCTTCAAAATTCAGAACTTTCTTGCCGTTGGAGCTGCTAGTAAGATATTCTCTTTGTTGCATCTCCAGTGGTTTGGCAATCAGCTAGTTTTGAGAAATTGGGCAGATAAGTACCCCACTGAGGAGTTTCCTTCCATTTTTTTGTCCTCCTTGCTTCATTCTATGGCTCCATACCACATCCATCACCAGGTCTACAAGCCTTCTTCAATATCCCCAAACTTTCACTGTATTAGCTGGGGCCAATGCAGACCATAAGGGCATCCTGGGAGTGTCTGACAGTCTCCATCTGCCAAAAGTATTTTTCATTTATGGCCCTACCCAGATGTTCTTCGTGTTTCACTGTTGCAGTCATTACATTTGGGTAATCTGCTGGCAGGTTGCCCTAAGTCGGCCCGATTAACAAAGTCTTGGGTCCTGTGTCGGTTGCTGTCCCTTCTTCCATGATGTCAAGTCGTCAGGGGTATAAAACATGCAGCCGATGCCATTACATCAGTCTTTCTTGCCGTGTGGTGCCCGAAGCAGAAGCAGTTCACAAGTGCTGGTCAGCCGACTCCTGAAATTTTCATTTTCGAGTTTCAGAACCGAAGTCTTCAACGTAAAGCTAAGTACCCCATTGGGGAAACTTTTTCTTGCTCCTTACCGATGTCAGTAAAAGTTAATAATTGCATTACTTGTGGAAACAAATACCTCGTAAAGATTTTCATTCGTACTGTATTCTTTGCCTAGGCCCTGACCACGACGTACCTTGCTGTCGGTTTTGTGCTTTATTTAATCAGTGCACTATCCGTCGTTGGTATATTTTTGCCTCTAAATATTTCGGTTCTTGGTTTAATTATCCAGAAATGTCGTCAGTTAGCCATCCGACTACCAGGATTCTGAAAAAATGCAAACAGACAGAGACAGGCCTCTGAGGTCCAAAACTGCCGACGACGCTTCTCCTAAGCCAGTCACCAGTTCGCCGGTACTCAGTAAGGCGCTTTCGCAGCCCCTGATACCCGCTACTTCTGATTTGCAGGCCTCTACTGAGACCCATTCGGAGTCCGGTATGCCAGGAGATACTTCAACTATGGAACCCGCGGATGTCTCTACCTTGGATGGGTCCGGAGCCGCTGGACTTCTGAGGGTGTATTCAGGCCTACAGACTTGCATATTAAATTGACACAGCCTTCATTACTAAGGCCTAAAGCTCGATCCATGTCTAAAAAACCGACACCCAGGCCACATGCTCAGGCCCCTATGCCTAAAAAACAAATGATAAAAATGGCTGAAGATCTAATTACTCCAATCAGGGGTAGTCACCCCCCCCCCCCCCAAGAGGCCTAGGGCTGAGCTTGATTATGAATCTTCTGATCAGGATTCTGTTTCTTCTGACTCTTCTGATGACCTGGATTTGTCCATACCTACTTATGAAGATTCTGATGCAGAGGATTCCATTCCCTCTGCTTCCCCTCCTGAGGATTTTTCTTTTGGAGAAACTTTGCCTACTTTAAGGGAGCATTTCCACTGGGAAAGCCATTAATTTTCTGATTCAAAAAAGAGGCTTAGGGATTTCCTTCTTCTACCTCAGCATAGGCCTTTGGCTATACCTCCTGTACTAGACATTGTTGATGATGTGTTCTCGGAATCCAGTTTGGCCCCTGATTTCCTGCCGTCCAGCTCCTAGTAAACCTGACAGATACTACCGGGTTCCTGAGTCCCAAAAGTTCTTTTCAAAAATCCCGTTGCAGATCCAGAGACTATTTCTCAGGGTCCCAAGGGCGTTAAGGCTTCTACTGCTAAAAATCCTACCCCTTCTGATAGAGACGCCAGGGCGCTGGATAGACGGGGTAAAAAGGTTTATACTTCTGCACCCTTGGCAATCAGAGCTTTAAACTGCCAATTTCATATGTTAAAATATCAGCAGAATATTATTGGACTGCTTAAACAGAAAATGATGTTGATTCCTGACTGTGTGGAAAATAAACATTTACAGGATTTAATGCATTCTGCTGAACAACCCGCAGTGGTGGTGCTGTGGTAGCATTGTTGCCTCACAGTAAGACGCTGTCCAGTTCGATTCTCAGCTAAGACCGTCTTCTGCGTGGAGACGTGCGTGAATGGGCGTACCTTTGTTGAAGGTTGTGCATCAGGGCTGGTAACTCGGCACGTAAATATTTACTACCAATCATTAGCTGACCGGAGTTCTGCTGTGGTGACCCCTAACCGGGAAAAGCCGAAAGACGCAAGCAATGCATTCTGCTGAACAAGTTGGAAAACATACTTTGCAATGTGGATTTGATTCTTTAGAGGCCTCTTGCAGGGCTGCTTTTACTGGGTCTGTGCTTAGAAGGCATGCTTGGCTTAAGGAGCAATCTTTGTCTGATCATGTTAAAGCTAAATTGTTGGATGCTCCTTTAGTCAGGACCGCCTGTTTGGCAACAAGGCAGAAGAAGTTCTTAAAAAGATGGAAGATAAACCTAAATCTATGCAAACTGTTAAAGATTTTTTACAAGTGCAACCTCCAAGATTTAGTAGGCATTGGTCTACTAAGAATCGGTCCTTTCCAGTCCCTTCCAGGTCCTCTCAAGCCAAACCCAGACACAGCAAAAAACCCAGGTTTCAGTCCCAGAGGACTCTCAGAACTAAGTAGTGGGGGGCTTCCACTTCCAAATCTGGAAATAAGACACCCCTCTATGGTAAACCGTCTCAATTACTTCATTTTAAAATTCCCAAGCACTTGTCTTTTGACTGCCCCTTTGGGGGGGAAAGATTGCTCTTCATGCAAAGAACTGGAAACTTGTAACCCAGGACAAATGTATTTTAAATATAGTGTCCCAGGGATACAGATTTCATTTCCACACGTTGCCAAAACCAAACGGGTGGCCAGACCTGCACCCAAATCAGTGGGCAGAGGCTCAAAAACAAGTACTTTCCCTCTTAAGCATGGGGGCTATTCAACTGGTACCAGAAGAGGAAAAGGGACAAGGCTTCTACTCCAGGCTTTTTCTGGTACCCAGAAAAGACAAATCATGGCGTTCAATCCTGGACCTGTCTACTCTAAACACCGTTCTGGAGATTCCAAAATTCAAGATGCTGACTCTTCACCAATTACTTCCTATGCTAGGCAAAGATGCCTGGTTGGCAACACTAGATTTAAAAGAAGAATACCTGCACATCTCAATCAGGGAATCTTGCAGAATATTCCTATGCTTCAAAGCAGGCTACTCTCATTCAGTTCTCTGCACTGACCTTTGGCTTGTCTACTGTGCCCAGGGTATTCACAAAGTGCCTGGCTCCAGTTATTGCATTTTGCAGACAAAGAAATATTCAACTATATCCATACCTGGACAATTGTCTAATTCAGGCAGAAAACCAGGGCATACTTATAAATCATCTGGCGTTTATAAAAAGGGGTTCTAACTTGTCTGGGGTACACCATAAACGAAAAGAAATCACAACTGATACCCTGTCAACAAATTACATTCCTGTGGGCAAGCTTGAATGCAACTTCCCAGATGGCTTTCCTCACACCAGAAAAGCAAATTAATTTGGTAACTTACTTCAAACAAGTGGCCACAAAAACCCTGCTATCTGCAAGACAAATACTGCAAGCCTTGGGGTTCATGGCCTCCTGCATTCTTCTAATTCCATATGCAAGACTGCATATGAGGAAACTACAGTGGTATCTAAAAAGTCTATGGAGTCAACATTATCACAGCCTGGAAACGATGATTCCTGTCATACCTTGCCTACGCCTTGGAGTTCCTATGGTGGGCAGAGGCCTGCCACCAAAATAAGGGACTACCATTCACACTACCCCCTGCTGCCCAAACCCTAACTACAGATGCATCAGACTATGCATGGGGGGGCTCACCTGGCAGGCAAATGCATTCAGGGCAAATGGAACCCAAATCAAATGCACCTACATATCAATCAAAAAGAAATGTTAGCTATACAGAATGCTCTGACAGCCTTCAAGGACTACATTCTTCCAGGACAACTAATGGTAAAGACGGACAACACCACGGTTATGTGGTACATAAGCAGGGGGGTACATATTCCTACCCCCTCTGCAGACTAGCCATGGCATTGTGGAACACAGCCTTGAGCTACCAAGTGCACCTACAAGCTCAATTCCTGCCAGGAAAATTGAATACACTGGCAGACGGACTAAGAAGAAACCTCATGGACCCACACGAGTGGAAACTAGAACACAGGATTTTCAACATGTTGACAAGCGAATGGGGAGCCCGGACATAGATCTATTTGCCTCCCCCCAGAACTAGCAGTTGGACAGGTTTTGTACAAGGACTTCCCACAACAAGCCTGGAAAGTGGATGCTCTGTCCTTCAGCTGGAAAAAACTGTCAGTCTACACCTTCCCCCCACTGCCTCTGCTCTCCAAAGTTCTACTAAAAGTCAAACAGGACAAACCAAGGATGATCTTGATTGCTCCAGACTGGCCGCGCCAACACTGGTACCCCCTCCTGCACAGTGTGTCGCAGTTATCTCCATAGCACCTGCCTCAGACCCCTTCCCTGCTCTCTCGGCAGGAGAACCAAATTCTGCACCCTCAGCTTCCAACATTGAACCTTGGAGCCTGGCTAATCACTTCAGTTCACCCTTATCCCTTAGCAAACCTGTGATGGATGTCATCTTGGAGGCAAGGAGACCTAGTACTAGAAAATCTTATGCTGACAAATGGAAAAGATTCTTTGACTGGAACCAATCTCAAGGGATGAGCACAGCAGCACCCAATTTACCTCAGATTTTGCAATACTTAACTGAGATGCTTCACAAGGGCCTTTCTTTTTCCTCCATTAAAATCCATGCCTCAGCTATTTTACCTCATTATTACACAGAACATCTCCTCTTCTGTCATCCTCTGCTCAAGCAGTATCTCAGAGGGGCAGAAAACTTGAGACCACCCAGGAGAGCTCCAGCCCCTGCCTAGGACCTTAAATTTGTTTGAGAGAAACTCACTCTACCTCCTTTCGAGCCAGCTGCTACTGCAGACTTAAAATGCCTTTCTTGGAAAACAGCCTTCCTTTTAGCAATCACTTCAGCTAGAAGGATATCTAAATTACAGGCCCTTATGGCAGTGGAGCCTTTCATCATCTTTCATGCGGACAGGGTATCTCTCAGGACCAATCCATCCTTCATGCCCAAGGTGGTATCCAGTGTGGCTCTTAATCAGTCCATTCATTTGCCAACCTTCTTTCCCAATCCACAGAACAAAGGGGAACAGATTCAGCATTCCTTGGATGTGCACAGGCAACTTAGATTCTACTTGGACAGGACTAAACCTCGAAGAAAATCTGAACTGCTGGTAGTATTTGCTGCGGGGGCAGAGGGGAAGGCTATTTCAAAACCATTTCTAAATGGATAAGCCTTTGCATTCATTTTTTCTGTAAGCACCATGGCAAAACTATGCCCCAGGGGATTAGATCTCACTCCACCAGGACTGCATCTACTTCTGCAGCCTTTCTCAGAGGTGTTCCTACCAGGGACATCCTAGAAGCTGCTACCGGAGCTTGGTACATACTTTCACCAAGCATTATCATTTGCCAATTTTCTGTAAATCTAGAGCTGGCTTTGCCACTGCTGCCTTGCAGGGCCTTATAGCTGGCCCTAATGTTGTATAAACTCCTCCTCCCAACCATAGCTTTGGGAATCTACCCAAATGTAATGACTGCAACAGTGAAACATGAAGGACATAGTACAATTGTACACTTACCATAAATGTAGATGTTCGAGTGTATTCACTGTTGCAGTCCTGGATGTTCATCGTGCATACAGCTGCAGTAATAACATATGGGTTCTCTGCCGTCAGGCAGTCCCTCGGTCGGCCGAATTCCAAAGTCTTGGTCCGGCGTCGGTTGTTGTCGCTTCTTTTCCTGACGTCAGAGAGGCAGGAGTATATAAGACACAGCCGACGCCATTTTCTTCAGTCTTTTTTGCCGCACGGTGCCCGAAGCAGAAGCAGTTCGCAAGTGCCGGTCGGCCAGCTCCTGAATTTACGAAAAATTTGGAAACCGAAGTCTTCATTAAAGCTAAGTACCCCGTTGGGGAAACTTTTCTTGCCTCAGACCGATGTCAGAAAAAGTTAACAATTGTATTTCTTGTGGGAAGCAAATACCGCATAAGGATTTCCATTCCCTTTGCATACCTTGTTTAGGCCCAGACCACGACTTCTCGGGCTGTCGCTTTTGTGCTACTTTCAATAAACGCACTATCAAGCGTCGGGCGGAGTTCGCCCAACATTTATTTGGTAAAGCATTTAATTATAAAATGTCGTCGGAGACTCCGACTACTGTTTTGTCCAAGAAACGCAAGGACAAGGACCGACACGCGAGAGCCGCGGTCTCCACCGACACCACGCCAAAACCGGCTACACGTGGTCCAGTTCTCAGCGAGACGCCTATGCAGTCCCTGACTACCGACGACACTTCTTTGGCGGGGTCTTCTGTACCTGAGACCGCAGGTACCTCGGCCCATACCCAGACTACAACCACCGAAGCCACTGTGAGCGTTGAGTCTCCTAATGTGGACAGGTCCACTTCCACCCATGGTGTCTTTAGACCCTCATCTTCCTTTTCCATTAAGGCCTTTACTAAGTCCAAATCAGCCAGGCATCCCAAGAGGCCTGTTGCACAGGGCCCATCCACAAGCCCCATGCCTAAAAAACAGATGCTTAAAATGGCTGAGGATTTAATTACTCTTATCAGGGGTTCCCAACCCCCTCCTGACAAGAGGCCCAGAGTGGAGGAAGATTCTCCCTCTTCTGATCAGGGCTCCATTTTTTCAGAACACTCTGATGTAGAAGAGCAATCTTACTCCCCTTTTGAAGATTCTGATGCAGAGCAATCCATTCCCTCTGTATCTCCCCCTGAGGATTATTCCTTTGGGGAAACCTTGCACACTTTGATGGAACACTTCCATTGGGAAGGCCAAGACTTTTCTGATTCCAAGAAAAGACTGAGGGAATTTCTTTTGTTACCTCAACACAGGCCTCTGGCGATGCCTCCTGTCTTGGATGTACTTGATGATGTTTATTCGGAGGCTTGCCTTAACCCGGATTCCCTGCCTCCTGCCCCAGTCAAGCCTGATAGGTACTACAGAGTTCCTAACTCTCACCAATTTCTTTTCAAAAGCCATAATGCTGACCCTGAAACCATTTTTCAAGGCCCCAAGGGAATGAAGGCCTCTACTGCTAAGAATCCACTACCTTCCGAAAGAGAGTCAAGATCCTTAGAAAGGTGGGGGAAAAAGGTATATACCTTGGCCACCCTAGCCATGAGGGCCTTAAATTGTCAGTTTCATATGCTTAAATACCAGCAGTTTCTGTTATCACAATTAAGAAATAAAATGTCTCAACCTGAACAACCAGATTTGAAGGAGTTGCAGGATATGATGCATAGTGCAGAACAAGTGGGTAAACGCACCTTACAATGTGGTTATGATGCCCTAGAGGCCTCAAGTAGAGCTGCAGTTACAGGATCAGCTATTCGTAGGCATGCATGGCTTAGGGAACAGATCTTGCCTGATCATGTGAGAGCTAAGTTGCTAGATGCTCCCTTACAAAAGGATGTGCTTTTTGGTACTAATGCTGAGGAGATACTACGGAAAATGGAAGAAAAAGCCAAATCTATGCAAACTGTCAAATCTTTTCTACAGGTTCAACCACCACGTTTTAGCAGAAATTGGCCTTCTAAAAACTGGTCCTTTCCAGCCACGGACAGGCCCAAAGAGGTAGATATAGGCGCACAAGGGGCAGAGGTCAATCACAAGGATCTTATAGAAGCAGGCAATGGCAAGCTCCAGCACCAAGAGGTGGCGAAAACGGTGCACAGCAATACAGGAAAGAAACCCAATGACTTCCTCCTTTCCATGCCAAGCAAGTTTCAGCTGGCAGCACCCTTGGGAGGAAAGCTGGCATTATTTACAAGAAATTGGCATATGGTCACAACAGACAAATGGATCCTGGACATTATAAACAGAGGCTACAGATTTCATTTTCACACTCTTCCAAAAATGAGTGGCATGCCAAACTTGCCACACAATCAAAGGGCAGAGGCACAACTACAAATTTCAAAGCTCATAGACATGAAAACTATTCAAGAGGTACCTACTCACGAACAAGGTCAAGGTTTTTATTCCAGGCTATTTCTGGTACCAAGGAAAGGAACCGACTGGAAACCCATTTTGGACTTATCCATCCTAAACACATTCTTACTCGTACCAAAATTCAAGATGCTCACATTACAGCAGCTTCTTCCCATGCTGGGCAAAGGGTTTTGGCTGCTAACATTGGACCTCAAGGAGGCATACCTGCATGTCCCAATCAGACAAAGCTGCAGAAGATACCTCAGATTTCTTGCAGGTTCAATCCATTATCAATTCTCTGCATTGCCCTTTGGCTTATCTACTGCGCCCATAGTATTCACGAAATGCCTGGCATCAGTAATTGCCTACTGCAGACTTCAGGGGATACAAATTTACCCTTATTTGGACGACTGCCTGATCCAAGCGGACAGCAAGCACATACTTCTGGAACATCTAGCTTATGCAACACTGTTATTGAATGCTCTGGGATACACAATCAACAAAGAGAAATCCAGGCTAACACCAGCTCAGAAAACAACTTTCCTGGGTGCCAACTTGGACACAAACACCCAGATGGCCTATCTTACACCAGAAAAGCAGAGGCAACTAACTCAGTACTTCAAAATGCTAGCAAATTGTACCAGGCTTACTGCAAGGAAAATCCTGCAGGCTCTGGGCTTCATGGCATCTTGCATTCTTTTAATCCCATGTGCAAAGTTGCATATGAGGAAACTTCAATGGTACCTAAAAAATGTATGGTCTCAACACAGCCACAGTTTGGTAACAATAATACCAATAATTCCATGTTTGCAAAAGGAATTTCTATGGTGGGCTCAAGCATGTCAAACAAACACAGGTCTCCCATTCTGTAAGCTTCAAGCAAGTCAAGTCATCACAACAGACGCCTCAGATTATGCCTGGGGGGCACACATGACAGACAGGTGCATTCAGGGCAAATGGTCCCAAAAGGAAAAGCACCTTCACATCAATCAAAAAGAAATGCTAGCAGTAATAAATGCAATTACAGCTTTCAAGGACCTCCTGCATCCAGGTCAATTATTGATAAGAACAGACAACACCACAGTTATGTGGTACATAAACAAACAAGGAGGGACAGATTCTCATACCCCCTGTGCAGACTAGCCATGACACTTTGGAACTTGGCTCTGGAAAGGCAAATCGAACTTTAAGCACAGTACTTGCCAGGTTTGGAAAACACGCTGGCAGACAATCTAAGCAGAAATATGACAGATCCACACGAATGGAGATTGCATCCTCAAGTGTTTACAAAGATAATCCAAGCGTGGGGGAGGCCAGACATAGATCTCTTCGCCTCCCACAGGAATCATCAATTGGAAAAGTTTTGTTCAAGGACCTCTCATCCAAAGACCTGGAGAGTGGACGCCCTTTCTTTCAGTTGGACAGCATGGACAGTTTACGCTTTCCCACCTCTGCCTCTTCTGCCCAAGGTGCTCTTGAAAGCAAGAGCAGAGAGACCAAAGATGATACTGATTGCTCCAGACTGGCCAAGACAACACTGGTACCCACTCCTGAGGAGCCTAACACATACTCCTCCCTGGTCCCTACCCCTAATGCCTCTTCTGCTGACTCAGCACAATTTCAAAACTCTTCACAGTCAGCTGAAAACACTCGATCTCGCTGCATGGAAAATTCCTTAACTCCTCAACAGACCTTACTCCCCAAAGAGGTACAGGATGTCATTTTAGAGGCCAGAAGGCCATCTACTAGAAAGGCTTACTCAGCAAAATGGAAACGGTTTTGCTCTTGGAATGAGAAAAAAGGCCAGGACCCTACAAAACTAAATTTGCCTCAGGTATTACAGTATCTAGCTGAGCTGCTGAACAGTGGACTTTAATTTTTCTCCATAAAAATCCATGCCTCAGCCATTTCTGAAGAATTCAACACGGATCCACCCTTATTCTCTCACCCACTCTTAAGACAGTTCCTCAGAGGGGCTAAGAATATAAGACCACCAAGGAAACAACCAGTGCCAGCCTGGGATCTTAATTATATTCTAGAAAAATTAACATTGCCTCCATTTGAACCAGCTGCCTCAGCAGATTTGCAACATTTGTCCTGGAAAACAGCCTTCCTTCTGGTCATTACCTCAGCTCGTAGGGTTTCGGAACTACAAGCCCTCATGGCTGTGCAGCCCTTTCTCATCTTCCATCAGGACAGGGTTTCCCTTCGAACCAACCCATCATTTATTCCTAAAGTGGTATCCAGGGTAGCTTTAAATCAAGCCATACACTTGCCTACCTTTTACCCCAATCCTCAAAACAAAGGGGAAAGGCTGCTACACTCTTTAGACATCCATAAACAGCTACATTATTATTTGGACAGAACAAAGCCTTTTAGGAAATCAGAACAACTTTTTGTGTCCTATGCTGTAGGAGCTCAAGGGAAGCCAGTGACCAAACAGACAATTTCAAAATGGATAGGCCACTGCATACGGTTTTGTTACTCCTATCATGGAAAATCTGTCGCTACGGGCATCAGATCCCACTCCACCAGGGCCACAGCTACCTCTACAGCCTTCCTCAGAGGAGTTCCTACCAAAGATATTTTGGAGGCAGCCACTTGGAGTTCTGTACATACCTTCACAAGACACTACCACCTGCCTTTATATTCCAAAACTAGAGCAGGCTTTGCTACTGCTGTTTTGCAGGGCATTCTGGCTCATCCCAGTTTTACCTAGTGCCTACCACCCTATGCGTAGCTTTGGGATTCTACCCATATGTTATTACTGCAGCTGTATGCACGATGAACATAGTATAGTTTTGTACCTACCATAAATGTAGATGTTCGAGTGCTAATACAGCTGCAGTACAGATTTCCCTCCCTCCTTCCCCTCTTGGTAAAGGCTTAGGACCTAACCCCTCTTCATACAAACTGTTTGGGTTATCCTTCTATGGTATATTTGCTTGCAACTACTGTTTTTTGATTACATTGCATTGCATGTATATAAATATAATTTATGTATTGCCTTCCTACTGGGGGCACCTGACATCTGGGGCAAGAAAGACTGAAGAAAATGGCGTCAGCTGTATCTTATATACTCCTGCCTCTCTGACGTCAGGAAAAGAAGCGACAACAACTGACGCCGGACCAAGACTTTGGAATTCGGCCGACCGAGGGACCGCCTGACGGCAGAGAACCCATATGTTATTACTGCAGCTGTATTAGCACTCTAACCTCTACATTTATGGTAGGTACAAAACTGTACTTTACCCTCCCTCCAGCCCCCTAACTTTTTCTGGCTATACCTCTACTTTCCTTTACTATGCTTAAAAGCCTTTTTGGTGCATTTGCTTTTTGTTTGAGGTATAACCTTGTATATTTATAGGTTTAATTGCTTCCCGTTGGGGGGGCACCTGACATCTGGGGCAAGAAAAACTGATGTAATGGTGTTGGCTGCATGTTTTATACCCCTGATGACCTGACTTCATGGAAGAAGGGACAGCAACCGATGCAGGACCCAAGACTTTGTTAATCAGGCTGACTGAAGGCAACCTGCCAGCAGATTACCCAAATGTAATGACTGCAACAGCGAGTACACTCGAACTTCTACATTTATAGTAAGTGTACACAACTGTACTTTTTTCTTCCCTCTTCTTTGTCTCTTGGTTGCATCCAGAGTGCAGGCACTCTGGGGATGTGGTGACATTTCACACTACTTCAGCACCAGCTCAATGACCCACCCTAATCTCTGTTAAGATTACACCCCTTTCTTCACCGGGATTTTTGGCGAATATCCTTGAGACTGCTGACCCCTCCCCCACAGATAACTCTCATCCCTCCCATGCTGCTCTGCCAGTCACCCAAGACATTAATCTAACCTGGGTTGTCTGGGCTGTAGTCATAGCTTTATCCCTGTATATCACTATATATCCCACTATACCAGTATATATACCACTCTACACCACTGGAGCAGCTACTTCTCTTTTTTTTATTTCTGTGGAAAGTGTTCTTTTTTTGCTGATGTCTCAAAGCAAGGGGGAGTGCTTGTGTGGACATCAACTCCCTTATAGAGATTCCCACATGGCTTGTCCTTTCTGTTTAGGAAAGGAATATGACATAGGTAATGTTATGTTTGCTTATCATTCAAATCTAAGACCATTGGAAGCCAGTTTCCTCAAACATTTCGTGGAGAACCAATGGCACGAAGCTCCTACTTGGCTCTCTGGGGAGTCTAATGCTAGTACCTCAGATGTCCCTCTTCTGGACAGCAAGGAAAGGAAAGTAGTTAGAGCATCCTCTCTTCCCTGGCCCTCAGTAGATGACTTCTTTCTGCCTATATCAGGGCCCCCTGATTATTTGCCAGCTGCTTCAGACCCCTCTGGTGTTGCTCGTCTCGAAGCCACTAAGGGTCAGGAGTTCAGCATGTTCAGTGGATAGACTGTATATGGAGTACGGAGAAGGGAGAGAACCATGCTTGATTGTGTCAAAAGGAGCTGAAGATATTCCAACAGTCAGTCAGTGATAACACACCTGCACCTGAGGGGGAAGCCCAGAAATCTAAGTGGAGGTTTCCTTCACGGTCTCCAATAAAAGACTGAGTGGAAAAGTGTTTCACCTTCTCTCTACGCCTACTTCCAAAGAAACAAATGAGGGAATGGTTCTTTTGTCAGTTCTATTTAAGGCACTTCAGTCACTTCAGACTGTTTCTCCAGCCTCTGCTCATTTAAAAAGAAAGAGATAGCCTTTTCATTTTGATCCAGAATCTGACTCTGATGTAGGGAAGGTTGATTTAACTTGTACTTCCCAAGTCTCTTCACCTACAAACTTTGAATCAGAATCTGAAGAAAATGTTTCTTTAGATCCTCCTGTGGAGGAATTGTCTTTCTGTAATATTGGAAGGTTAGAGGTTAAAGTACTTGTTTAAATGGGAGTATATGGAAATATCTGAAACTCAACAGAGATACTGCGACCTGTTACAGGTAGAAACCCTCAAACCAGTGGCTATACCCCAATTATAGTAACACTTGAGGATGCTTTTAGTGTGGCCTGTACTCCTGATAGCCAAGCTCCTGCTCCTGGAAAACCAGAGAAAACTGTTAGCTCAGTCTCATAGGTACTTCTTCTATAACAGGGCTTGACCCATCAGTGATTTTATTATTAAAAAAACACTGATTCTAAATATTTGGCTGTTTCAAATCCAATTCCTTCAGACAAGGATGGCGACACCTTTGACACATTTGGGGGAAAAAAGGTTTACCCTTCTTCAAACTTAGCATTTAGAACTGTCAGTCGTCATGCTGTTGTGTCCAAATTCCTTTTGAATTCCTTTGCTGACATGAAAAAGGCTATTGCTGATTTACCTGCCTAGAAGCTGTAGTTTAATTGGCCATTTTGGGTCAATTCTAAACTCCTTGATCTGTCTCTCTTAAAACCCGGCTGCCTCGTGGTTTTGGCGTCTTTTCAGGCTTGCTAGTTGTTGCTGAAGCACGTACCATGGGGAGAAAACGCTGAGAGAAGAAAAGGAGCCACTTTTGTGATTTTAAGTATCTTCTGATTTAAGTTTTACTGCTTTGCCGCCTACTTTTTGGCATTTTCCAGCTTGCTAAAGTTTATATCTGTAACAGTAACAGTACTTGGAACACATCTAGAGCCTGTTTACTGCATTTCCTGTGCTGCACTTAATTTAAAATCGTTTTTTTCTCTAAAAACTGCATTTTACCTGATTTTGGCCTAGCACTCAAGTGTGGGGTCATTTATTGCACTGTTGTGATTATTTGTGCTGCTTGTGTATCTCTGCTACCTTTAAACTACAACAAAAAGAAAAAAAATCTTGCTTTTTTTCCCACTTTCTGAAAGTTAAGAAAGTTCAGTTACAGATTTGCTGTTCTGAACTGTTTGGAAGTTTCTAGAAGGCCAGTGCTTGGGCTAAAGGGAAGTCTCTGTGTTCACCAGTGGGAGTGGTAAACACTGAGCAGCCTGCCTGTCCCTGGAGGAGTGGTTACTGCCTAGAAGCTGTAGTTTTATTGGCCATTTTGGGTCAATTCTGAACTCCTTGATCTCTCTCTTAAAACCCTACAACTCTCTTTTTGTGCGGTTTTGCGCACTGAGCAGCGTCGGACAGCGCCGCCTAAACAGGTTTAAACTATTCCAGGCTCCACAGAGTCTGCTCTTCACTTTTTCCCTTAGAACTGTTCAAACTCTCAAAGTAATCACTCTGTTCTCTTTCTAAAGCCCTGCACTTGCTCAGCTCTTATAA
Source organism: Protopterus annectens (assembly GCF_019279795.1). Taxonomy (NCBI): domain Eukaryota; kingdom Metazoa; phylum Chordata; order Ceratodontiformes; family Protopteridae; genus Protopterus; species Protopterus annectens. The sequence continues at coordinate 687,657,741 of NC_056727.1, read as the reverse complement.
GGAAACACTAACTAACTAAAGCACCACACCCTCCTTGACTTCTCATAAGTATTAGGCTCCCGATTGGTCCTTCCTGATCAAGTGAAAAATCAGTCCCCTTCCCTAATCTGATCAGTAAAGAAACAGTTCCCTATACTAATCTGGTATGTCCAAGGGTCAGTTTCAAGGTTACTCTCCAGTCCTGCTGGTGAATCTGGGAATTTTGAGGCAATGTTACAATTGCCTTATGTACACAGACAACCCTCTCCTCCTTCCAACAAACTCTAATACATGTGAGAGATGCAGTTACACAGCCAAACTTGGAGGCAGAGCTCTCTCAACCCAAGACTGGCATAGTCAGTCATAAGGAAAAGGTAACCACCCACACCACAAATCCAGTCTCACATGGACCTATTGCATCTGCATACCCAACACATAAACACACAAAAACATACTTGGAGGCTCTAAATAAAAATCTGCCTAAACAGCAAAGACGACCTAAGCAGATATCCAAGCAACAGCCACCCCTCAACAATACCCACGAATCACATATCTCACATAATCAGTGTGCCTCACAGTGACGGCCCTTAAGGCCAAACAACACACCAAATACACTTGTTATAGGGGACTGTATTGTCCGGCACACTGACTTCCCGCTCACCAGACTGAACAAGGAGAAGGTCACTGTAAGCTGCCTGTTGGGTGCCAGGATCCGCCACATAACGCAAGCACTCAGGTCACCCCAAAGCAAGTACAAGTATGACTCCGTCATTGTCCATGCTGGTGTGAATGACCTGAGACGTACCTCCCTGAACTACATGAAAAGAGACATAGAGGAGCTCTCTGACCATGTAGCCTAGGCTGGTATGACCCTGACCTTGAGTAGCATCTTGCCCTCACCAAGAATGATGCCACAGTATAAAGACAAAATTATCAGTTTCAACAATTGGCTAAAGTAATGGTGTCATTCAAAGGGGATCCAGTGTCTGTCAGCCTGGGATGACATGCTCGACAAGCCACGTTGCTTCGCTAGGGACGGCTTGCAACTGTCACCCTTAGGCTTTCATATACTGGCCAAGGCTCTTGCCACCCCCATAGTGCCTTTTTTAGGCAAGGCTCAAAGGACAAACCCACCTCCATAGACAACCCAAGGATAAAAAAAACTAAAGGTAATGCTACTCAATGCCAGAAGTCTAAACCTCAAGATGCACGCACTCGAGGCTCTCCCCAGTATGGCGAAAATCAATGTCTGTGCAGTAACAGAAACCTGGTTCAAGGCTCCTGAGAGCACTCCAGCACTACCAGGTTATAACTCATACCATGCATTTTGGCCCCAAAACTCGGACAGAAGCACAAAAGGAGGGGGGAGTATCTATATTCATCAAAGATACCTACACCTCCAGGTTAGTGGCACTGCACGAAGCATCGGAAACCATCCATGTGCAACAAACAGCGGGCAAAACTGCCTTTCAGTTTGTAGCCTGCTACAGAACACCCTCCCTATTACAGGAACCCCACTTGGCATTCCTGAGAACACTGGAGAATATGAAGGTCTCTCCAAACACTATGTTATTGGGCGACTTCAACTACCCAAACATTGACTGGGAAAACTACTCAAGCCCAAACACCCTCGTCCAACAGTTCCTTGAATTTATAAACTCTAACGCGATGGAACAACTGGTCACTACTCCAAGAGGGAACAACATATTGGACCTGGTCATCACCAACATGGGGACTCTATGTTCCACACCAGAGGTAAACCCCTCATTGGTAAGATCAGACCGTAAACAAATTTCCCTGGACATCCATATCCCGTCCCCATCCCCAGCCAAGGAAATCACTAAAGAATTTCTCAAAAGCCAACTTTGCACTTCTCAAGACTGAGGTGGAATCCTTCAAAGCCCCCGGGCCAGAGGATAATACAGCCCAATCCGCAGAATCCTTTACAAATACATTCTATGAGCACCTGCAGGAATGCATGGATTGTGCTATCCCAAATAAAACCAAGACTCACTCCTCCAAAAACAGGAGACCGGTCTGGTGGACCCCGGCCATAAGTAAGCTATACAACAGAAGGAGGAAGCTACTACATGACAGAGCAAAATCTCAAAAAGGGAAGGCATCTCTGATCAGTATTAGCAAGAAACTTCGATCCCTCATAAAATCATCAAAGGCCAGTTTCGAAAGAAAAATTGCCCTAGACACTAAAGATAATCACAAGGCCTTCTTTAGTTACGTCAGGAATATGGGTGGAAACTCCCAGATATGCTCTGAATTGTTGCATAACGGTACAAAATATACCGAATCTACAGACATAGCCAACATCCTGGCAGACAGATTCAGCGCAAACCCCCCCCCCCAAAGGAGCAAATGCCTATCCCAACTGAATGTAACCTCCCTGACATCACAGATGCACAGGTGAAAGCTGCCCACTCCAAAGCAAAAAACACAGCATCTATGGGACCGGATGGTGTCCCAGGCTGTGTCTTACACGAGCTCCAAGAAGAACTGAACCCTCACATTAAGTCACTGTTCAAACTTAGCCTTACTACAGGATATGTACCCAAAGAATGGCGTACAGCTACAGTGGTCCCACTTCACAAAGGTGGTGCCACAACGGACCCCGGGAACTATCGCCCCATAAGCCTGACGAGTCTGGTCTGTAAAGCTATGGAGTGTATTATCATGGAACTCATAAACAAAGACATTGGGTGCCTCCAGACACTGGACCCTACCCAATTCGGCTTTAAGGGCAGATCTTGCATCTTAAACCTAGTTGATTTCTTTGAAACAGTTACCAAAGCCATAGATGAGGGCAAGGTAGTCCACACAGCCTACCTGGACCTCTCAAAAGCCTTTGACACAATACCCCACTCGGGCATCATAAATAAGCTTACCAGCTTAAATATCAACCCCTATATCACAAGATGGGTTGCAAACTGGCTCAGAGATAGAACCCGCATGGTCAGAATCGCAGGTGCCATGTCTGAATCCAAACCAGTTACAAGTGGCGTCCCATAGGGCTCAGTTCTGGGACCTCTCTTATTCGGTATATACTTTTCTGAGGTTCAGGCTAACACGGGGGGATTATGGCTGACAAAGTTCGCAGATGACTGCAAACTGGGGTCCATAATCGAATCTCCAGCTGACACATGCATCCTCCAAAAGGGTCTCACAGAGATGGATGCTTGGTGCCAGAGCCATGGCCTCAAGCTAAATGCTAAAAAGTGCATAGTCATCCCCTTTGGGAAAAACAAGGTGCCCACAAATTACCACATAGGTGGCAATCCATTAAGTATAGAAGAAGTAATTAGAGATTTGGGGACCAACGTAGATAGTAATCTCTCATTTGATAATCACATTGCCAAAGTGGTAAGAAAGACCTTCTATATAGCCCACCTTATCACGAAAGGGTTCGCATCTAGATCAAGAGAGGTCATTGTGCCTCTCTACTCATCACTCATCAGGCCCATAATTGAATACAATGCCCCTTTTGGGATGTACCTTACCCGACACCTGCAGCAACTGGAGAGACCCCAAAAGTACCTCACCAAGAGGATCATGGGCTACAAACAGATGTCCTATGCAGCTCGACTAAAGAAACTCCAGCTCTACTCAGTTGCTTACCGCCTACCCAGAGGCGATCTATGCCTGATGTACAAAGCCATGTCAAACCCAGAATTAATGGACATGCTCCACCTCAAAAAATCCAAGTCCCTTAGCTCCAGGGACTTAAACCTCAGCACAAAAATAAATAGGACATGCTGGAGGGACAGAATAATTTCCCAGAGGCTCCCCACACTCTGGAGTAAAATCCCAGTTCATGTTAGACATAGCCCCTCGCTGACCCTCTTCAAGCGAAATCTGGACGCGTGGATGGGAAATCGCAAATTCACCCCTGGGATCTCTTCTGTGTCCTTGCTAGACAGAGGCGCACAGTAAACTAATCTTAAAAGGGTACCTTCTGTGACCTTAACACTCCTGGAAAAACGATGTCCAACTGCCCAAGATGTAAAATACAGGTTTACCAAAACAATGTAGATACCAAACTTAACACTCCAGGAGTGTTAAGTTTGGTATCTACATTGTTTTGGTTACCTTCTGTGACCTACTTTAGAGGCACAGTAGGCTAATCTAATAGGGAGGCGGAAGCCAAATACACTCTGGCTAGGCTTATAAATGCCCTAGGGCAGATAGCCTAGTATCTACCTATGATCCTAGCTCAAAATCTAAATCCTTTTGGCTTGTTTGCTTTCCTTAGTCATTCAGGTTGCCAAACACTCCTTGCGATGCTCAAATGATGCTGCTGATATTGCAGCAAATAGCTCAGTCATGAGTAAATTTGCATGATTACACATACAAAATGTAACTAAAGATGTCAAATCTAACATTCTGTATTCCCCCTGGAGAGTGGTTTTATTTGGCCATTTATCTATGGATGTTCTGAAGAGATTTAATGAAAGTTGGAAGCTGATTAAAGGGGTAAACAACAATTTTATTCCCCTGTATCAAAATAGAGCAAAATTTCCATTCCAATCCTGAGCCATTTTACTGGTAACCATTTTGATAGAGACAACAAAAGTCATTAAAGCAATAATTTTAAGAAACAATGGCAGGGCAGTTCTAAGAAAAAGGAGGACCTTCTGAAGTGTATTCTCAGTCTAAAAAAAATTATTGAGCATTTTTCCCCAGGCCTCTGCTGAAAATAGGCTCTGTCCCAGTCACACTTTCCCGGTAAACAAATGTTAAATAAATAGAAATTGACCGTACCACCCTTCCTTCCCCATCTCCTCCCCACCCAGCTGTCTAATCCTGTCATATAATATTTTTATACATCTTTCACTGTGGCAGCAGATTACAAAAGATTTTTTGGTATTATGAATCATTCAGAATAAGTGCAAATGGCAATGGAATCCCCCACAATCCTGGGAATTCCATCCCATTCTGAAAACCAGACAGTCAAAAAGGAGAAGTATTCTTTTCAAGAATACTTCTGGTACTCAATAAAGAGGTAACTTGGAAACCTGATTTGGAACTCTTTCATAAATATCCATGAAAAAGTTCCAAAGTTCAAAATGCCTATTTTTACAGTCCCTGTTACTCCTGATTTTTTCTGTAAGTTTATTGGTAACTTTGGAGCTAAAAGATGCTTACTATCATATATCCTATACCAGGAGTCTGCAACCTGTGGCTCTGGAGCCTCATGAGGCTCTTCCACCCCTCTGCAGTGGCTCCCTGTAGCTTTGAAAAATAATGGCCACTCTGCAGCATGACACATACACACTGGGAGCGATCGAGTGATGGATTTTAAATATTGCACTTAGAAACTGAAAAAATTACATGGAGCTGCTTACTGCTTTGTGTGATGGATTTGAAGTGTTCTTAAGACACTCAGTCTTGCTGGCTGGATTCTGCTAAAATTCAAAGTCTGGTTATATTTGCATTCACAGTCTGTTGCATACAGAAACTTGCAGAATATACACTGATGAGAGAATATACTTTGCAGCACTTGTCTTTAAGAGCAGTAACCAATAACTTTTATAATAAATCAAACTGGACAAACGTTGCAGCTTAAAATACTGTTCCAACTTTACTTCTCATATAGTACAGATGATGTGAGAGATATAACATTTACCTTAGGACAAATGAGTCCCTACCATACCTCTCACATAACTGGATTTATACAGCTCTTTATATACAGTTTTAGTCCTCTTTGTATTCTATTTTGGAGAATTGCTTATCCTGTAGAAACAATACTAAGCTTCCTTGTTTAACAATGTCTTGTAAGAGACCAGCTTTTCTGACAGTGTGAATATCCTGTAACAGTGTCCTGTTGTTCATGCAAAAAAACATATTTTTGAGGAAGCATATCCTGTTTTCCATGCAGAAAAACATATTTTTGAGAAAACACATCGTCAGAGATCAGCTTTCCTGACAGTGTGAACATCCTGTATTTTATTTGGATCTTTGTATAAAAACATCTGTTCTTGTGCCATGTCCTGTTTTCAAGTCTGTAAGGGAAAAATGTCCATTCTTTAAAAGCAGATTTTGTATTTTTGCTCCTGCATACATCCTGTTTTTAAGTCTGTAAGGGAAAAATGTCCATTCAGCAGATTCCTTTTCCAAGCCATGGTCATTTTAGTATGACTGCTGATCACATATTACTAAACTCTGTTTCTGCATTTAAGCAAGCTTTTTCTTTCAGCATATTTACAACATAATTAATTTCAGCATTATATTAATAAAATCTAACAGAAACTTGCTAGAATAGTATGGTTTATTTTACCATGCGTTCCACACACACTGAGAACGATCAAGTAATTACTTGGCAGCATCAGCGTCTCCTGAAAAGTTTCCGAACCTCTCCACCATACATCTGAAACTCTTAACCACAAGAAATCTGGACACAGCAACAAATAAAGGGAGAACAAAGTAAGAAATATAGGGGCAGATTTTAAATATTGCTCTTATAAATTTAGAAACTTTTTTGAATTAACACTGTTTCTGTTAACATGCATTTTCCACACACACACACACACACACACACACACACACACACACACACACACACACACACACACACACACACACACACACAGTTACTTGTCAACTGTACAGATTTTCACCTCATATTTTTGGTCTGTTTCTCATAAAATTGTGATTTTCTGGCAAATCATTGGCAAATTATTTAGGGCTGAAGTCAGAAAATAGACAGACATTTGAGCTTCAGACTTCATACCCTTCGGAAATTTCATGCTAATGCAAAACCTGTTCTATCAACTTTCTAATTTTGTAAGAGCAATACTTAAAAATTGTCCCTATTATTGGGCTTTTGTCTCCACCATTATTTATGGTTTGTCCATATTTCTTGCTCTGAGGATGAAAGGTATGACTGGCACACACACACACACACACACACACACACACACACACACACACACACACACACACTTTAAATGTTGCTCTTATAAACTTAGTTCTTTTATATGTAGTACAACAACTACATATAAAACCTAATACGCTGTGTTATCTTCATTTTATGGGTCAAATATGTTTTGTGTCTCCAGATGAATTTTATTTAGTAGGAGAAAGGCCAAAATGGCTCTTTTGATAGTGAAGGTTGCAGTCCCCTGTCCTATACCATTCACAGAAATTCAAACACCTTTTAAGATTTTCTATTTTATATTTGTATGAAATTTACAAAAAAGTTTCATATTTTCTGTTGTGCACTTTATCCTTTGGTTTGTCCACAACACTTGAGGGTATTCACAAAAGTGCCTCGTACCACTGATTGCTTTTTCCAGATTGCAAGGCATCCATATCATTCTCTGCTTGGTGGGTTGACTTACTTTTACAAACTCTATTCAAAACTGTCCAGGGATTCTAGTCCTTATCAGAAATCTTTTTCACAACCGAGGTTTAGAGCTCAGTCTGGAAAAGTAATCTCTTATTCCTTCTCTCAGAATAACTTTTCTAAGATGCCTGCTAGACCCTTCCTGGGGCAGGACTGCCATCATTTATGAAGTAAGCTTTTACAAATAGCAATACTTCAGCTTTTCCTCTCCAACCTCTAAAAAGGGGGAAAATTAAAAAAGCAGCATGTGAATATCAAAGAAGTGATGGCATTAGTAAGTGCTTTGAAAACCTTTAATCTGTGGATCCCAAGACCCCAGACTGGTAATCAGACACCACCACTGTCCTACAGTGCACAAACAAATAGTGGACCCAAGTCATACCCCATATGTAGACTTGCCACGATAGTCTTGGATCTGGCAAATGAGCACAATCTATCCCTTCAGGCTACTTGTATTATGTCAGAGCAGGATGCAGTGGTAGGCACTCTAAGCAGGACTAAGACAGACTCTCGCAAGTGAAAGTTTCACGCGTCTTCCAAGAGATTATCCACCTGCTGGGAACTCCCCAAGTAGTACTTTTTGCTTCTGTTCATATTAGTAAATCTGCTCCAGAACTCCTTGCAGAAAGGCCTTGGAGGATAGATGCCTTCTCTTTCCCATGGGCGGGAATGTCCTACCTTCTCCCTTCTTTCACCTGACAACCAGAGTTTTTTTAAAGATCCAAGGAACGTTCCAAAGTCAATATTGGCAATTTCCATTTGGCCCAGACAGCAGTGGTTCTCCATTCTACTGAAAATGGCCAAGGGCAATTACCACAAATTTCCCCATGGGATGGACTTTTTTCAGACAGCACAAGAGGTTTCCGATTCACCTCGGTTTTCAAATTCTTCATCTGACAGCCTTGATGACAGAATTTTAATCCCGCTCAAGCACCTGTTTTCATAGGACTTGTAGCAGCTATTAACGAAGGCTAAGAAATCTGCTAATAGGAAATCATATTTGGCTAAATGGAAGAGATTTACTGGTTGGTGCCATAAATGGAACCAGAACTCTTTAAAGGCAGAAGCTCCAATGGTTCTCCAATGTGTGTGAATTGCTGAAATCTAACCTTTTATTATTTATCTGTTAAGATTCATCTTATAGCCATTTCTGTTTGCCCATGCTTAGATCCCCATTTCTTCTTTGTCTTGGCTAAAAGGGGTATTCCACATTCATCCATCTAGAAAATGAGTAACTCCTTTTTGGGATCTTAATTTTGTACTTGGAAACCTACACTTTTTCCTATGGAACAAGCTAATCAGATTGATTTAGTTTCTGACATGGAAAATTGTTACTTACTGCTCTGACTTCGGCTAGAAGAGTGTCCGAGTTGCAAGCGCTTATGGTAATTCTACCTTTTCTCACTTTCACCTTATCAAGATTCACTCAGAAAACAATCTAATAATATTATTGTGTTCTTTCTGAGCCAAAAAATGAGGGAAAGGAAGTCCTGCATACTTTGGATGGTCCCATATAATTCACATACTACATTGACAGGACAAATGACTTCAGAAATTCCAGTCATTCCAGTCAACTGGTCATTTCCTATGAATGTATGAAAAAGAGGCAACTAGTGTCAAGGTAGACTTTTCCCAAATGGTTATACAATGATATCCATTTTTGTTCTCACCAAAGAAAGACCTTTTCCTTCAAGGTCAAGGCCCATTCTGCCAGGCTATGGCTGCTTCTAGAGCTTTTTGGAAAGGGGCAGACTCGAAGTTTCTAGAGGCAGCAACTTTGTCATCTGTACATAAATTCACTAAGCATTGGAAAACTAATTCCTAATGCAGATCTCATGGACTGTGACTATTCCTCCTCCTTCCTTAAGTAATCATCCCATTTTGCTTAGGCTTCTGCAGCAGTCATCTGATGATGAACATAGTAGGTAAAACTTACCATAACCGTAGATATTTGAGTAGATCACTGTTGCAGTACTAACACTCTCCTTCCTACCCTCCTGTTCAACTTCTTGCGGAGTTTTTCCTTTTAGTGTTCATTCTTTTACTTTAACTGTCTGCTAGGGTGGAGTTCCCTTATCTCCCCCCTTTCTCCTAGCACATAACTGTATAATGTGACAGTGTTCAATCTCGCCGTTTGTTCTTACACATGGGTTCGGAGCCGATCCTCGGCAAGGCTGTGAATCTCAGAGAAGCTCGAGACCAGCCCATATCCCACAATCCTCCCTGCCATTACTCAGATCTAGTTTGCCACTGCAACAGATCGGATCGAGGAGAGCTCGGACCAGAAAAAAACTTGATAATTTGTTACTGTTTTCAGATAAGCTGCTTATGATTTTGCTCAAATAAGTTTATATTTCTTAGTATAATATAGAAGTGCTGTGTGTGTGTTTATTATCATTATATATTCCCTTTTATTCTTCAGGCACCTTTTTGTGGCTTAAAACCCTTTTTCTCTAGGTGTGGTTTGTAAGTGTCTTTTTGTATACTTATATAGGTTTTTTCTAGACGTGTGTATATATATATATATATATATATATATATATATATATATATATATATAGGAATTAGTGATTAATAGTTGTTTTTCTCTTGTATCTGCTTAGTGAAGTGTTTTCTACTTTTAGTCATGTCGGAAAAAGCTAAATCCGGCTTTAGAAGATGTCAGTGTGGGCAGAAAATGTCCATTACTGACCATCACGCTTCCTGCGTTTACTGTCTTGGCCCTCTCCACCTTCAAGAGGATTGTTCTATTTGTCATTCCTTTAGCGGGAGGGTCATGACAGATAGACGCAGGAAGCTTATAGACAGAGGATTACTTAAAAAAACACAAACGGCCAGCAAAGTGGTTCCAACACTTTATTGCATCAAGGAATGGACATAAAAATGTCCAAATCAACAGTCCAACATCAAATTCAAACCGGTTTCGGCATAAAGCCTTCCTCAGTGAAGCTAGTATGTAGATAACTGTGCCAACCTTGCATAAAGCACACTTTACATATAGTGATACATGATAGGTCAACCAATCATGTTAGTAGTTATAATTTTTTGTGATCATGAAATCTTTTACTTCTCATAGATCTCCACTTTATACAAACATCAAAATGATGTAAATGGAACAACAAAATAAAGTATGAAAATAGTAACAATAACATAATATATACTATCTGTAGTTACATCAAAGATATGGGACAAAAATAAATATAACTAAACCAATAGTAATATAGACATCCACTAGGTATCAAGAATAAAAATAAAAAACCCTACTGGATATGATTTAGAAAGGTCATATTAAATTCAACAAAAGTATATAATGGTGAGAAAGGGTATATATGGTATATACCTGCTGCTTGTCTTAACAAAAGAAATAGAAAAAGAAAACTATATGAGGAAGTATACAGTTAACCACAGTATATGGTGATGATTATAATATGTTGAATACTGATAAACATCTGTGAGCCATTAGTGTTGTGTTCCAATAGGACAACAACCCCTAGAAGAACTATACTTCATAAATGATCATTAAGACCTGGAGAAAACAAGGCTCCAAGATGAATTATCCAATATTTTTCTTTAAAGGTGAGTGTATTCTCCCAACCTTGTTGATGGCTTCTGTCCCCCACTATTCGGTCAATGACAGTAAACATAAAATTAGCTGTAGGATGTTTGAGTGTGTGTTGATACAAAGCATTTGTGGTTTTCTTATTCCTTATATTGCTCCTGTGTTCACCAATCCTGATCCTAAGTGAGCGTGATGTTTTGCCTACATAAAAGGATGAACACTGACATGTGGCAAGATAAATTGCCCAGCTGCTAGAGCAATTCCCAAAGATTCTTAAATCATACACTTTACTTGTGTTGGCACTGCTAAACTGTTTAGTTTTATTAACCTGATTACAGGACATACAGTGCCCACATGGAAAAGTGCCCACCAATTCATTTCCACTCATGGTACCAAGATACATCGGAAATATCCAGAATATAACACACTATTACATGCATCAAGTATGCATCCACGCCACACTGTCCTCAATATTCCAAAATCCCAGTTTCTTCGGATGAAACGTATCAGTTCTTCGTTGGATGATTATGAGGATGCCAGTTTGGACCTCACTAAACGATTTTTGGATAGAGGATATCGCCCATTTGATATAACATCAGCTAAAACATGCTCGGACAGACAATCTAGAACACAGTTATTGGAATATAAGACTAATAAAGCCAATAAAGCGGATTGCGTCTTGAAATTTGTAACCACATACGGGAGAAACCACCAGATTATTAGAAATATTATGGACAAAAATTGGAACATCTTGCTTGCCAATGACTATCTCAGGCAACAACTGTGTCACCGGTGTCAATTTTCATACAGAAGGGGTAGAACACTGGGTTCTATTTTTTCACATTACAAACACCATGACAGTGGGGGAGCAAAATATAAACAATTGACCATGAGTGGAAATGAATTGGTGGGCACTTTTCCATGTGGGCACTGTATGTCCTGTAATCAGGTTAATAAAACTAAACAGATGTTCTTCATTCCACATTGCTGCAGTCCTAACCATTGGGTAGTCCGCTGTCCAGTCTGCCCGAATACCAAAGTATATGGCTGACGTCGGTCAAGGCGCATTAGACTGATGTCAGGACGTCAGGGTACTAATGCGCATGACCGACGTCATATCCTCAGTCTTTTTTGCCGCATGGTCCGATGCAGAAGCAGTTTTGCGAGTGCAGGTTGGCGTTCTGAAAACTTTCCGAAGTCGGAGTTTCAGACCGAATCAAAGTTGGCTAAGTACCCCGTTGGGGAACATTTTGGTTTTTTCTTGCCTACTTTCTATGCAGATCCCCAAAATAAGGGGGAAAAGATTTTGCACACTTTAGATGTACATAGGCAGTTGCGTTATTATTTAAGCAGGACTAAGGATTTCAGGCAGTCTCAGCAATTGTTTGTTTCTTTTGCTTTGAGTTCTCAGGGCAAGCCTGTGTCTAAGCAAACTATTTCTAAGTGGATTGGGTTTTGCATTTCATTTTGTTACTCCCATCATGGCAAGAAGATTCCAGCTGGGATTAGGCCTCATTCCACTAGGGCTACTGCCACTTCAACAGCATTTCTAAGGGGGGTGGCAACTAAGGATATTTTGGAGGCAGCTACTTGGAGTTCAGTGCATACTTTCTCTAAGCATTACCACCTTCCTCTCTACTCTAAATCTAGGGCTGGTTTTGCCACAGCTATTTTGCAAGGCATGTTGACAGCTCCTGCTTCCTTATGATTTGCCAGCCTCCCTTACCTCTGCTTTGGGATTCTACCCAATGGTTAGGACTGCAGCAATGTGGAATGAAGAACATAGTACAGTTTTGTACCTACCATAAATGTAGATGTTCGAGGATCCACATTGCTGCAGTCCAATTTACCCTCCCTCCTTCCCCTCTGTGTTTAGGGGTGGTGGTGTGGGCTAATATATATATATATATATATATATATATATTCTTGTACATTTGTATATATTGTATATATGTTTGATGCAGGGCTTTTTGGTGTTTTGGTTTGGGCCTTGTCTTTTTAGGGTCTTCTGACATCTGGGGCAAGAAAAGACTGAGGATATGACGTCGGTCATGCGCATTAGTACCCGTACCCTGACGTCCTGACATCAGTCTAATGCGCCTTGACCGACGTCAGCCATATACTTTGGTATTCGGGCCGACTGGACAGCGGACTACCCAATGGTTAGGACTGCAGCAATGTGGATCCTCGAACATCTACATTTATGGTAGGTACAAAACTGTACTTTTAGCAGTGCCAACACAAGTAAAGTGTATGATTTAAGAATTTTTGGGAATTGCTCTAGCAGCTGGGTAATTTATCTTGCACATGTCAGTGTTCATCCTTTTATGTAGGCAAAACATCACGCTCACTTAGGATCAGGATTGGTGAACACAGGAGCAATATAAGGAATAAGAAAACCACAAATGCTTTGTATCAACACACACTCAAACATCCTACAGCTAATTTTATGTTTACTGTCATTGACCGAATAGTGGGGGACAGAAGCCATCAACAAGGTTGGGAGAATACACTCACCTTTAAAGAAAAATATTGGATAATTCATCTTGGAGCCTTGTTTTCTCCAGGTCTTAATGATCATTTATGAAGTATAGTTCTTCTAGGGGTTGTTGTCCTATTGGAACACAACACTAATGGCTCACAGATGTTTATCAGTATTCAACATATTATAATCATCATCATATACTGTGGTTAACTGTATACTTCCTCATATAGTTTTCTTTTTTTATTTCTTTTGTTAAGACAAGCAGCAGGTATATACCATATATACCCTTTCTCACCATTATATACTTTTGTTGAATTTAATATGACCTTTCTAAATCATATCCAGTAGGGTTTTTTATTTTTATTCTTGATACCTAGTTGATGTCTATATGACTATTGATTTAGTTATATTTATTTTTATTTTTGTCCCATATCTTTGATGTAACTACAGATAGTATATATTATGTTATTGTTACTATTTTCATACTTTATTTTGTTGTTCCATTTACATCATTTTGATGTTTGTATAAAGTGGAGATCTATGAGAAGTAAAAGATTTCATGTTAACAAAAATTATAACTACTAACATGATTGGTTGACCTATCATGTATCACTATATATAAAGTGTGCTTTATGCAAGGTTGGCACAGTTATCTACATACTAGCTTCACTGAGGAAGGCTTTATGCCGAAACCGGTTTGAATTTGATGTTGGACTGTTGATTTGGACATTTTTATGTCCATTCCTTGATGTAATAAAGCGTTGGAACCACTTTGCTGGCCGTTTGTGTTTTTTCATGTTTGGTTGGCCGTGCAAGCTCTACGTGAGGGGTATGATGTTCTAGAGGATTACTTAAGCCTGCCTTTCAAGAGGCTTTGGACAAGTCAAATCAGGCTTCTAAATCCTCGAAGGGGTCGAAGATGTTGGTGCCCATGTCATTGGCTCCGAGTTAACCTTCTAGGGTTCGTTCGCCGGTTCCACAGACCTCGGGGCCAAGCGTCGAACTTTTATCTTTCACTGAGCCCCAGATCTTGGAACCGGTGTCGGTGCTGCCACCACCGTCCATTCTTTGGTCGGTGCCATCTTCGGCTCCTTCGACCCGTTCTTCCAGACCGTTATCTGAGACAGATGTGGATCGTGTTGTGCAGAAACTCATGGAAAACATGGCCCTTTCCAAGTTGATTGCAGTTTCCTCCCAGTTGGTTTCGAAACTAGAAGGCCTCCCGATATCTCCAACGGGTCCTCCTTCGAGACCCATCCAGATCTCGGAGCCGGGAGAGGATGACCTGATGATAGTGGAGCCCTCGGTGCCGAAACCGTCCATTGCACGATCGACACCATTGACTTTGACTCCTTCGGAACTGGTAGGGGAGTTGTGGAGCCGACGGTCTCTCCACGGTTTCGGGACCGAGAGCCGTACCAACCTGTCGGTGCCGAGACTCCCTCTCGGGGCCTCGGCGCAGACTGGCTCGGCTCCGTCCTCTGGGTCGGAGCCCACGGCCCCTGGGTCTGGGATGCTCCCATGTTCTTCGGAACCGGGGGAGTCCTCGGCCCGGGGTTCGGGGGCTTTTGACCTTATGAGGAAAGTATTGTCTGCACAGACAACCACTTCATCAGGGGCATCTTTTCCTTCCCCAAAAGGGCCGCTTTCTGTTTCTGCTCCCACGACCCATCCAAAGCATAGAGCCCCATTGCCTCAGCCACCCCCAGAGGGTTCCCCCTGTTCCTTGGAGGCCTCACCAGAAGCCCCCTCTGATGAGGTCCCGAGGAAACGTTTGTGCAAGAGGAGGCACATAGATTCCCCACAGGAATCTCTAACGTTTGACACCGACTTGGATGAGGCAGAGGGGTCCCCCAAGTCACCCTCTGAGGATGTGTCATTTGCAGACATCCTGGAGATCTTGAAACAGAGGGGTGATTGGCAATCCCTAGCCCCCACTGAGGACGAGTCGGTGCTGCTGAAGGATTTTGGGGCTCAACCTTCTACCTCCTGGGTGAATCCGCCCTTCGATGAATTAATGGAATTGATTGCTCGAAGGGCGTGGGAGGCACCTGACACAGTGGAACTAGTCCCAAGAAAACCTGACAAGTTTATTACCGCCCCCCAGGATAAAACTTATCTCACCAAGGGAGTTCCGGTCGACACTATGGTGGTGGCGGCAGCCACGAAAAAGGAGATGTCTGAGTCTTCCTCATCTGTTCATCCTCCTAATAAGGACTCTAGGACTATGGACAGATATGGGAAGAGCGTTTTTAGTTCAGCGACTTTTTCCATGCGTTCGCTAAACTATTTGACTCATTTCACACGTCTGCAGAGGGATCTCATCAAGGAGCTGACAGATACCCTCCAGGATAACACAGATGCTGCTTTCTCAGATAAGGTAACAGCACAACTTAACACCCTTACCTCCATAGTAAACTCATCCATGAGACTCATCTCGTATGCAGCCGAAGGATTGAGTAGAACTGCAGCTTCAGCGATTGCTCTTCGAAGACAATCCTGGATGCGGCTGTGCTCCTTTGTGGAAGCCTTCAAGTCTTCCTTTGCCAATGCCCCTTTCGATGGTGCCACACTCTTCGGGCCCAAGGTTAAGGAGACTCTGACTCGGTGTGAGCAAGAGGGAAAGACCCTGTCTGCTGTCGGGTCCGTTTTTCCGCTCCTACTAGACCGTACCCCAAAGGGCAACGAGGCGGGAAAATGTGGTTCCGTAAGAATCCGGGATCTTTCCAAGCCACACAGAGTGATACCCCCTCCAGAGGCAGGGGGGGGGTTGAAATGGAAGACGCCGCCCCGGCGGCAGAGGGGGTCCGCATAACCAAGGCGACAGAGACTCCGTCTCTGGGAAGCCTTTCCAGCACTCCTGAAGGGAGGCCCGGCTGTCCTGCTCTGGAGGCAGTCGGGGGTCGCCTGGCTTTATACCCACTTGCCTGGCTAAATATTACTTCGGATTCCTGGGTAAAAAGCATTATAACCAGAGGATACAAAATCCCCTTCACATCAACTCCACCTCTACAAAGAAGGTTTCCAGATGTGCCACCCCGTCTGTGAAGCCCAGCAGCTGTAGAAATTTCAAAGCTGCTCGAAAACAGAGTCATCCAACCAGTCCCGGCAGACCAAAGAGGATCCGGAACTTATTCAAGGTTCTTTTTAGTTCCAAAAAAGACAGGGGACTGGAGACCGATCTTAGATCTCAGCAATCTCAACACCTTCGTGAAGAAGGAAAAGTTCCGGATGGTCACGCTTCAATCGATCCTTCCATTCTTACAGAAGGACGATTGGATGTGCTCTGTAGATCTCAAAGACGCGTACTACCACATCAAAATGGCCAGACCGTCCAGAGATCACCTGCGCTTCCGGCTGGGAGCCAGTCACTTTCAGTTTTGAGCTCTGCCCTTTGGACTCACCTCAGCCCCCAGGGTATTCACCAAATGCATGGCAGTAGTTGCGTCCCACTTGGGACGACAAGGATTCCAGGTGTTTCCCTATCTGGACGACTGGCTCCTCACCGCTACCACCGAGCGTTGCCTCTTGCAAGCCAGAGACTTCACAGTCGACCTTTGTTCTCACCTAGGGATTTCGATAAACTTCGAAAAGTCTTGCTTATCGCCCTCACAGCGTATTTCATTCATCGGAGCAGTCCTAGATACACGATTAACAGTGCTAAAGCTCCCTCCAATAAGGGCATCAACCCTCAAACAGCAGCTTCTTCTTCTACTAGAGAGCAAGAAAGCCCCGGCCAAACTGGTGTTGAAAGTTTTGGGACTAATGGCAGCGTCACTAATCGCAGTTCCTATGGGAAGATTACACATGAGGATCCTACAATGGCTGCTCTTCGTGCAGTGGTCGTTCCGTGCAGTGGTCGTTCCAACACTTACCCCTAGCGCACGAGATTCTGATAACAGACTCTTGCAGACGGGACCTCTCATGGTGGGTGTACAATCAGAACCTCACTATGGGTCGTCCGTTTGTTCTACCCAGTCCAATGGCCACAATAACCACGGACGCTTCCCTGATAGGGTGGGGGGCCTTTTTCAGGGAAGAACAGTCCAAGGGGAATGGTCCAACATGGAGTACACTCTACACATAAATGTTCTGGAGCTGAGGGTGGTGTTCCTGGCATTGCAACACTTCCAAGCCCTCTTACCTCTAGGAATAGTAGCAGTTCAGACGGACAACATGTCTGTGGTCTGGTACATAAACAAGCAAGGGGGAACCAGGTCTTACCCGTTATGCAGAGAGGCCATGAGAATTTGGCAATGGGCAGAGTCAACGGGTCGCTTTCTGATAGCAACGCACATCCCGGGGTCATCCAATGTCATTGCGGACAGGTTGAGCAGAGCCATCCTGTTACCTCACAAGTGGTCCCTCAATCCACAGATTGCGGAAAAGATCTTCCGCAAATGGGGCCAGCCTTGCTGCGATCTATTTGCTTCCCCATTGAATGCAAAATGCAGAAGCTACTTTGCCCTTCTACCCCCTCCGGGGGATGTCCTCAGGGACGCACTGATACACGATTGGCCCCCGGGTCTCCTATATGCATTTCCACCTACTCCCTTGATTCCCAGATTTCTACAGAAAGCCAGGAACCTGGAAAGGACAATAATACTTATAGCCCCATTCTGGCCTCGGCAGATATGGTTCCCCTTCCTTCGAGCCCATCAAACAGAGGAACCGTGGATTCTGGACCCAGTACCAGATCTACTGACCCATTCGTCGGGAGTTCCTCACCCGTCTCTTCAGTCCCTCAAACTAGCAGCCTGGCTGCTCCGCTTCCCTGCCTAGCCAGGTCTGATCTACTCTCCCTGGCAGTTCAACACATTCTGGTTGCTTCTCATAAAGCTTCCACTACAAAACTCTACAGGAGTAAGTGGAAACGCTTTGTGTACTGGGCGTCTAGCCAACACTTAGACCCCCTGGTAGCTCCTCTACATAAAGTTTTGGAATTCTTATCTATCCTCTTTCACGAAGGAGCTTCTTCTTCCACACTAAGAGTACAGTTGGCGGCCATATCGAACTTCCATATTGGAGAGGAGGGTTCTCCCATTATGTCTCACAGACTTTGTAAGGCCTTTATGAAAGGAACCTTCCATCTTAGACCGCCCGTCAGAAAACCTTTCTTTCCATGGAGCTTGAATTTGTTACTGTCGCAACTCATGTTGCCACCCTTTAAACCTGCTTCGTCCTGCCTCTTAAAGTTCTTATCGTGGAAGACGCTGTTCCTCGTCGCTGTGACTTCAGCTCGAAGAGTGTCAGAGTTGCAGGCATTATCAGTCAGACCACCTTACTTGATATTCCATCCAGATAGTCTCTTTGCGTACAAATCCATCTTTCCTTCCAAAGGTATGTTCAGTTACAAATATTAACCAATCTGTAGAACTCCCTACCTTCTTCAAGAATCATACTAACAAATTGGAGTATATGCTGCACAAGTTGGATGTTCACAGGCAATTAAGATTTTATTTGGATAGGACCAAAGCTTACAGGAAGACAGATCAGCTCTTCGTCGCGT
Source organism: Protopterus annectens (assembly GCF_019279795.1). Taxonomy (NCBI): domain Eukaryota; kingdom Metazoa; phylum Chordata; order Ceratodontiformes; family Protopteridae; genus Protopterus; species Protopterus annectens. The sequence continues at coordinate 687,638,855 of NC_056727.1, read as the reverse complement.
TTGCAGACAATAAAAAGGGCATGGCAATTACTAAACGTACATTATCTAAATGGCTTGCTCATTGTATAACCTTTGTATACTCTAAATCAAATCAGTCCTTACCCACCAAACCTAAGGCCCATTCTACCAGATCCGTCTCCACTTCCTTGGCTCATGCAGCTCGCTTGCCTTTGGACACTATTTGTGCAGCAGCCACGTGGCCTAAGCCACATACTTTCATCACTCATTATAGAGTGGACAAAGTCTCCAAAGACAGGACATCTTTTGGTTCCACTGTGCTTAGGAACATTCTTCCATAAGTCACTCGGGGTGACGGAGCTAGGGACGCTACCCGTGTGTAAGAACAAATGGCGAGATTGAACACTCTCACATAAAGAAGTTATGTCCTTACCATAACATTCCATGTGGAGTGTTCATCTCGCCTTTGTTCTTACATTCCCTCCCTTCCCCTCCCCACGTGTTTTGGAAGAACTGGTAGGATTAGATTCTGATCGACTTGTCTTAACCCCTTCCGGGGTATATGATCCCGTGTATCATGGGGTATATGTTTCTACCCTTAGTTATTGCTATGGTGAGAGAGTGTCTCTGAATGTCTGAGAGTGTATAGTTCTTGCACCGGAGGTGTTGGATTTTTGGTCTGGTTTGTTTGCAAACTAGATCTGAGTAATGGCAGAGAGGATTGTGGGGTATGGGCTGGTCTCGAGCTTCTCTGAGATTCAGAGCTTTGCAATGCAGCTGACTCGGAGCCGAGGATCGGCTCCGAACCCGTGTGAAAGAACAAATGCGAGATGAACACTCCACATGGAACGTTATGGTAAGGACATAACTTCTTTTTTTTGGTCTCTAACCTCTTTTTTGAGAGGTAAGAAAGCTTTCAATTTTTGGCACACATACATTTACTTTTATGCCAACACTCTTGTGCCTCCTCAGATGTATGGGAGTATGAAAGGCACACTAGAGTATTAAATGCTGTCTGGATGTCTGATCCGTAGCACTTGAGCTATCCATATAACTTGGGCTACTGCAACAGAAGTATGTTTGAACCTTTACTGTTATAGGTTTTACATGCACAGCTGTACTTTTCATGTGGTCATCTTGGGTCTGAGGACATTAGTACTGCAAAGGTGCTCTTCCAGTCCCCAACCTAGAAACACTGTAGTTCTGAAGCCTCTGGCTCTGCCATTGAGGAGGTGGCCATGCTTGTGGCCACTTGTACATCCTCCTAGACCAACACTGTAGATTATGAAGTCAGATGCCAGGGCTCTGGTGTCAAGACTCAAATGCTCATGTCTTCAAGGTGGGGAAAGTGAAAAATTCTACTGTGATTATTAGAGAAGAAAGTTCACTGGGATCCAGTCAAAAGCTTCCAAAATTCCTGTGTCTACCGATAGTTTTCCAGTAGTAATGTCCAAGAAATAGATGTCTATTTCTTCTGCATTACTGCATGGTTAGTCCTCTGTGCCTCTCTTTTTGCCATCTTTTTGCCCACTACTGGTTTAGATTAGCCTAGGATTTTCTCTGCCTCCTATTGTAATCCTGGGATCCTATAATTCAAAGTCCTAGAATTATGGAGAAAAAGGCAGAACTAAAGGAGAATGTCAGATATTGGCAATTGCTGTTCTCCATTAAGGTTATTTGTGGAGCTGCACCCCCACATGCTGGTGCGTATATATACGCAAAATACTAACTCTTAGACCACCATATGTCATAGAAAAGTGTACTAAAAGACAAGTGATTTCAGATGTAGGTTATGCAAGTCTTCATTTTCACATATTCAGTCTTATTATTCTGGGACTCTTCCTTACAAGTCTTGGAATTTAAAACTGGGCAGTGCAGTGGTGCAGCGGTTAATGCTGTCGCCTCACAGCAAGAGGTTCTCTGGTTTGATTCTCGGCTGGGGTGCCTTCTGTGCGGAGTTTGCATGTTCTCCCTGCGTTCGCGTGGGTTTCCTCTGGGTACTCCGGTTTCCTCCCACATTCTAAAAGACATGCCTCTGGAGCATTTCACCCCGGGCCTCCGCTGAAAACAGGATCTGTGGAACTTAGTTGGACTTTCCCGGTCAACAAATGTTAAATAAATAAATAAAATAAAATAAATTATTCAATGCCCATGTTCACATCCTTATCCACAGTGATCATTGGTACTTAACTGATATTCAAAGCACGGGGTTACCATTATCAGTTTACTTGCCTTTTGGTGTGGCTGCTGCACCCAGAGTCATCACAAAATGTCTGGCTCCTGTGATTACCGACAGCAGGACCAAGGTCAATCATATATAACCTTACCTGGAGGGACAGCCTTATCTAGTCACAATCCCATGAGGAATTCTGTTTGACTTTGACATACACCCTAGTGTTTTCAGAATATGGGTCTTCCCCTCTCTCTCTTTTTCTCTCTCCCTTTTTCAGTCTTCCAAAATCCCTCCAACCCAAGCAGTTTTTTTTGTTATGGCTGTAATGAATATGCCACATTTGAAAGCCTTCCCCATTCAGTCAATTATTAATGAAGTAATCCAGTCCTTTCAGGAGATTGCATTAAAGACTATCGTGTCTGCAAAACATTTCCTAAGGATCCTGAGTTACACAGATTTTACTATTGTTACAGTAGCATTAGTGGGTCTACTTTATTCCAGCGAAAGCCTAATCGGTCAAATACAATTCGCGCGACACAACGATCGAAACGAGAGTACATCAAATGAACTGAACCACGAAAGTGGAAATATCGAATTTGCATAGTTGGCCCATCTGCGGAATAGTTCTGTAAGGTAAGTGTGCGATAGTTACGGACCTTAGGGTTAGGGTGCGGGTTAAGGTAAGTGCATAGATAAGTAATGTTTGTAAGGTTTAGTGTAGGGTTTTGTTAATTGTATGTGTGTGGAATGTTTAGTTTGTTTGGGTATAGCTCAGTAGGGTACGTGTGCGGTAGTTACGGACCTTAGGGTTAGGGAAGGGTTAAGGATAGTGCATAGATAGTTGTGTATGTAGGGTTTAGTGTAGGGTTAGAAGTAGGGTTTTGGTGCTTTACTTTAGGGTTAGAAGTAGGGTTTTGGTTAGTGTGTGTATGTGTTGTTTAACTGTGTTTCAGTAGGTAGTATGTTGCGGGCGGTGTGGTTGGCCAACTATGAGAGATCGAGATTTCGAATTTCGCAGTTTAGTGCATTCGACGTACTCTCGTTTTGTCGCGCGAATTGTATTCGACCGATTTGGCTTTTCACGGGAATAAAGTAGACCCGCATTAGCAAGACTGCAAATGTGTAAAATTCAGTGTTACTTAAGAACCCAGTTTTCAACAGCGCAAGCATTCCTTGGATATTGCCATCCCTGTCCATCTCTGTACTCCACTGTATATGACAAGAGCTAGAGTGATGGTGTCATCAGGTACCACAAAATTGGGGTGTTTATTCCAAACAGCCACCAGCAAATTAAATCCTCACAACAGATACTAAAAGACAGCCTAGGGAACTCATATGGTGGATCTCGGGATTCAAGGCCTCTGAGTCATTAAACAGAGAAAGAGACACGTCAGCCAAAAAAAACTATGGCAGTCATCCTGGCTTTCAGGGCTTTTGTGCCAGTCTGAAGTCCAGTGGTACTACATGTAATGGGCAATACAACCATAATATGGCGCGTAAACTGAAGCATACTCAGTCTTACCCTCTATGCATTCTGACGGTGAAATCTTGGAAGTTAGCACTGATGCAGCAAATGATTCCTAAGGTTTCTTATATTCCATCACAGGAAAATTTGCTAATGTATCAACTCAGCAAGACCTCTGCAGGTCCCCATTAATGGATGCTTGATAGTGACATCTATCTAGGTCTTGTTAGCATGCGAGGTATACCAGACCGAGACATTTTGCTTCTCCACATGCCCAGACAAGTAAAGAAATTCTGCTGTAGAACACAATGCAAACAGACTTGGACAGTGGATGACGTATTCCATTGGGCAAGTGTATTTTATGTATGCATTCTTTCTCATGGTGACACAAAAAAATCAGGGATGGAAAGGCCAAATACAATCCTAATAGCACCTGCTTTTTTGGCCAAGGCAGTTCCTCTTCTTTCTGGAGATGGCAAGGAAAGAACCTATACACTACCTCAACATGTGAACCTCTTTGAGTCAGGTCAAGGATCTTAATATACCAAAACCTGTCCACTGTCAGACTTGCTCTTTGGAGAATTTGACTTTGCTACCCTTTAGGCAATATTCAGAGGACGTGCTTGAGTTTATGAAGGAAGCGAGGAGGAAAAGCACTAGAAAATCCTATCTAGCCAAATGGAAAAGATTCTCCCTCTGGTACTAGAAGTACATCTAAAACCCTCGGGACTGTAGAAGCACTGCATAACTAACTACAGTCTTACAGTAGTTGACTGAGTTGATGTTCATCGTGTTACACTGCTGCAGTCATTACACTTGGGTAATCCTGCCGTCAGGTGGTTCCCCAGTTGGCCTGAGTTCCAAAGTCTTGGTCCAGCATCAGTTGCTGTCGCCTCCTCCCTGACGTCAGTGCGACAGAGGTATATAAGATGCAACCGACGCCATTTTCTTCAGTCTTTCTTGCCGCGCGGTGCCCGAAGCAAAAGCAGTTCGCAAGTGCCGGTCGGCAGTCTCCTGAGATTTTCATTCCGAATCCAGAACCAAAGTCTTCTACAAAGCTAAGTACCCTGTTGGGGAAACTTTTTCTTGCCTCAGACTGATGTCAGTAAAAGTTAATAACTGTATTTCTTGTGGGAAGCAAATACATCATAAGGATTTCCATTCCTATTGTGTCCCATGCACAACGTCACTGGTTGTCGGTTTTGTGCTAGGTTTAATAAGCGCACTATTAAACGTCTGTTTGATTTTGCCCGACATTATTTTGGTAGAATATTCAATTATACCATACCGTCGGAACTTCCGACGACTGGAATACAAAAAAAGCGCAAAGACAAGGATAGGCATCTGAGGCCTAAAACTGACGATGAAGCCTCTTCTAGGCCAGTCGCCGGTTCTCCGGTTTTCAGCGAGGCGCCATCGCAGCCCCTGACGACTGCTTCTGTAGAACCACAGGCCGCCTCTGACTCCCACGTGGAGATGGCTGGGCCTTTGGATGCACAATTTATTCAGCCTACCGAGACTAACCTTTCAGAGGGATCCGGAGTAGCTGAGGCAACCCACAGCTTCAGAGGGTGTCTTCAGACTTACTCAGTTAAGCATTAAACCCTGAGCTAAGTCTAAGCCTCCTTTAAAATCAAAGAAACAAATGCAGCATTCTCCAGGACAGGCCTCCATGCCTAAGAAACGAATGCTCAAAATGGCCGAAGACCTAATCACTCTGATCAGGGGGGTCCCATCTCCCTCCTGATAAAAGGCCTAGACAGGATGCAGACTATGACTCTTCCGACCAGGTGTCCATCTCTTCTGATTCATCCTCAGACCTAGGATACTCTCTACCCCCTTATGAGGATTCTGATGCTGAGGAATCAATTCCATCAGCCTCACCGCCTGAGGACTACTCCTTTGGGGAAACCCTACATACCATGAGGGAGCATTTTCACTGGGAAGGCCAGGATTACTCGGAATCCAAGAAAAGGCTTAGAGACTTCCTTTTATTACCTCAACACCGACCCCTTGCTCTTCCGCCAGTGTTAGATATTGTGGATGATGTGTATACTGAATCCAGCTTAAATCCTGATTCCTTACCTCCAGCCCCTGTTAAACCTGACAGATACTACAGAGTCCCTGACTCACCCAAATTTCTGTATAAAAGCCCTGTAGCTGACCCTGAAACCATTTCTCAGGGACCCAAAGGAGTTAAGGCCTCATCAGCCAAGAATCCAGTTCCCTCTGATAGAGATTCCAGAGCATTAGACAGATGGGGAAAGAAAGTATATATGTCTGCAACTTTAGCAATGAGAGCCTTAAATTGCCAGTTTCACATGCTAAAATTTTTACTGTCTCAGTTAAAACAGAAAATGCTTCCAGAATCAGATCCTCCTAATTTAAAGAAATGCAGGATTTATTGCATGCAGCTGAACAAGTGGGAAAGCATACTTTGCAATGTGGTTTTGATTCTCTAGAGGTCTCCTGCAGAGCAGCAGTTACAGGTTGCATCATTAGAAGACATGCTTGGTTAAAAGAACATACGTTACCAGATCATGTCAAAGTAAAATTATTGGATGCACCTTTGCAGCAGGATGTGTTATTTGGAGTTAAGGCAGAAGAGGTATTAAAGAAAATGGAGGATAAGGCAAAATCTATGCAAATGGTGAAGGATGTCTTACAGGTTCAGCCTCCTAGATTTAGCAGAAACTGGCCAACTAAGAATTGGTCCTTTCCAATTACAGACAGACCTCAAAGGGGAAGATACAGATGTCCAAGAGGTAGAGGTCATACACAAGGTCCTTATAGGCCTCGACAATGGGTTGCATCAGGCCAGAAAGAAGGGGAAGACAGGCCCCAACCATATAAAAATCCGCTCCAATGACTTCCCACTACAGCTGCCAAACAAATCCCTCTTGGCAGCCCCCTTGGGAGGAAAACTGGCACTCTTCTACCACAATTGGCAAATGATCACCAAAGACAAATGGGTTCTCAACATTGTATTTCAAGGTTACAGGTTCCACTTTCACATTCTGCCAAGGTTAAAAGGAATGCCAAATCTACCACCAAATCAATGGGTAGAGGCTCAAAAACAAATTACAGCACTCCTGGATATGACAGCTATTCAAAAGGTACCATCACAGGAGCAAGGACAAGGATTTTACTCAAGACTCTTTCTGGTACCCAGAAAGGACAAAGCCTGGAGGCCCATTCTGGATCTTTCATCTCTAAACACTTACCTGGATGTTCCGAAATTCAAAATGTTGACATTACAGCAGCTTCTTCCCATGCTGGGCAAGAAAGCTTGGCTCGTGACTTTGGACCTCAAGGAGGCATACCTGCATGTCCCTATCAGACAAAACTGCAGAAGATACCTCAGATTCATAGCTGGTTCAATGCACTAACAATTCTCTGCACTGCCCTTTGGCTTATCTACTGCACCCAGGGTCTTCACAAAGTGCCTGGCACCAGTAATTGCATTTTGCAGACAGAAAGGAATTCAAATTTATCCGTACCTGGACGACTGCCTGATTCAAGCAGAGGGCAAGGACATTCTTCTAAAGCAACTGGCGTTTGTAAAAAAGTTATTAAGTTGCCTGGGGTACACAGTAAACGAAAAGAAATCAAAACTAGTGCCCTCACAAGAGATTATATTCCTGGGTGCCAGCTTGAACACAACGGCCCAGATGGCTTATCTCACGCCAGACAAGCAAGGATAACTGACTCAATACTTTCAATTGATGGCAACAAAGACCCAACTCCCTGCAAGAAAAATTCTGCAGGTCTTTGGTTACATGGCATCCTGCGTACTACTAATTCCATATGCCATATTGCATATGAGGAAACTTACAATGGTACCTAAAGAATGTATGGTCTCAACACTGTCCAAGTTTGGAAACAGTTATACCACTAATCCCTTGCCTTCAACAGGAGTTTCAATGGTGGGCTCAAGCTTGTCACCTCAACAAGGGACAGCCTTTTACACAACCCACAGCCAGGCAAACACTGACAACAGATGTATCAGATTACGCCTGGGGAGCACACATGGCAGGCAAATGTATTCGGGGCACGTTGCCCGCAGAACAAAGGCATCTTTACATCAATCAAAAAGAGATGTTAGCTGTACAAAATGCCCTTATAGCTTTCAAGGGCCTGCTGCATCCAGGACAACTACTGATAAAGACAGACAACACCACAGTTATGTGGTGCATAAACACGCAAGGGGGCACTCACTCCTACCCCCTATGCAGACAAGCCATAACCTTGTGGAACACGGCTATAAACCTTCAAGTTCATCTGCAAGCACAATTCCTGCCAGGAGAGAAAAACACACTGGCAGACGACTTAAGCAGAAACATCATGGATCCCACGAATGGGAATTGAATCCACAAATATTCAGAATGATAACACAGAAATGGTGGAGCCCGGACATAGATCTGTTTGCTTCCCCAATAAACTGCCAGCTACAAAAATTCTGCACAAGGAGTTACCATCCACAAGCATGGAAAGTGGATGCCCTCTCATTCAGCTGGGGGAACCTACAAATATACGCTTTCCCACCACTACCTGTCCTGCCAAAGGTACTCATAAAAGCCAGGCAAGAAGAGCCAAAGATGATCCTGATTGCACCAGACTGGCCACGCCAGCACTGGTACCCAATCTTAAGGAGCTTAGCACAAGAACCACCCTGGATTTTGCCTCAAATCCCACATCTGCTGACTCAGCACAACAATCAAATACTACACAGCCAGCTAAAGACCTTATACCTAGCTGCATGGAAGATTCCTCAGTCAAGCAAGCAATGCCTCTCTCCAAAGCTGTTATGGATGTCATTCTGGAGGCCAGAAAGCCTAGTACCAGGAAAGCCTATTCGGATAAATGGAAGAGATTCTGTGCCTGGAACCAAGCTCACAGCCTTGACCCTCTTGTCCCAAACATTCCTCAGATACTACAATACTTAACTGAGATGCTGGACAAAGGCCTCTCCTTCTCATCCATCAAGATCCACGCCTCTGCCATCTCTGCTCATTACAACACGGACCCACCAATTTTCACTAATCCTCTGTTAAAACAGTACCTCAGAGGGCCTAAAAACATAAGACCACCCCGTACAGCACCTACTCCAACTTGGGACCTCAACTTTGTTTTGATAAAACTAACTTTACCTCCTTTTGAGCCAGCTAACACAGGAGAATTTAAAATATATCTCTTGGAAAACTGCTCTGCTCCTGGCAATAACATCAGCACAAAGAGTTTCAGAATTACAGGCACTAATGGCAGTGGAACCTTTCCTCATTTTCCACCAGGACAGGGTGTCTTTAAGAACTAACCCTACGTTTATGCCAAAGGTGGTATCCAGTGTGGCTCTAAACCAAACTATTCACCTGCCAACTTTTTATCCTAAACCACAGAATAAAGGGGAGAGACTACTGCACTCTTTGGACATTCACAGGCAGTTACGCTTCTACTTGGACAAAACCAAAGCTTTCAGAAAATCTGAACAATTATTGGTAGCATATGCTGCAGGAGCACAGGGAAAAGCCATTTCAAAACAGACTATTTCAAAATGGATAGGACATTGTATACATTTCTGCTACACATACCATGGAAAACCTGTACCTAGCAGCATTAGATCTCACTCCACCAGGGCAGCAGCCACTTCAACTGCCTACCTCAGGGGAGTACCTACCAAGGATATTTTGGAAGCAGCAACTTGAGTTCTGTACATACCTTCACCAAACATTACCATCTGCCTCTATACTCTAAATCCAGAGCTGGCTTTGCCACTGCAGTGCTTTATAGCCACCCCTAATGCCTTATAGAACCAGACACCCTACCTCAGCTTTGAGATTCTTCCCAAGTGTAATGACTGCAGCAGTATAACACGATGAACATAGTACAGTTTTGTACCTACCATAAATGTAGATGTTCGAGTGTATACACTGCTGCAGTCCAGGTTACCCTCCCTCCTTCCCCTCTTACTGGCTGGTACGTACCTATGTCTTCTACCCTTACTACCTATGGGGAGTATTTGCTGGTAAAGTATGTGTTAGGCACCCAAATGGGACTCAAAAACCAAGAAAACAGTGCCTTCAACCAAAAATAACTCCTCCAAGCAAATAATTACCACTGATTTTATTGACAGAAAACACATTAACGCTCCTTCCACACAATTGCGTTTTCGTCCAAACAGGACTTCATCAGATAAAGTTATTGTGCAAAAAGTCAATTATATACTTTTTACAGATTAATTAATTAAAACTAGTCCAATGAAACCACTCAATTCCATTTGAATTCATCAAATCAAATTTCATATGGTAGTTCATGAATATTAATTAGTTTGACATACAAAAAAAGTGCATTAGTGCTTGTGTCTCTTTGCTTACCTAAGAATCATTTTAAAACATTAAACAATGAATATGTAAGTACATATATATATGATCTTTTCACTAATTAAATAGATTAAAATACATTAAAAACACATTAGTTCCAAAACTTCTTGAATAAGTGAAAATTAAAACCATTTCTTTCAGGGAAGAATACTGAAAATCCATTCATGTTGACAGTGTTTGTGTAGCATTAGTGTCTATCTCCCTCTAGTGTCTACTTGTTGTTATTACAATTAAATTTTATTTGCTTTTAATTTCAGTAAAGACACTGCGGTGGTGGTGCTGCGGTAGCGTTGTCGCCTCACAGTTAGACGTTGCCCGTTCGATTCTCACTTAAAGCGTCTACTGTGTGACGACATGCGTGAATGGGCGTTCCTTCGTTGAAGGTTGTGCGTTAGGCCCGGCAAGCCAGCATGTAAAACTCTACTGCCAATCATTAGCGGACCGGAGTTCCGCTGTGGCGACCCCTAACCGGGAAAAGCCGAAAGACACACACACACACACTATGGATAGATAATCATTTAAGCCTGGTTCCTTTCCTGCTTCCAAACTGACCTGCCACCATAATTCTTTACTTTCAAGAATGTCTTCCCAGGGACCACCCCTAATGTCCAATTTAATTGGATTGACATTTCTCCTATTCTATAATTTGGTAAATTTAAATTTGAGGAAAATTCTGGAATGAGAATGGAACACATTTTTAACACTTACTGACATAGATGAAATAAAAAAAGATACAACCTAAAATAATATATAGAAATGCACCAAATTTGAGGAGTATGATAGAAAAAATAGGATCCAATAATACAATATCAATTAATAAAAGGAAAGGAACCTACAAATGTGGTAAATGTCAACAATGTCCTTACATTATGAACACAAATTAGGTTATTATTTATAGTAGACAAAGAAAAATTACAAGTAAAGGTTTTTATAATTGTGATTCTAGTAGGGTGGTATACTTAGTGGTATGTGAGAAATGTCAATCCTTTTATATAGGTAAGACGGAAAGAAGTCTGAAGAAAAGGATTTATGAGCATACATATGACATTAATAGAGGCAAAGAAACTAATGCACTTTTTAAACACAGTAAGGTTTGTAATGGGTATAGTTTTAAATTTATAGTGTTAGGACAAATTAAACTGGACATTAGGGGTGGTCCCTGGGAAGACATTCTTGAAAGTAAAGAATTATGGTGGCAGGTCAGTTTGGAAGCAGGAAAGGAACCAGGCTTAAATGATTATCTATCCACAGTGTCTTTACTGAAATTAAAAGCAAATAAAATTATTTGTAATAACAACAAGTAGACACTAGAGGGAGATAGACACTAATGCTACACAAACACTGTCAACATGAATGGATTTTCAGTATTCTTCCCTGAAAGAAATGGTTTTAATTTTCACTTATTCAAGAAGTTTTGGAACTAATGTGTTTTTAATGTATTTTAATCTATTTAATTAGTGAAAAGATCATATATATATATGTATTTACATATTCATTGTTTAATGTTTTAAAAGGATTCTTAGGTAGGCAAAGAGACACAAGCACTAATGTACTTTTTTTATATGTCAAACTAATTAATATTCATGAACTACCATATGAAATTTGATTTGATGAATTCAAATGGAATTGAGTGGTTTCATTGAACTAGTTTTAATTAATTAATCTGTAAAAAGTATATAATTGACTTTTTTGCACAATAACTTTATCTGATGAAGTCCTGTTTGGACGAAAACGCAATTGTGTGGAAGGAGTGTTAATGTGTTTTCTGTCAATAAAATCAGTGGTAATTATTTGCTTGGAGGAGTTATTTTTGGTCGAAGGCACTGTTTTCTTGGTTTTTGAGTATTTGCTGGTAGCTGTAAGTTGTTTTTTGCTTTTCTTATGTATGTTTTATTAGCATTTGGAATTGCCTACCTATTTAGAGGCACCTGACATCTGGGGCAAGAAAAACTGAAGAAAATGGCATTGGCTGGATCTTATATACCCCTGTCGCATTGACGTCAGGGAGGAGGCAACAGCAATTGACGCCGGACCAAGACTTTGAAACTCAGGCCGACTGGGGAACCGCCTGACGGCAGGATAACCCAAGTGTAATGACTGCAGCAGTGTATACACTCGAACATCTACATTTATGGTAGGTACAAAACTGTACTTTTGACCTGTGCTACATTAAAGGAGGTACGTTTCTTCGCCATTTTAACCCCTCTTCCTTTGGAATCCTCCATTGTCTTTTCACTTACAGTTTCTTATAGGGGCCCTACATTTAAGACGCAACAGAAAAGAGGTGACTTCTCCTTGGGATCTCAACTTTGTTTTAGAAAAATTAACTCACTTCCTCCTTTAAACTAGATGCTGATGCATCCTTTAAATTCCTTGCCTGGAAAATGGATATTACTTCAGCCAAATGGCCTCAGAGTACCTACGGCGCATAAGCTGGCAACAGATGTAATGTTCAACTGTGGTCCTGTAGTTCCCGAAACTGACAAAACCATAGGTGATCTAATGTGTAATGAGGCAGTCAAAAGTTTTATCTGTTTAGGATCCTTGCCTTGCCTAACAGAACAATAATTGAGAGGTAGGTTCTATAAATGCTAACTATGCAAGTAGCAGAGGGATTTACCAATAAAAAGGGAGTGCTTAGAAGAGGGACTAATGATTTTGTAATGCACATTAAGAATGTACAGGATGATAATATATTTTATAAAGTAACAATGTACCTAGCAAGGTAATTGCCCGCAAATTGGGATGTAAAAGAATGAATCGAACCTTAGAGCTTTTTGCAGTAGGGCAGTACCCAGAGTCACTAAGTCTTAGTGAAGGACATTAGAATGTTGTTGCAATGCTGTGAGGATGAAAGAGGACAGCTTCGTAGAGGTAGATGCTTTGTGCAGTAAGATGCCCATAGAAAAATAGGGACTATATTAGATCACCAAACGCTTAAAAAAGCAAACAGTGATTGATTGAACGTATGTAAGCGAAAGCTTAAAATATCGAAGCAACAGAAACCTGAATTTTTTCCTAGGGAAAGAATTTGATTGTCCGTTTCTGTTGCTTTGGTATTTTCAGTGTTGTGGTGGAAAGTTACGGGTCTGGTTCAGGTAAGTGTGCGATTGTGTGGATGTGAATGTTAGGGCGGGTTAGGTGAGTTAGGGTTAGGGCGCGGGTTAGGTATGTGTGCGATTGTGTGGATGTGAGGGTTAGGGCGGGTTAGGTGAGTTAGGGTTAGGGAGCGGGTGAGGTGAGTGTGCGCGATAGTGACGGACGTTAGGGTTAGGGTTTGGGTTAAGGTAAGTGGATAGTTAGTGGTCTGTGTATAGTTTAGTGTAGGGTTAGGTGTCAGATTTTAGGTGTATGTGTGTGGATTGCTGTTTATTTGGTGTGCTTGTGTTGTGTGTATGTGTTTTGGCACAGCAATTTTTTTTCCCTAGGGAAAAAAATCGCTGTTCTGACAGTTTGAGATTGTAAGCTTTCGCTTACATAAGTTCAATCAATCACCATTCGCTTTAAGCGTTCGGTGATCTAATATAGACCCGAAAAATAGACAACAAGCAACTGCATGAGGAGATTTGTGTGTGTGTGTGTGTGTGTGTGTGTGTGTGTGTGTGTTCATAGGTTCATACTAGGCTATCTGCCCAAGGGCATTTATAAGCCTAACAAGAGTGTGTTTGGCTTTCGCCACCCATTTTAAATTAATTTTGCTATGCCCTTTTTCGAGGTTAGTATATTGTGCCACTGTCTAACAGTGACACAGACTTGATACCCGGGGTAAACCTACGATCTCCCATCCACTCATCAAGATTCCTCTTGAAGAGAGTCCATGAGGGACTCTGCCTAACCTGGACTGGGATTTTATTCCAGAGTGAAGGGAGCCTCTGGGTTATGAATCTGTCCCTCCAGCATGTCCTATTTATTTCAGTGCTGAGGTTCAAGTCTCTCGAGCGCTTAGCTCGATGGGATTTGGATTTTCTGAGGTGCAGCATGTCCATTAATTCCGGGTTGGACATGGCTTTATATGTCAGGCACAGATCGCCTCTGAGCAGGCGGTATGCCACTGAGTAGAGCTGGAGTTTCTTTAACTGGGCAGCATATGGCATCTGTTTGAGCCCTTTGATCCTCTTGGTGAGGTACTTTTGGGGTCTTTCCAGTTGCTGCAGGTGTCTGGTAAGGTACATCCCAAAAGGGGCATTGTACTCAATTATGGGCCTGATGAGGGATGAGTAAAGAGGCACGATGACCTCCCCTGATCTAGATGTGAATCCCTTCATGATTAGGTGGGCTATATAAAATGTTTTTCTAACCACTTTGGCCACGTGGTTGTCAAATGAGAGATTGCTGTCAACTTGGGTCCCCAGGTCCCTAATTACTACTTCTGTACTTAATGGATTACCACCTATGTGGTAATTTGTGGGCACTTTGTTTTTGCCAAAGGGGATGACTATACACTTTTTTTGGTGTTTGTGTGTGCGTGTGTTTGTGTGCGTGTGTTTGTGTGCGTGTGTTTGTGTGCGTGTGTTTGTGTGCGTGTGTTTGTGTGCGTGTGTTTGTGTGCGTGTGTTTGTGCGTGCGTGTGCGTGTGTGCGTGTGCGTGCGTGAGTGTGTGTGTTTGTGAGTGTGTGTGTGTTTGTGAGTGTGTGTGTGTTTGTGAGTGTGTGTGTGTTTGTGTGTGTGTGTGTGAGTGTGTGTGTGTGTGTGTGTGTGTGTGTGTGTGTGAGTGTGTGAGTGTGTGTGTGTGTGTGAGTGTGAGTGTGTGTGTGTGTGTGTGTGTGTGTGTGTGTGTGTGAGTGTGTGTGTGTGTGTGTGAGTGTGTGAGTGTGAGTGTGTGTGAGTGTGTGTGAGTGTGTGTGAGTGTGTGTGAGTGTGTGTGAGTGTGTGTGAGTGTGTGTGAGTGTGTGTGAGTGTGTGAGTGTGTGTGAGTGTGTGTGAGTGTGTGTGTGTGTGAGTGTGTGTGAGTGTGTGTGAGGGTTTGTGTGTGTGAGTGTGTGTGTGAGTGTCGGGGGGGGGTGGAATAGTTCATGTACCACAGAAGCTGCAGTCTGTTTATAGAACCAGTGACTTGTGACTATAGAGTGCTATGCCCCACTTCTGTGCATTGTGCAGTTGAATGCACTCCAGTCAAATAGACACACTAACATATAAAGTACAGCAGTTTAAATAGAACAAATGGGGATAACCAGCCAACTGGTTACACCTTTCTGCATTTCCCTGGGGTGAATTGAGTGCCCAGAGCATCAACAAATTGCCTTCCTTCACAGCAGCAAAACTGAGCGTCTCAGCTGCAGATGGCTTTCCACAGTAAGTAGTGCAAACAAATTGACAGCAGTTATCAAATCGTAACTTGTGCTATTTGAAGGAAAAAAATGTGCCATTTCCCTGGTCTTTTAGGGATCATTAGTAAGGTGAAGTCAGGATGTTCTTCATCTCACATTGCTGCAGTCCTTACACTTGGGTAGTCCGCTGTCCTCGGTCGGCCCGAATATCAAAGTATAAGGCTGACGTGGGTCAAGGCGCATTAGACTGACATCAGGACGTCAGGGTACAAATGCGCATGACCGACGTCATATCCTCAGTCTTTTTTGCCGCATGGTCCGATGCAGAAGCAGCGTTGCAAGTGCCGTTCGGCGTTCTGAAATTTTTCGAGTTTGGAGTTTCAGACCAAGTCAAAGTTGGCTAAGTACCCCGTTGGGGAATATTTAGTTTTTTTCTTGCCTCAGTGGTTTACCGGATGTCAGAAAAAGTGAATAACTGTATTTCTTGTGGGAAACAGATACCGCATAGAGATTATCATACCTTGTGTATTCCTTGTTTAGGGCCTGAGCACGACGTTGTTGGGTGTCGCTTTTGTGCTAGATTCAATAAGCGCACTATTAAGAGAAGGTTAGATTGTGCCAGGTTAGTCTTTGGGAAGCGGTGCAATTACACTATGCCGTCGGATGCTCCGACGCCCGCTTCTTCAAAGAAGCGCAAGGATAAAGCAGCTAAACCCAGGTAGACGAGTCGTCCTGCGGACGCCGGTTCTTTAGAGGTGTCGGTGGAGCCGGTGGTTCCACCGGAGGTTTCTCTGGAGGCCCAGGGGGAGACCTTGTTATTGCAGGATGTGGCCTCTCAGGAGGCAAGTCAGGCTGAAGGGGCTTCTCAGGTTACTGTACTTCCCCCCTTCCTAGGGTGGTTAGGCCTTCTGTTTCCAAGGCTTCTCCCAGAGGCAGGCCAGGTTTAGCTTCAGTTGGTGTCACTCCTAGTTCTTCAGGATCTGTGCCCAAGAAGCATATGCTTAAAATGGCAGAAGATTTGATTACCTTAATTAGAGGTTCTTTGCCCCCTCCTGATAAGAGGCCTAGGGTGGAACCTGAGTTGGGGAGTTTTGAGCAGGCTTCAGATGTTTCAGAGTCTTCGGCTGAAGACTTGCAGGAGTATTCTCCTTATTCTGATTCTGATGTGGATGATTCTACTCCTTCTGCTTCTCCTCCTGAGGATTTTTCTTTTTCAGAGACTCTCCATTCCATGAGGGAGCATTTTAAGTGGGAAGGTCAGGATTTCTCTGATTCCAGGAAAAGGCTTAGGGAATTTCTGTTTTTACCCCAGCATAGGCCTTTGGCTATACCTCCTGTTCTGGATGTTGTGGAGGATGTGTTTGCAGAGGCTTCTCTTAATCCTGATTCTTTGCCTCCTGCTCCTGTTAAGCCGGATAGGTATTATAGGGTGCCTGAAGCTCATAAGTTTCTTTTTAAGAGTCCTAGGGCGGACCCAGAAACTGTTAGTCAGGGGCCTAAGGGTGTTAAGGCTTCTGTTGTTAAAAATCCGGTTCCTCCAGATAAAGAGGCCAGGGCTTTGGATAGGTGGGGAAAGAAAGTCTATACATCTTCCACTCTAGCTATGAGGGCTCTAAATTGCCAGTTTCACATGTTGAAATACCAAAACTATCTACTGTCTCAATTGAAGTCTAAGGTAGATGCTCTGGCGGAAGGTATTGACTGTAAAGAGTTACAGGATTTGGTACATGTCTCTGAACAAGTGGGTAAGCATTCTTTGCAATGTGGTTTTGATGCTGTACAGGCCTCGTCTAGGGTGGCTGCCACAGGGTCAGTTCTTCGCAGGCACGCCTGGCTGAGGGATCAGAATTTATCTGACCATGTTAAGACAAGGATTTTGGATGCTCCTTTACAATCTGATGTGTTATTTGGTTCACCTGTTGAGGCAGTCTTAAAGAAAATGGAAGACAAGGCTAAGTCTATGCAGACTGTTAAAGATTTTTTGCAGGTTCAGCCTCCGAAGTTTAGCAGAAATTGGCCTACTAAGGGGTGGACGTATCCTTCTTATGATTCCCAGTCTAGGGGCAGGTCTAGACGGGGTAGGGGCAGAGCTCAGGGCTCTTTCAGGCCTAGAACAGGGAGTTCACCCGCACAGTCCGCGGGTGAGGGCAGGGGTCAGTCCTTTCGTAAACAGACCCAATGACCTACCTTTTCAGCTGCCAGAGCCTTCTCGTCTGGCAGCACCTTTGGGAGGAAGGTTGGCACTTTTCAAAGAAAATTGGAGTTTAATTACCCAAGACAGATGGGTATTGGATATCATACACCAAGGTTACAGGTTTTATTTCCATACCTTGCCTCCTTTCAAAGGCATGCCAGACGTTCCTCCTCAGCAAAGAATAGAGGCTCACAAACAGATTTCTCTGCTGCTCCAAATAGGAGCCATTCAGCCGGTCCCTCTGTCAGAAGTGGGCCTAGGATTTTATTCTCGCCTGTTCCTAGTACCAAAGAAGGGGAACACGTGGAGACCAATTTTGGATTTATCTATCCTCAACACTTATCTGGACATTCCCAAGTTCAAAATGTTGACGTTACAGCAGCTTTTACCTCTGCTGGGCAAGGATCATTGGATGGTGACTCTGGATCTCAAGGAGGCTTACCTTCATGTTCCTATCAGGCTAAGTTGCAGGAAGTATCTACGTTTCCGGGCTGGGACTTCTCATTATCAGTTCTCTGCATTGCCCTTTGGCTTATCTACTGCGCCCAGAGTATTCACGACGGTTCTGGATCCAGTGATAGCTTTCTTCAGACTAAAAGGAATACAGATCTATCCTTATTTGGACGATTGTCTGATTCTGGCTCAAGGAAAAGAAGAACTTCTTCATCATCTACACTATGTGATAGCAGTGCTAAGATGCCTGGGGTATTCTGTGAACGAAATAAAGTCCAGTCTAGTACCCTCTCAGGACATGTGCTTTCTGGGTGTGAGACTGAATACAGCATCCCAGATGGCCTTTTTGACCCCGGACAAACAAAAGAATCTTTCTCTTTACTTCCATCAATTGTCTCATCAGTCCAGGCTGACTGCAAGGACAGTCCTTCAAGCCTTGGGGTTCATGGCATCTTGTATTCTGGTGCTTCCCAATGCCAAACTGCATATGAGGAAGCTACAATGGTATCTCAAAAATGTATGGACTCAGCACTGCCAAGATTTGGACACTGTCATTCAGATAATACCTTGCATTCAAAAGGAATTTTTGTGGTGGGCTCAGGAATGTCACCTAAACAAGGGACTCTCTGTGACCCGGCCAGAGGCAAGTCAGATTCTAACGACAGATGCCTCAGACAAAGCTTGGGGAGCTCATCTAAATGGAAAGTGGATACAAGACACGTGGCCTGCCAGACTTCTACATCTACATATCAACCTGAAGGAGATGTTAGCAGTCCAATTTGCATTAATAGCTTTCAAGGATTTACTTCTTCCAGGGCAGGTGTTGGTTCTAACAGACAACACAACTGTCATGTGGTACATCAACAAGCAAGGGGGAACACATTCTTATCCTCTGTGCAGACAAGCAATGATTTTGTGGGAGACTGCTCTCAGTTTACAGCTAAATCTTCAGGCAAGGTTTCTGCCGGAGCACAGAACTCCTTAGCAGATGTGTTGAGCAGACAAATTATGGATCCCCACGAGTGGAAATTGGATCCTCATGTATTTCAGAAATTGACAGTGTCATGGGGAACTCCAGACATAGATCTGTTCGCTTCTCCACTGAACTACCAGCTGCCAAAGTTTTGCACAAAAAGTTTTCATCCCACAGCTTGGAAAGTGGACGCTCTTTCATTCAATTGGAGCAATCTTCATGTGTATGCCTTTCCACCTCTGCCTCTCCTCCCAAAGGTACTTCTGAAGGTCAGACAGGACAAGCCAAAGATGATTTTAATAGCTCCAGATTGGCCTCGACAGCATTGGTACCCACTACTGAGAAGTCTGGTGCGGAGCCTCCATGGCCTTTACCTTCGATTCCACACCTGCTGACTCAGGAGAACAGTCATTTACTCAATGTCAAACTTCACTCTCTTCACCTGACAGCCTGGCATATTCTGTTTTAAACCCTGGAGGGTTTCAGCTTCCACAGCAAGTTTTGAATGTTATTTTGGAAGCCAGAAGGCCTAGTACAAGGAAAGTGTACGCAGATAAATGGAAGAGATTTTTATTTTGGAGTGCAGCAAAAGCATTTGATGTTTCTAAGCCTAATTTAAGTGTGGCTCTTCAATATCTTACTGAGTTACTGGACAAAGGTTTGTCCTTCTCTTCTATTAAGATTCATGCTGCAGCTATTTCTGCTCACTATGATTGTGACCCACCATTGTTTTCTCATCCTTTGTTTAAGCAATTCCTTAGAGGGGCAAAGAATATAAGACCCCCACGGAGAGCTCCTACTCCTGCTTGGGATCTCAATTTTGTGTTGGAGAAACTCACTCTACAACCTTTTGAGCCTGCAGCTACTGCTGAGTTGAAATATTTATCATGGAAGACTGCTTTTTTGTTAGCCATTACCTCTGCGAGAAGGGTTTCTGAATTACAGGCCCTTATGGCAGTTGAGCCTTTCTTAATTTTCCATAAGGATAGGGTATCTTTGCACTAATCCTTCCTTTATGCCTAAAGTGGTTTCTAGTGTGGCTTTAAACCAAACTATTCATTTGCCTACCTTTTATGCAAACCCCCAAAATAAAGGGGAAAAGATTTTGCACATTTTGGATATACACAGGCAGTTGCGATATTATTTGAACAGAACTAAAGGGTTCAGGCAGTCTCAGCAGTTATTTGTTTCTTTTGCTTTGAGTTCTCAGGGCAAGCCTGTGTCAAAACAAACTATTTCTAAGTGGATTGGGTTTTGCATTGCTTTCTGTTATTCCCATCATGGCAAGGAGGTTCCAGCGGGGATTAGGCCTCATTCCACTAGGGCTACTGCCACTTCAACAGCTTTTTTAAGGGGGGTGGCAACTAAAGATATCTTGGAGGCAGCTACTTGGAGTTCTGTGCATACTTTCTCTAAGCATTATCACCTTCCACTTTACTCTAAATCTAGGGCTGGTTTTGCCACTGCTATTTTACAGGGCATTTTGGCAGCTCCTGCTTCTTTATAGTTGTGCCATCCTCCCTTACCTCTGCTTTGGGATTCTACCCAAGTGTAAGGACTGCAGCAATGTGAGATGAAGAACATAGTACAGTTTTGTACCTACCATAAATGTAGATGTTCGAAGATCCACATTGCTGCAGTCCAATTTACCCTCCCTCCTTCCCCTCTGTAGTTAGAGGCGGTTGTGTGGGTTGGATTGTAAATATTGTGTATATTGTATATATTGTACATATTATTAGTGCTAGGGTGGTTGGTTATTGGTTTGTTGTCTTTGGGTTTTGACCTTTCTTGTTAGGGTCTTCTGACATCTGGGGCAAGAAAAGACTGAGGATATGACGTCGGTCATGCGCATTTGTACCCTGACGTCCTGATGTCAGTCTAATGCGCCTTGACCGACGTCAGCCTTATACTTTGATATTCGGGCCGACCGAGGACAGCGGACTACCCAAGTGTAAGGACTGCAGCAATGTGGATCTTCGAACATCTACATTTATGGTAGGTACAAAACTGTACTTTATAATAGTTCACAGCAGGAGTGTGGCTGCCCAGCTCAGTGAAGCCCAGCCAAATGGAACCAGTTACCATATTAAAACTGTTTGCATTGCATCTAGCATTGCTGTCTCTGGCAAAACCAATCAGTGTTGAATAGTTGCTAGATCATTTTGGGCTACATCCAGCATATTGTTTTGTCTGACAGACCAGTCAGTTTGTAGGAGTTGTAGGAGAATTCACTGTTTGTTTTTGCCAAAATGTTTGTCACAACTCTTCATGGGATTCTCACCAGAGTCTGAATATATGCGGTTTTAACCTTCATATATTTATAGTAAGTTTCGCCTTGTTAGACCATTGCTTCTTTAGGGCACTAATAAATGTGATGGCTGTCTGCCGAAATATCAGCATTTGAAAGCTTCAGAGGCAGTTTCTGTAAGTTGCATTAGATGGGCTGAAGTTTCAGTGCAAGTTCCTGCCATTCAGCCTTACCTGTGCTCCTAGAGCCTTTACAAAGAAGTTCATCATTGTAGTGTAATCCCTGCAGCAGTATGGGTTTATTTTTCATTGCCTGGATGCTTAGTTGCAGAAGACCATTTTCCAGGGCTCCCTGGCAGTGGGTACTAGCTTGGGCTTTGCCTGGCTGATGTCAGTTGGGATTGGTATCATTTGGTAGTAGTCCATCCTGCTTCAGCTGTGACACATTTCCTTTACAGAAGCAGTTTTGGATTACATATAGAGTAGGGTGTTTCAAAAAAATGATTTTCTCTAATCATTTTGCATAGGTTTATGAAATGTGAGGTTTGGTGAGTTGTGTATGTATGCAAAAATTTAGAATTGTCTAACTTCAAGTGACAGCTCACAGCATGTAAAAAGCCACACTGTTTCCAGTACCGCTAATTGCATTCCAGTGTTGTATTGATCTATCTCCAGTCAGTTTTACTTGAGCTTCCATAACCTCCTGTAACCTGCTTTACTTATTTAAAGCCTTGCGCACTATTTAATTCTATTTTCATTGTTCAAAATTCTATGCTGTTTCCTGTTTACACTGTGCAGAGTGAAACATTGTATTTAATTACTTTTTGATGATTTATCAATTCATATAGTTTCTGCACGTGTGGCTGGCAGTGTTAATTGACAGAGCCCAGTCCCCCTAATGGTGAACCATGAGCTCAGTGAGAAAGTCAACCAGAGCTGCTACTGATGTCTGGCTTGTTGGCCAGCAGTTACCTGCCCCTTAATATCTCAACTTGCTCAAATCGGCTTCCAACCAACAGTCACGTTTTACGCAGCCTGTTCTGTGATCTTAAAACCAACAAGTTAACTCTTTTAGCGAGTTATTCAAATGCTGTTGATGAAGTTCTGCAGTTATGGCAGTTAGCTAGCATACGTACAACGCAGAAGCCAAATGCAGTGGCAAAACTCAAAAGTCTGTATGAGAAGCATTCTAGAATCAAGAATAAGAAGCAGCGCCAGTCAGGTACACAGTCTCAGAAACCGATTTTAGCAATGCACTTTTGAAGCTTTTTGATGTAGGGCATGCTGATGCAGAATTATTGATAAAGACTCAAAAAGACTGGGATTTTCTACAAGATCAACGTACAGACAAAAATGATAATTGGTAGAGAGGACATTGAATTAAAAAAAACGAATGGACAGAAAGGAAAAACGACTACAAAAATAAATTAAATGCAAAGATAACCGATGAAAGAAACAGTCAGAGATGCTGGAGAGCTGACAGAGGCAGAAGACAGTAGTGAACATGAAAATGAAGATGATGCAGCAGCAAACATGTCAAAATACCACCAGAATTTAGTAACTGGTATATACAGCCTGTCAAAGGAAGTGAGCACAGTAGATACAGGATCACCTGAATCGGTATTCAAAAAACGACGACTGATGGATGATCCTCTTTTTTTTCTGCCAGCTTGGACCACACAAGAATAACTTCTTGTCAAGCGATGCATATAGTTGCACCGGTGCTGCAAGTGGCTGGCATTGACGTAAATGATTTGGTCATATCCACAAGTTCAATACACAGAGCAAGGAAAGCTGCATGATAATCCATTGCCGAGAAAGTAAAGAAGCATTTTCAGCCATCAACACCCCTTGTCGCACATTTTGATGGGAAGCTGTTACCTCAAGGTGATGGAGAATTTGCTGATTCCATGCCAATTGTTGTTACAGGTCGCACTACTGAAAAACTGCTGGACATACCCCACCTTCCATCAAGCACTGCTGAGCTGATGGGACAAGCAGTGGCACAGACATTGCATAGCTGGCCAGATATTCCAGAATGGCTAGTTGGTTTGTGCTTTGATACTACCAGTGCCAGTACTGTTGTGCACACAGGTGCCATCACAGTGATTTAGCGAGCATTTGAGAAACTACTCTTGTTTTTACCATGCCGACATCACATTTTAGAAATTATTTCTACGCAGTGTTTGACATGTTCTTCCCATCTTCAGAACCACAAATAGCAGTTTTTAGAAGATTTAAAGAATACTGGAAACGTCTTGACTTGAATGCATACACATCACTGGTTAAGGAAACTGGATGTAATGGATGGCTGTTAGATTGTGAGAAGCACTGGCTAGCTTAGAAGCTAAGTGAGGTTGCACTACTGTGAGACAAGCTGACGTGTGAAACAGCCTCGTGATGACTACCTTGAATTTCTCAAGCTGTCACTGCTCATTCTCGATGACAAACCACAAGGTGAAGCATTTGCTTTCAGTCTACCTGGTGCATTCCATCATGCCAGATGGATGGCAAAAGGCATATACTGCCTAAAAGTCTACTCCTTCTGGGAGCAGTTTAGATTAACTGCACATAAAATTCAGGCTTTTCACCAAATGTGCCTCTTCATGGTGACAGTGTATGTTAAGGCATGGTTTTCAGCTACTGACACTTGCAGTGCTCCACTCAATGATCTTTGCCTGTTGCAGACACTAGAGTCGTTTACAGCCATAGACAACCAGATGGCTCAAGTTGCTTTGCAAAACTCAAGGGACACCTTTGGTATTTGAGAGAACATCTCATAGAACTGTCCTTGTTCTCAGATTGAGTGTGGACAAAGAGAAAAACAGCAAATTATTGAAGCTTTGAAAAAGCCACCCAGTAAGGAAGATCTAAGAAGAGTCAGTGCAAAAGCTGTTGCCAGTTTCCAGGGCATGAGCTTATCTGACTTTGCAACAGAACAATCACTGAATCTGTTCACTGCTGTCAACATAAACCCATCTTTCCTAACAGCTGATCCTGCAGCATGGAGTGACATGCCTGACTTTATCATTGCGAAACAAACTGTTACAGTTTTGCGAGTTGTTAACGACTGTGCCGAACAAGCAGTCAAATTAGCAACTGACTTCTGTCAAGTGCTGACTCAATGAGGAACAGCAACACCATCGACAAAGTCACAGAACCACTAAAAAGACACTATAGTACTATAAATGAACTGATGTAAACTTGAGCTTACTACCTATGAATGTTAATTTTTACTAGGCTTATTTTTTTCCTGAACTGGTTGACATTTCTGTTGCCCAGATTTACAAACAGAAATTTCAGATGCAGCATGAAACTGATATTTGCCATTTGTGTACTGATTTGTGAATATATTTAATTTCTATTGGCGCAATTTGGAAAAAAAATGTAACAAATCTCAGAATTAAAGTGAACTGAGGTGTCACTTAGAGTTTAAAGCTTTAAATTTTACATGGTTCTTTGTCCTACCAATCCTCATAAAATCAGGGGGTATTCGAACAGAAAATCAAAAAAAATTATTTTTGCAAATATACCCATTCGATTCTCGGCTGGAGTGCGGGGGGTGCCTTCTATGTGGAGTCTGCATGTCCTCCCCGTGGTTGGGTGGGCATTTGAAAAACATGCGTAAATGGGTGTGCCTTCGTTGAAGGTTGAACGTCAAGCTGGCACCTCGGCGTTCATGAAAATCTACTGCCAATCATTAGCGGACCGGAGTTCTGCTGTGACAACCCCTAACCGGGAAAAGCCGAAAGACAGCAACAACAACATGAAACACCTTAATACAGAGCTCCTCCTTCCTCCTCTTTTTTGAATGCCTTTATTAAATTCTTACATTGTAGACATGTGCACATATATAAAAATAGAAAGGAAAGGAAAACAAATCATAGCAAACACTTTTTTAATATTTTCATACTTTATGCAGGTTTTCTTTTTAATAAGTATCTTTCTCTCCATTACTACATAAATTGCTCAGTTGCTGCATTCCTTTAAAACCTCACTTATCTTCTACAACATGGTTCTGCATATATTGTCCAACAAATTCCATTTATTTCAATGTAGCTTGCTTCTTCCTTTTTCTAAACATCCCACTTCTAGTTTTGTCTTCTTTACAATATTCAGTACTTCAATTGCAGTTAGTTTAGATTTTGATTTTGATTTTGATTTTCTAGTAATTGTTTTTAGCAGCCAAGAGCATTAAACTTAGTAAGACCTTGCCATGTCTGGACAGTTCAGATCATATATCCCAGCACAAAATAATCATTTCCTTAGTTATAACCATTTGCTCCCCCAACATTTCTGTAGGGAATCTTTACAGTCGCCCAGCTCCTTACATTTCCAAAAACATTAACCTCTGTCTTGGTCCCATCACACCTACAGCAGTTGCTGTCTACTTGGGGAAAATTCTCTGAAGTCTGCTTAGGGTGTAAAAAATTGGCTATAGAAACACTTCCAAGCAAAAATTGTAAATCTTCTGGGCCTTGTTTTATGCTTGGGTCCTCTACAGGTGCCTTCCATTTGTTCCGTTACGTATTCCCTTTACATTCTCTGTTCCTAATCTTTTCTAACCTCCACCGAATGATTGTTATAGTTATCGTGAAATGTTTTATATGCCCTACTAATTATCCCTTTTATATCTGCAGCTTCTGTTCTAGACTCATTTAAACACTCTACCAGATCTGTGCTTTCGCTTAGCAATCCCCCCTGTCCCCTTACCTTTGCCTGTATTATCAATTCCTGGCAGGAAAGGCAGTCTCATACTTGTGGCACAAACTTCTGCCTGGTCTCATCCCACTCTATTACCTTTTCTACTCTTGCCTTCCTCCTCTTGGAAGCAACTTGTGAACACTGGAATCTGGCTTCTTGGGTTGCATCACACAGGTGAGGTTGTCCACCTTTTATAACCCGTTTTAGAGCTGCTGGCAGAGAAAATGTTTACAGTTCCATTGGCCTGACCACAGATGTTAGTCCTCTTATGAACAGTTTGCTGTCTGCGGCTGCATAGTTATAATTTTTCCTAGATCTTCTCCTTCTGTCAGACCCTTACCTCTGCTCCTTCATTCAGTTGATCTTTCCCTACCTTAAGTTGGAGACTGATTTTTTTCCCCTTTATCCCCCTCCCCAGCCCCAGACCCAGACCCTGACATAGGGCATATTGCTAGAGAGCTGACAAGTACAGCATCATTTAGACATTGTGCAGAGCCATTGGAGTTTGAGAAAAAACAACTTTTTGACAGGCCCATTGAACTCAGAGCTGTGTGTCTGACGTTTTGGGGTTGGAAGTACTCCTGAAGCCTTGCAAACTGAGGACAGATAATCAAGGGAGTAGTATGAAATTTGCTTATGTGGGTGAAGCAGTCACTGTGTGGGAGTGGGACACTGGCTGAAGCATTTTTGTGTGGGTGATCCACATCCTCATGGAATCAAAACACCCAGAAGACACTTTAAATCACAGTTTGAGAGACCTGCTTAAGGTACATGCTTTCTTGTGGAGGTTTCAGATTTAAATAAAAAGCAGGGAGTTCATTCTCGCTCTGTTTACCTCCTTGCCCTTTGGACCTGGCTGCAATAACTGCACTCTGGAGGACCAAGAGCATCCACAGAGATATATACCTTACCTGGGTGCTACCTCATTCAGGTACAGTCCCAGGGGATGCTACAGAGGGTTTTGAGTTACATCCTAGATTGTATCTAGAATCTGGATTCTCTTTGAATCCTTCAAAATTCAGTCTAATTGCCTACCAAGTCAGTGGCATTGCTGTTGGTCCACTAAGTACTATAGAGGTTACTGCTTCCCTCACTCAGAAAAATGTAGAATTCCTGACACATTATTGATCAATGTCACAGCTCCAGAATTTCTAAGAATTTTAGATTACGTGGTCTGTACCATCCAAATTGTGCCACTAGCAAGACACTGTATAAGAAAGCTCCAGTAGTTCTTGAGAAGTACCTGGCAACAGTGCAGCCAAACCATAGAATATGCCATCCCCTTGCTACCTTGTGTGAAGCAGGAGCTGTAAGTTATACACCATGATTTCAAATGAACCAGGAGCTCCTTTCTGGCAACTTCCCTAAAAACATGCCTTAACTGCAGGTACATCCGATTCAGCTGGGGGTCCATATGGAGGACTCCAGTGTAACTTGGAACCCCAAGGAGAGGACAAGGAACCTAAATCTAGAGGAAAGTGTTAGCTTTCCTGCTCCTCAAAGCTTTCAACCTTATGTGAAAACCAGGAATTCTGAATGCAGTTGATAATGGACAGCACTGTGGTGGTAATGTACTTAAACAGTGAGTGGTCCACACCTATCTCAAGCTTACAGTGGACATTTAGAAGGAAGACATGGAAAGCACAGAAGATTCTGGGAGCTACTTAACATTCCTACCAAGGAGAATTTTGTGAGCAACCAGCTAAGCAGGAATATAGCAGACCACGCATGGATATTAGACAGAAGTACCTTCTTGGAGCTCAACATTTAGGGTGCATTAGAGAAGGACTATTCTGCTTCTGTGAGCATCAGACAGCTGAGAAAATCTTCTCTAGCACACCACACAAGCAAGATTGGGCAGTGGATGCCTTCTCACTGATTTGATTTACGTATGCTTAGCCTTGCTCCCCAGGGTAGTACAGAAGATAAAGGAGGAGATACCAAAAAGGATATTGGCATTGCCTTTCTTACTGAGACAGCATTGCTCTCCTCCTAGAGACAATAAAGGGAAACTATTACTGCTGCCTCAGCATGTGAACTTCTTGACAACAGGTCAAGGGATCCTTGGTACGTGTAAACCTGCCCACCCTGAGAGTTATTTCATGGAGGGATTAACTTTAATGCATTCAGATGACAAAGTAATCATTGTGACAGAAATTAGGATGCAAAGTGTTAGGAAATCTTACCTATCAAAACAGAGTTTTCCCTTGAGTAATTGAAGAACTGGCTCAAAATTGGTAGATATGAATAGATGGTTCTACAGTACGTTTCTGAATTGTTTGCCATTGACCTGGCTTATGCTTCATTGAACATACATTTGCCAGCTATTTCAGCCTGCCTGCTTGATTGAGGACTACCCACCCACACAAAGCATCAAGACCTTCTTTTGAACAGTTCCTGAAGGGCATTAATCACCATGGGCCCCATAGAACAGAAGTTACTGTAGCGTGGGTCTTGAACTTCACTCTAGAGAGGTTAATCTTTCCATCCTTTGAGCTAGTAGTTGCCATACTCCTGTGGTTCAATACCTAGAGAACTTCTTCCTCCTTGCCCTTATTTGAGGAAGGAAGATATCTGAGCTCTGGGGTTTGATAAGCAAAGAGCTAGTTTTCAACAGAGACTGAATAATTTTGCCACAGGCACCAACTACTGGTTTCTTTAAATCAAGCCAAGCAGCTTCCTGTCTTTTTTCCAAAACCTTAGATTTAAGGGGGGGGTGAGAATCCTACACTCAGTGGATGGGATACTAGGCTAGAATCAATTTATTTCCTTTGCTGCTAAGAAAGAGATTATGCCATTTCTATTAAAAAAAAAAAAAAAAAAAAAAAAAAGCTCATTGCAATTTCTGTTGCTGTAAGGCTCATGGCAAGGTATTGCAGAGCTGTATTTGTGCAAGTGTGTGGAGGCTACTACTGCATTCATCGTGGGAGTAAGTACTCAGGACATTCTTAGGGCAGCCACATTGTCCTCAGTGCATACATTCTTAAACCACATCAAGTTCGATATCGTGTCCAGAACCATGGCTAGATTTATCTTTCACACACTGCCTCTCCCCTTTGGAGCGGCTTTGTGAATCATCTCATCTTTTACGACTGCAGCTATGGCAGAAATGTAATGATAAACCTCTTGTGTGAACAAACAAAACAGGTTCCAGTCCCAGTTGTTCAACAGTTCATACAAATCTTTGCTACTCTGTGAACATACGGGTCACAGATCCAAAATGATTTAAATCCCATTGTCCCAAATATAACATCAGAAAAAGTTCTGGTTTGGGCTGAAATAATACCACAGTGTTGCCAAAAATATAATTTCCACAAAATGAGAAGAAAATTGGCAGAGACATGTTTAAATTAGCAGGACCACTGTCCAGTCGGTCAAGGAATGAGCTTCATTCAGTAAAGCACCAAGCCATACAGCAACATTGTTTTGAGATTTTGCTGATAATAATAATAATAATGGCAAAGGTGGGCAAAGTGTAGGTCATGGTGATATAACATTTTAAAGCTAAGCCGGCAAACAAGCTCATTATCAAGTCCAGTGTGCAACCACCCAAGGAATGAGCTACATTAAAGAGTCATGTGTTGCTGATAGTAACATTTGGACAAGGCTCGTCAGAATGCCACAGAAAATGCCACAAATAGTGACAGTACCACACAACAGATACAAAACAGTTTAAGGGTGAACCAGGCAAATTACTGATGTATTAAAAAAACAAACAAAAAAAAAAAACTGGTATGAGTACGATAACTAAAGTACTTGGATTCAGACAAAAAACAATGTACAGTAAAGGTCCAAAGTGTCAATCAGCAGCATTGTCAAAGGGAGTACACAGTTAGTGGTGCATCAGCAACATCAGAAGTAAAAAGAAATAATGGAACTGGGTACCCTCATATCAGATAATCTAATAGAAAGCAACTAATCTCTGACAAAATGACCAAGACAGCAGGTAAAGTATTGGCTTGGGAACCACTATCGCCAGTAGAAAAAGTTATTTGGCCTGTATGTACACACTTGACAAGATCTCATCTGATATATAAAGTCCTGGAAACCTAATTTTCAACAGGATATATGACAGGAGCAGTGAAGAGGAAGGCAGCAAAATGCTGCACATTCTTCTTCATTTGCCACATAATAAAAGGCTTAATATGCAAAGTCTTAGAAAACAGAAGCAAAGCAAGAATACGACTCAAAAATGACTGCAGTTCATTCACTAAAATCCAAATGGGGGCACGGCCACATGCTCGTACACACAAGAATATTTCACTGTACTGAGCACCCAACTAGTCGGAACTCAAGTGATCTCAACCTACTCATTGAGTTTTGACCAATCAAAACCATAAAATACAAGTAACATAAATTAAATATCCTCTAAAATGCTCACATTGCTACATAACAAAACCAAATAAACGTTACATTTCTTAACAGTGCAGAATGTAAAAAAACAGGTTATTTCAGCACTGTTTCCTGGTTGCACAAGTTTAACTTTCCTAAGAATTAAAAGGTGCCAAAAGCACATTAAAAGTATTGTTGAAGACACAACATCTCCTCTCAAATACCCAGCACCCTGCTCTTTCCTTGCATCTCTAAGGGTACGAGCTCTGAGATTGCACAGTAGTGGAGTAAATAGCTTCCTGACATCATTGAGCTATGATCCAGAACTCCGCACATGATCAGTTTCACTATCAGCTATAAGAACAAAAACAATGTGATGAATAATGCAAGTGACCATGTAAATGTATCACATACACACACGCATGCATACATGTATGTATAGTGTCTGTGTGTGTAATGTGTAATACATGTATATAAATGCGTGTATTGTGTGTGTGTGTGTATATATATTTTAAGGGTAGTGAACACTTTCCTTAAAGAAGAGCAAATGCAAAAAGGGAAAACTAATTGTGTAGAAACAATTACTCTTGATATCAGCCTTCAAATTATTAAAATACATTCTTGGCAAAACGTCTTATGCATGATTCATGTTGTAATCACTTTGCATTCTTATTAAAAATAAGAAAATAAGATTCAAGATGGTATTGCTTATTTAAACCAAGATTTTTTAACTTAAATCAAAATATGAGTTCTTTTACCATTGTCAAAGCTTTATCACATCTAAGTTGTACATGCAATAGCAAGCAATAAATACTTCTCTATTTTCCATATAAAAAGCTATGTAAATTACAGCAAAGGCTTTAATCCAAGTGGACTTAAACAGGTCACATTCAATGACCATGACTTGAACAGTGGTACATGCATAGATTGCATCTTTACTGTGCTTAATGCTTTTCACTCCTGACTAATTAATTTTGAATATAATGTATTGGAAAAAAAAGATAAATGAGATTACACCATTTCCTCTATGAAAATATACTCTCCATAGTAAACTGCTTTGGGCTCCTTCAGTAAGCCTGAATTTCAAACATTGTACATGACAGCAATATTGTGTTCAAGTGGAAAAAACGCAAGACTATCCAGGTGCATCTTAATGGAATGCAGTATGTCCTCAGTGTCTGGGTTGGTACAACAACTCTCACTGTATTACTAAAATTTAGCAGTCTGATTATTAAGTATTGCTATAGTATATGAAAGCTAATTCATAAGCTAATCCATATATGTTTATTTATAAAGGAAATCCTGTTTACATGGAAATCCCATTTACATGTCAGGCCCTAGCAACAGACTTCTCTTTTGAGTTCTGATTACCTTCACCCTCCTTCCCTATGCAATAACAGCATTTGCTACACAGTTTAAGCTTGAAATTCACTCATGAACCAATCCCAACTCTTTCCATTGCTACGGAGCGTCTAATCCAAGAATAAAAATTCATTATTGAGGATGCCAGGTGATGCATCCTGTAAGGATATTAGTCGTCATGTTTGGATGCTCTCAGAGTGGTGCTCTTGGTGGCTTGGACCTTATTGCCTCCTTGGATAGCAAGGGCTATTAACCAGATTATTAATGCAGAATAAGATGATATGGAATTGTAAAGAATCTCTGCTACCTTGTCCAGAATCAGGAGTGTGAATATGTAACCATGATATGATTACTTCAAGTTCCCCAGCCTTGGAAAGTGAGGACCATAAGTCATGGGTTAAGAGCTAAGTTGCTTTCTGTTTATAAGTTAAGACCAACCACTTCTGAAAGTTAATTTTGCTGTATTTTCAGGTCTCTGAGCATAGCTCTCAGTCAGATCAAGAAAGTGTCAGCCATTCTGCATGTACTCCTGTGCTGAATGCACAAAAGGGCACACCTATTAGGAGCAAGGTAAGCAACTATTTGAAGTCTGTGGTTTTACAATCTGTTTCCTGGAATTTTGTTTGACCATATTGATTAGGAAAAGCTTTTTTAGTGATATCACATTTACAATTGCTGCCAGTCTTTTAGCAAGTCTTCTAGAATGCCACCAACATCATTGTCAGTAACAAACTGTAGAAGGGTTGTTTCCTGCAATCACTTTCCAGTGGCTGCAAGTTGTACCTTCTGTTCCCTCTGTCATTAAAATGGTGATCTGTTTTGCTAATTTAGAGTTGATTTTTTTGTATGCAGTTTATTGCCAGTTTCTTTTTGAAGAGGGAACTGGCCTTTCTACTGTCAAACATTTTGTTCATCAGAACAAGTATGATCTCTCAGTACTGCAGGTTTAGGGGCAGTATGTTTTGCTACCTTTTGGAAGCTTCTATGTCCAGTTGGAGAGAATTGAATTACAACACACAGTGACCTCTGATTGTGAAAATACATTCACTTATCCTCTAGTGTTAGCCTGCTGTGCTGGGTAAAAGGGGTGATGTGCTGTGTTGTTTACTAATCCTCCAGGTGTAATAGATTGAAAATTGAGGTGACTTTGATTCTTTTAACTATGAAAGCAATCAACTTGAGGTTGTTTGCAGATTACCTAGAACCTGCATTCCACTCGTGCTGGTGGTGGCAGCGGGGTAGAGGTGGAGTCCCATCTTAAGTCAGATTGGGGGATCCTCACAGGGAATCATAAGTACTCTAATGAATTTAATATCAACTGGGAAGTTTAACAAGGTGTCTATAGTCATAGCACTTGGGTTGGGAATGGGCCTTGGTATGAGATGTGATCTATGTGTGAATGATGTGTAGCTAACTGGAAAAAAGCTTGGCCATCATTGTGGCATTTGAAATCATAAACACTGACATTTCAGGCATTGCTGCCAGAAAATCTTTTCTACTGAAGCATGTTTACTGGGATATTTTTTTCATGCATATATGCTGTCACTGACTAAAGTTTGATTAGATGAAAAGCCAGAAAGGACATAATTGAGCTGTGGTGTCTTCGGATGATATTGTAAGGTTGACTTGAGGTCAAGATCTGGAATACAGCATCCTTTGTAGCATGCCTACCAGCTGTGCTGAACATATACAGTTTTTTTTCTCCTTAAAATAAGAAAAATCTTTATTAAATTATCACTGATGACATAAGCAATCATTCATTTGTATAAATGAAAATAAACCACATTGACTTATTTTTAGTTGCAGAGATACATCACTTATTATCTATCCAGTCATTGTCAGTCAAACATTACATAGCTAATTCTAATCCTGTCATCTTTTAAGCCTCATTCCTCCACCAAAACATTTTTCTGCATGTATTGTTCCCACAATTCCCATTTTTTTCTATGTAATTTGCTTCTACCCTTTCTAAGATTCCATTTCCAATTGTTTTATCACTGTTATTATATTCGCTACTTCTAGTACAGTTGTTTTATACTTTGATTTCCATTTTCTAGTAATTGCTTTTGTTGGCTGCCACCATAATTAGACTCAGAAAGGCCTTACTATGTCTCGGAAATTCCAATTCTGCATCATAACTCAAAAAATAATTTCCTTATTTATACCAGTTTGCTTATCCAGTATTTCTGATAAAGTAGTCTGCAGTGAATTTTTAGTCTGTCAACTCATTACACACCCATAAATATGTTCCCAGTTACCTCCCTATCACACCTCCAACATTTGCTATCTACTCGAGTAAAAAGTCTTTGGAGTCTACTTAAGGTATAAAAATACCTATGTAAATACTTCCAAGCAAATATCTTAAACTTCTGGACTTTGTTGCATATTTGGGAGTCTTACATATATCCCCCTACCATTTATTTGTGAATTGCTTATCCAATCTCTCTTCCCAATTCTTTCTAACATCCTCTGTTTGATTCTTACAGCTATCATGGAATATTTTACATGCTCTACTTATTATTCCTTTTTTAACAGCAACTTCTGTTCTAAATTCTACTAAAAACTCTACCAGTGCTGGTCTTTTGCTGATAGCAATCCTTGATAGGGAAGGCAATCTCTAGCCTGCAGTCAAATAAATAGTTGACCTCTTCCTATTCTATTACCTTTCCCTCTGTAATTATTTGCACGCAGTACCTTGGTTCCTTTGCCAGTTTTCTCCAGTAAATTCAAGTCCTTTCTTGCCTATTGTTTGTATCCCTAATTGTAGTCATCCTTATCGGCAGAATCTCATTTCTCTATTCCCATGTTGGCTTAGTTTTCAGAATACTTTCTGCTACTTTATGAAAGTAATATTCCGTATGATTATTGTTATTCTCCTTAAGGTTCTGCATCCAAAGTCCTAGTCTCTGCTTGTTTCTTGAGATTCCCCCTGTTTTGTTATCATTCCTTTCCACTTTGAATTGTACTAAGCATACATACTCTTTCCATGGTATTGCACATACTCCCTTTGGGGTTTAAAATAATTAGAAATTATTTCTGAGTCATAGGTTATGGCAAGCTTGCCCCATCACAGCTGTATTTAACAGGTATTGTCAACAATTACGCAGTCTGGACTTTTTTAAAGGACTTGAACAGTTGTTTCTTGGTTGTGTGGCCAGAGTTCAAAGTCCACTGTTTAAGGTGCCTAATGAATCTCGAATCTCAAAGCCAGAAAAAAAATTACTCTGGTAAGTTCATATCCAGCATGCACCTATCTTAAGCTTGTGTGATCCTTTCTTCAGGACTGCTGGAAGTGCAGGACTCTCTTTTAAGCTCCCTCAGGGTGGGTTTTCCCTGCAACGAGTATACATATTTTTATGCCCACAATGCCTGAAGCCCTTTTGTGGATGGCCTCTAATTTGAAAGTCCCTGTGGATTATGTGGATTGTATTTCATTCATTCTTTCAGATTTGACTATTGGGACTTGAGCCACTTTTTGGATTGAATCCAGCCTTCTCCTTGTGCTCCTTCAGAAAATGTCCTATGATTCCCTTTGCTCCATTTGCCCTTAGATCTTGTTTGACACCTAAATAGTCAGTCAGATGTTTATTGTAGTCAGTGTTGCTGTACTGATTCTTGGGGTCTTCCTGCCATGCAGAAACCTGGAGCCTGCCTAAATGCAGAAGTCTTTCTTTTTCCCCAGTCAGTAGACATCTGTGTGAACTGACAAATGTCAGGGTATAAAGCAGGCATCAGCCAACACCTTCTTCAGTTCTTTCTTCCCATGTAGTCTGATACTCGGCACTGTTTTTGTCAGTCCATCTGTTGGCTTGAATCACCAGAGGTTCAAACCGACTTCAAATAAGTACCGCATTGTGGACATTTTTTTCTTGTTTAATACATCTTTGTTGTGAGAAGCAGGTTACCCTCAAAAAGTTTCATTCACATTGCTTGTTTCATTTAGGCCCACAGAATAATGTTAGTAATTGTCAGTATTGTGCAAAGTTCAGCTTAAAGATAGTTAAGTGTAGGCCTATATAGCAAGGATTTTTGTAAGGCAAGCCCATCACATGCCTCTCTGTTAGCTGGTTCCCAGGCTGTTCTCCTGAAGATACATTAGGATAATCATCTGAAGGGGAGGGGAGGGATGTTGAGGATTCCTAGGAAATTTTTGTCTGGTCTCTTGACCAAGCTCGAGGTTGCCAAAGTAGGTGAGATGCCACAACCCAGAATGTATATAACACCACGTGATTGACAAGCCTTGCTTGAGAGACAAATCCGTGCTCATTGATCATAGTATTAGATACATTTCTGATTCTGTGGCACACACTGCATCTCCTACAAGGAAAAGACCCTAATGAACTATTCTGGGTCCAATTGTAAATTGGGTAGTCCAACAATTCTTTTAGGTTTAAAAATATATCAAAAGAAAGACATATGTTGTGGAAATAAAAGTGCTGAGTTTATCATCAGCTGTTATTGACCATAACCTAGTAACCACCTCTCTGAGTGTGTCTGAAAAGGGACTAAACCTAGTAACATAAAATATTTTATTTTCTGGCCCCTCCTCTCTTGAAGTACCCCAGAATGTATACATGACTAAGGGATGTGTTTATGTATAATGTGCGCTGGTTACTTTAAAAGTGGGATGTATAGACAAATTTTGAAACACAATTGTTTAGTATATTTAAGCTTTAGAATTTGATATGTTGATATCCCTTGAAGGTGAAATGCCGAGGTACCAGGATTAAAGCTGTTTGGTATTCCAAATATGTGTACGCCTTTTGGATTTATTACGCTTCTCCAAGATGCTAGAATCTTATGAGCTCCTTTTTTTTTTTTTTTTTTTTTTTTACAAACCCTGTTGCGGATCTAGCAGTGGTGTCAACGGGATGAAGTAAGGGACTTTCTGGGAGTGCATCCAAGAACCCCCTACCAAATTACAGAAAAGCAGACTGCTTGATTTGTTATTCAGGCCATGAGAGAACTGCCAGATCTGATGTTCTCTCTTTTCATCCATTCCTCAACTGATGGGTCTCAGATCCACTGTCAGATATGTCCTCGGTCACTTGATAGGCTTTAGGCGCCGTAGTTTGAGCTTCACCCCTTACTCGTAATCCCCCATCTACTCCTGAGATACCTCAGATTTCATTTGCTGCTTCAGAGATGAGACGTGGTCATCGTTAGATCGAGCAGGTTAATTTGGATAAGTGCAAGTTTTTCTTCAGTTTTCTGTATTTCTTCCTTCTCCTTATGATAATCCATTTTTATTACTCATGTATATGTGTGCATGTATGAGTGTGTATGTGTTATGTATATATATATATATATATATATATGTGTATATATATATATATATATATATATATATATATATATATATACATTGTGTGTGTGTGTGTATATGTGTATACATATATATATATATATATATATATATATATATATATATATATATATATATATATATATATATATATATGTGCACACACACACAAACAAAAAAATGTATATATTTTAACTAGTTTTTCCTGTTTGGGCTTAGCATTTGGACTTTAAGCCCTTGCTTTTGTTGTGGCTACCCCTGTGGGACATCTTACTCTTAACATTGCTGGTATTTTTTTTCTCTTACCTGTAATTAGGTATTAATACTTAGCATTGTTGGTATTTTCTGTAACTTTTCTCTTGTCTACTATGTCAGAAAAACCTACTGGTTTTAAAAAGTGTTCCACTTGCGGACACAAAATTCCTAATTCTGATTGTTATTCTCAATGTGTCTATTGTCAGGCTCAGGCCATCTTATCGTTAATTGTGCTATTTGTTCTAGCTTCAATGATAGTGCTTTGGTTGACAGAACAAATAAATTAATCCTCGAAGGTGGTCCTCTGTTTTCTTCATCTGCCTGTGGAGCTCCTTCATTCAAGAAATATTCAGGAGAAGAGCAGAAAATTCAAAAGATTCGAGGAAGCGCTCTTGATAGCTCTCCTCACTCAACTTCTTTGGGCCCCCCCGGGCCCGAGAAGGAAGCTAAAATATTAGATCTGTACATCACAAGGCATTGACTTCAACCACAACTTAACCTTTAGATCCATCCTCTCATTCGGATCCAACTAAGTCCAGGTCTAAATCACCTAGGTTTTCACTGTAGCCAGTTTCTTCAAGGCTTCACTTTTCTTCAAGACGCACTTTGAAGAGCTTCCTATCCATCATCAACCTCGTCTTCCCTCAGGTCCTCCAGGAGCCTGTCAGAAGCAGATGTCGATGGGATGATGAGAACATTTCTCAGAATTCGGATTCATTTGGGTGTATTACATTCTCCATCTCTCATTGGACCTGTGAGCCTTTCCACTATACAACCCCAGTCATTAACTCCTACTATGATCCATCAGGTGGTTTTGGAGATTTCAGTCTGAGACTTCTGAGTATGTCTACGTTGGATCCAAAGACTTGCATTTCCTCAACTCCAACACTGTCTGACACAGTTGGTTTTGACCTTATCTGATTCAGAAGGATCTCTGTGCCATAGCATCTGTGCTGGATCCAGGGGGGTTCTGGAATAAACTCCAGTGCTCTTGAAGCCATACCTCCTTCTCAGCTTCGATGCTAGACAGCTCTGCTTCAACATCTGCTTTGTGGATGGATCTGGGGGATCCTTACAGGCTTCTTTGGATCCAGTGAGAAGAGGATTGAAGTGCACCATGGCTTCAGCTTTCATGATAGTGGAGAGAGCTTTCTCCTGTTTGATGGAGAAGACATCCTTACCCAGCTCTGGTCCACCTTTAACCCAACTGTCTACTGTGGAAGCTGGGTCCTTTCATCTTGTCCTATCGGGACAGCCAGTCTGGTCATGTCTCAAGGTTGTCCTCATTCAGGACACTGCTGACACTTTTGAGTCCTTTCCGGAGCCTCCCATCAAACAGCTCTCTCGGAAGTGGTTGTGTAAAAGGAGACACCTGGACTCTCCACAAGAGTCACTGACCAAAGACACCGACTTCAGTGAAGCAGGAAGGATCCCCTATGATCATCCTTTGAGGATGATTCATTCAGAGAGATACTCAAACTTTTGAAACAGAAAGGAGGTTGTTGGTCTTTGCAGCTGGCCACCCTCCAGTCTTTATGCAGTGCGTCCATGAAATTGACCTCTTATTTATTTTATTTATTTATTTATTTCCAGTTTGATGACCGGGGAGGTCCACTAGGCTCAAGGAGCCCGTTTTCAGTGGAGGCCTGGGGAGAAAAGCTCCATAATACATTGTATTAGTAATATTACATAATAAAACTCAGTAAAGTATAATCATAAAATAGAGGAACATACATACTTGATTAGAGACAAGTTGTATAGAGGAAGTAGATCATGTCTGCAAGGTTATAAAATAATTGTAAATCATTTGAATATAGTTATAAAAAACTGACATTTGTAAATACAGTTTTCCATAAAAGGGGTGAATAAAAGTGACAAGTACATTATTTAAAATGTATAGATTCCGTTTATTAATGTATAGAGAAAGGCAGTTAAGAAATAGAAAAAGTCGAGTGCATGCATTACAGTTTAGGATACAGAAGCATTGATGTTCTTCATTAAATAGCATAAAAATTTAAGAGATGGCAGTAGAGAGAATCATTTCCAGATGGGGGAGAGAGAAGACAGATAATAAAATATTTACAGTATATACATTCAAGATATAGATGTTAAATTACATTATAATGTTAAGTTGTCTATCTCGCCTTCCTTCTTGCTGGATGGGTTCGGAGCCGATCCTCGGCTCCGACTCGGCCAGTACTAAAGCTCGAGAGCTAATTCCACCGACTCGAGGCTCCCCTATATCCCACAATGCTAGGCGGTAACTACTCAGATCTCATTTGCCGCTATAGCTGACGAGGTGCTTTTCTACCGGCTCAGGCAGGTTAGTCTAAGATTTAATTCTAAAATCTTCTTTCTTAGACCCCTAGTACTCTTTTTTTTCACTAAAACCTTTAGTTTTAAATACCCCTTTACCTGGTTCGACAACTTTGTTGCCCTTAATTCCTTCTTTTATTTACCACTTTAGTTTTAGGCCTTAGGCCCCTTCTAGTCCCCTTGTGTGACTGGTATTTTATTTTTAATTAAGGCGTGTGTGTGTGTGTGTGTGTGTGTGTGTGTGTGTGTGTGTGTGTGTGTGTGTGTGTGTGTGTGTGTGTGTGTGTGTGTGTGTGTGTGTGTGTGTGTGTGTGTGTGTGTGTGTGTTTTTCTTGGAACCTTTATTATGTCCAAGGAATCGAAGGTCTCAGGCTTCAAGAAGTGTGACTCGTGCTGTCAGAAAATGTCTCTGACAGACGGTCACACTTCTTGTGTGTATTGCCTGGGACCTTTGCACCTGCAGGACTCTTGTGCTGTTTGTCATGGTTTTAGCCCTAGAGTCCTGCAAGAACGCAAGAATCAATTAATCTTGCGGGGCTTATTAAAGCCTGAAGGCCCCCCGACTCAGTCTGTGTCGGGGAAGCCTTCTAAAACTTCCAAACAGTTGGCTCCGGTTTCTGAGTTGACTTCTGGAAATGTAAAGTCTGCTTCGACATCGGCTCTGGCCGGAGCCGATGTTTCCAAGCCTTGTACTGTTACCTCGGCTCAGGCTGGAGCCGAGGCTGATAAAACTCCATTGGCTTCGATACTCTTATCGGAGCCACATTCTAGGAAGAGATCTAGATCCCCCTCTATCGGCTCCGTGCACTCGGCGCCAGGATCTCCTCTTTCTGAACGGAGCCATAAAACTCATTCCTCACGGTCTTCCAGGCTATCTGACCACGATTTGCAAAGGGTAGTGAGTAGACTTCTCAAGTCCAAGGCACTGGCCCAAATGCTGCATAGCCCGACTCAGCAGTCAGTGGCTATTTCCGTTCCCCAATATATTCCTCCTCCGACTCCTTTGAGTTCGGAGCCAGGGCTTGTCGGAGCCATGACTGTCGGTGCGTCGGATTCGATACCTTCCCTTTCGGCTTAGTCGTCTGCTCCGATCTCCTCCTTGGAGGGATCTCGGTGCCGAGCTTCCCTCGTCGGCTCCGAGGGGGCGAGTGGCATCGGACCTTTGTCCGATCCCGCTCTCCCTCTCGGGGCTTCGGCGCTGGTGAGTTTGGTTCCGACATCGGCTTCGGAGCCGTCCCTGTCAGTGCCGGGGGAGGTCCTTGTCTCTTCGGAGGGGGACCTCTGGCCTTGCCTGACAGGGGTGCCTTCGAGGTCATGCGGAGCATGCTAGAACCAGGGTCTGCCCCACAGTCGGCTCCTTCAGCCCCTCCATCTACAGTGCCTGCGGTGATTTCTACCCACCCCCTTGCCTTAGACCGCAGAGAGCCAACTCCTCAAGTTTCCCCATTGGGAATTTCCTCCTCTTCCGAGGCCTCTCCTGACCCAGTAGGAGATCCCCCTAGGAAGAGGCAGTGCAAGAGGAAGCACATTGACTCCCCTGAGTCTGTCACCTCTGACACTGACTTAGAGGAATCTGAAGGTTCCCCTCGATCCCCCTCTGAGGATGTCTCCTTTGCTGACATCCTTGAGATCCTGAAACAGAGGGGGAACTGGCCAGCCCTTAACCCTTCTGAGGATGAGTCCGTGTATCTTGAGGCGTTTGGCTCTCGCCCTTCTACCTCCTGGGTGCCCCCTCCCTTTGACCCCCTTATAGAAGTGATGGCAAGGAAGGCTTGGACGGCTCCTGATTCAGTGGAACCCACCGCGAGGAGACCATCTAAATTTATTACTGCCCCTAGAGATAAAGATTTTTTTATCCAAAGGTGTCCCTGTTGATGCCATGGTGGTGGCTGCGGCCACTAAGAAGGAGTTAGCCGATTCATCGGTTCCTGTCCATCCTCCTAATAAGGAATCTAGGACCATGGACAGGTACGGCAAGTGGATGTTTTCATCAGAGACCTTTTCAATGCGGTCGCTGAACTACTTATGCCACTTCACTCGTCTCCAGAGAGATTTACTCAAGGATATCGGTGAAGTGATAAAGGATCCTACAGCTGAGGGGTTCCAAGACAGAATGAACTCCCAGTTGGCAACCCTGAATTCCATCGTTAACTCCTCCATGCGGCTGGTCTCATATGCTGCGGATGGAGCGAGTAGAGCCGCAGGCACAGGTGTTGCCTTACGACGTCACACCTGGATGCGGCTATGCAACTTTGCGGACTCTTTCAAGGCGTCCTTCACCAATTCTCCCTTTGATGGATCATCCTTGTTTGGTCCACAGGTGAAGGATACATTGACCAGGTGTGAGGTAGAAGGTAAGACTCTCTCTGCCGTAGGAGTCCATTTTTCTACCCCTTCTAGACCCTATCCCAAAGGTCAGAGGGGAGGAAAGATGTGGTTCCGTAAACAATCCCAGGTAGTCTCATCTGACGCACAAGGTCGATTCACCTCTAGAGGCAGAGGGGGGAATAATAATAGATGCCGCCCTAGAGGCAGAGGAGGTCCGCAAAACCAGGGTAGCAGAGAAATGTTCTCTGATAAACCCTTTCAGCATCCCTGAGGGGCTGCCCGGCTGTCCACCTTCGGAGGCAGTCGGGGGAAGGTTATCCCTGTACCCAAAAGCCTGGCTTTCCCTTACTCAAGACAAATGGGTACAGTTGATCATATCCGAGGGTTACAAAATTCCCTTTATTCACATCCCATCCCAACCCAAAAGATCCCTTCCAGACGTTCCACCCGGTCTAAGGGAACAAGCAGCATTAGAAATTTCAAAGTTGCTATTAAAAAGAGCTATCCAATCAGTCCCAGCAGACCAGCAAGGATCCGGAATCTACTCCAAATTCTTTTTGGTACCAAAAAAAACGGGACTGGAGACCCATACTGGATCTCAGCTACTTAAA
Source organism: Protopterus annectens (assembly GCF_019279795.1). Taxonomy (NCBI): domain Eukaryota; kingdom Metazoa; phylum Chordata; order Ceratodontiformes; family Protopteridae; genus Protopterus; species Protopterus annectens. The sequence goes on along the minus strand of NC_056727.1, from coordinate 687,596,535 downwards.
CAAGTATGTCAGGAAAACAAAATTCCGGATGGTCACGCTACAGTCCATTCTACCCTTCTTGGGTCAGGACAATTGGATGTGCTCGATAGATCTTCAGGACGTGTACTACCACATCAAGATGAACAGACGCTCCAGGAGATATCTCCGCTTCAGGCTGGGAGCCAGTCACTACCAGTTCAGGGCCCTGCCCTTTGGTCTCACTACAGCCCCCCCGTGTGCTTACCAAATGCATGGCAGTGGTCGCGGCTCACTTGAGACGTCAAGGATTCCAGGTGTTTCCATATTTAGACGACTGGCTCCTTACTGCCACCACCAGACATCCGCTTCTTCTATCCAGGGACTTCACCATCCAATCTTGCCAAGCTCTAGGCATTTCGATAAATTTTGAAAAATCTGCCTTGTCGCCTTGTCAATCTATTACTTTTATAGGCGCCACCTTAGATACACTCAATCTTTCAGCCAGACTCACAGAGCAGAGAGTGTCAGACATTCGAAAACAAGTTTCCCTTCTCTTACAATGCAACAAAGTCAAAGCCAGACTAGTTTTGAAGGTGTTAGGACTCATGGCAGCAGCTATTCCCCTTCTCCCCTTAGCTCACTTTCACATGAGGATCCTCCAATGGATGCTGTATACTCAGTGGTCCTTTCAACAGCTCCCGATGTCCCATACCATATTGATAACTCAATCATGCAAGAATCAACTGTCTTGGTGGATCACATCACCTCAACTTCTCCGAGGAAGACCCTTCACTCCCCCCCCCCCCCAGTCGCCACGTTGACAACAGACGCTTCCCTGATCGGGTGTGGGGGGGGGGGCATTATCAGGGCAGGACAGTCCAAGGCACGTGGCAACCTTTCGAGTGCCACTTGCACATAAACGTCTTAGAGATGAGAGCAGTGCTTTTAGCGTTGCAAGCCCTTCACGACTCTCTTCCCACTGGGACTATTGCAATTCAAACGGACAACATGTCCGTAGTGTGGTACATCAACAAACAAGGCGGAACCAGATCATACCCTTTGTCGAGAGGCAATCCGACTTTGGCAATGGGCAATCTCTTCTCAGCGTTTTCTAACAGCAACGCACATTCCTGGGAAATCCAACATTATTGCAGACAAATTGAGCAGGGCAATTCTCATGCCCCACGAGTGGTCTCTAAAGAAATCAGTTCTAGAAGAAGTATTCCTAAGATGGGGCCAGCCTTGCTGCGATCTTTTTGCTACTCCCCAAAACAGCAAGTGTCATGACTTCTTCACTCTCTTCCCGTTACCAGGCCATCCCACCAGAGATGCTCTAGTCCACGATTGGCCCCGGGGACTTCTATATGCCTTTCCCCCCTTTCCACTGATATCTCATGGCTCACAAACTCTGTAAAGCCTTTTTAAGGGGCGTATTTCTTCTCAAACCTCCAATCAAAGATCCCCGCCTCAATGGGATTTGAACTTGGTTCTGGCATCCTTAATCCTTCCCCCCTTCGAACCGGCGGCTTCATGTTCTCTGAAGTTGCTTTCTTGGAAGACACTTTTTCTGGTAGCTATAACTTCAGCGAGAAGGGTATCTGAACTCCATGCTCTGTGCAGTCGTCCTCCTTACTTAGTGTTTCACAAAGATAGGGTATCCCTCCGTACTAATCCATCCTTTTTGCCTAAAGTTTCCTCTCAAGTAAACCTAAACCAAATTATTGATCTCCCCGTCTTTTTCCCTAACTATTCAAACAGGTCGGAACAAAAGCTACATTTTTTGGATGTTCATCACCAACTTAGATATTACTTAGACAGGACTAAACAATTCAGGAAATCTAATCAATTGTTTCTGTCTTATGCGGAAGGGAAATTGGGCCTTCCTGTTACTAAAGTATCCCTCTCTAGATGGCTCACCTCTACAATTACCTTCATCTATGAGATCAGACATCAAAACTACCCTCAAGACCTAGAGCTCATTCAACTAGGGCATTAGCTACATCCGTAGCTTTTCAGGATAGGCTGCCAATAGATTCCATTTGTGCAGCAGCCACCTGGGCTTCTCCTCATACATTCATTTCACATTACAAATTGGACATGGTTTCCAGAAGCCATGCCAATTTTGGTTCCACTGTTCTCAAGAGTCTGTTCCGATAGGCCACCCGGGATAAGGTGCTAGGGACGCGGTCCCATCCAGCAAGAATGAAGGCGAGATAGACAACTTAACATTAAGAGTTATGTACCTACCATAACGTTCCATGTTAGTTGTCTTCTTCCTTCTTTCTTAAGGCCCCACCCTCCTTCCCCAAGCTTGGACAGACCGACAGGAATTCAGTTTGTGTTCTTCCTCTGGAAGTCGTCATTCCCACACGTTCTTCCACCTCTTTTTCTCCTTTCTTAGGTCTGCGATACCTTTCATGCAGGTTGTTTTGAGGTGGGTTTCCCTACTCCATTCTATGGAGACTAGGGTTGCTTGGTATAGCTATCAAACGAGATCTGAGTAGTTACCGCCTAGCATTGTGGGATATAGGGGAGCCTCGAGCCGGTGGAATTAGCTCTCGAGCTTTAGTATTGGCCGGGTCGGAGCCGAGGATCGGCTCCGAACCCATCCAGCAAGAAAGAAGGTGAGAAGAAGACAACTAACATGGAACGTTATGGTAGGTACATAACTTCTTATTCAGAGTGAGGCTGCTGTTTTAGGTAATTAGTATGGAGTAGATTAACTTGTAATAGAGTCATTACCAGCTTGGGTGGGTTGAGTGCGACTGCATTTCCAATTCTGGGTGAGGTGGGAATGGAGCTGGGTTTTAAAGTGTTCAAAGTTTTCAGAAGTTCTCAGAGTGGGAGGGAGAGAATTCCATTTTTTTGCTAAGGAAAAGGATAGGAGAAGCTGACCAGCTTGCAATATTCTGCTACCAAGAATCATTGGTACTGGCTATCCAGGCTTGTGGTTACAGGGATAGGCTTCCCCTGATTGCCTCCAGAGTGAAGCAGTCAGGTAACCCTTCAGGGGCACTGAGGGAGCTACTAGAGTGGCAGGTTCTGGCTTAAATATTAAAAGGCATGCCTGGATGCCCCTCTGACTTTGCAGAGCTTTTCAGGTCTTCGTTCATCATTGCCTGTTTTGATGGATCCCACCTTATTTTGGCCCTAAAGTAAAAGAGACTCTCAAGGAGTAAGCAAGATAGGAATATCCTTTCTGCTGTGGGAATCCATATTTCTACCCGTCAGGGGACCATTTTCAGAACCCGAAAGGTGGCAGAAAGTTGTGGTTCAGAAAGTTACAAGGGTCTTTCCAAGACTCCTACAGAGAAATATCTCCTCGTGACAGAGGGAGGAATTCTAATGGGAGTCGCTGTCCTCGCTACAGAGTGGCCTGCAACCCCAGGTCTTCAGAGACCCTTTCTCATAGAATCCCTATCAGTGTCCCTGAAGAGTTACTGGACTGCTTCACTCTGGAGGCAATCAGGGGAAGCCTATCCCTGTAACCAGAAGCCCGGATAGCCATTACCAAAGATTTTTGGTAGCAGAATATTGTATCCAGAGGTTATTACATACAATTTTCAACCTTTTCTCCCAAAATGCAACAAAAGAATTTCCAATGTTCAACCCAGTCAGAGGAAAGCTGCAGCTACAGAAATACAAAAGCTGCTAGACAAAAGGGTCATCCAAATGGTCCCAAAAGACCAAAAAGGACCCAGATCTTACTCAAGATTCTTTTTTGTGCCAAAACAGACTGGGGACCTAAGACCAGTTTTGGATCTCAGCAATCTAAATCAATTTGTAAAACATCCAAAGTTCTGGATGGTCATGGTTCAGTCCATCTTCTCTCTTTTAAGGATGATTGGATGTGCTCTATAGATGTTCAGGATGTGTACTCTCATATCAAAATACACAGGCACTCCATGAGATATGTACGCTTCCATCTGGGAACCAGTCACTACCAGTTCAGAGCACTGCCCTTTGGTCTCACCACACTGACAGTATTCTCCAAGTGCATGGCGGTGGATGCACCTCCCCTGCAACTGCAAGGATTCAGAGTGTTTCCATATCTAGACTACTGGCTCCTATCTGCTTCCACCAAGCCTCTACTAATTCAAGCCAGAGATCATTTACTCCACATTTGTTCCCAAATGGACATTACTACAAATCTCTCCAAGTCTCACTTTTTCCCCACACAAACTCCGGAGTTCATCTTAGCTGACGTAGATATCTGGACACAAGTGGCAAGTGTAGATCAATAATTAAGAAGCTTTCTAGGCCTTGCACAAGTGTATAAATACTGAGTACGTGTGAGCCTAACTGCCATTTTGTAGTAAGCTGTTTAGATGTAAGCATGCATGTCTGTGTAGTTTTAATTGGTTCATTTATATTTTGTACTGCTGCTATCCATCCTGATATATTTCTATGTAATAAAGCATATGAACGAACTACCCCGCCTGTTCTTCACTTGTAAAACAAGACAAGTGACAGCAAGCCTGCGACAAACAGCACCAGACACCTTAAGGAAATGGGTATTGCACATCCTTACTTTCCATTCACCTCCAGTCAAATTAATTCTACAACTACTGAGTTCGATGACCGCATCCATAGTACTGGTCTCCTTGGCATTCTTTCACTTGAGTACTGCAGTGGACTCTAGTGGTCAGAGACCTCAGCCAGTGACGACTCCCATTCGCATCACAAGTATTTTCAGATGCCACATATCATGGTGGATTCATGCAGAAGTTTCTCAGGACTGTCCTTTCACTCTTTTCTCTCACAAGCCCAAGGTGACTACTGATGCCGCCATACCTTTCAACTGTACAGATTTCCAGATTTTTGCCTTAAAATTTTATTCTGTTTCTCATAAAATTTGTGTTTTTCTGGCAAATCACTGGGATGATCCGAGGATTGAAATCACTAAATAACTGACATACTTTTGAGTTTCAGACTTCATACCCTTTAGAAAATGCATTTTAACATGAACTCTGTTATTCTAGCTACTTTCCAAGTTTATAAGAGCAATATTTAAAATCTGTCCCTATTTTTGGTCCTTTGTTCCCCCCATTATGTAAGGCTTTGTCCAGATTTATTGTTCTAAGAGGTTGAAGAGGTACTAATACCTCAACTGCTGTGGAGTTCATTACTTAGGAAGGACAGTCCAAGACACATGGTTTCAGACAGAGGCCAATCTTCACATCAATGTCCTAGAAATGAGAGAAGTCCTATTGCTGTTGCAGGCATTTCAAGATGTTCCTCCTTTAGGGACGATTGCAGTTCAGATGGACAACATGTCAGTGGTCTGGTAAATCAACAAACAGGGGGGAACCAAGTCTTACCCACTTTGCTGGGAGACACTGAGTTTGACATTGGTGATCTCTTCCAGATGCTTTCTCTTGACAGTGCATATTCCAGGGAGATCCAGTGAGCTAGCAGACAAACTGAGCAGGTCCATGTTACTCCCTCATAGTGGTATCTCAATTAGTCCCTGGCGGAAATGTGTTTTCACCGATGGGGTCAACAATGCTGCAACTTTTTTGCTTCTACTCTCAATGCCAAGTGCAGCAGGTTATTTGCCCTGATCCCACTCCCCCAACGGGGCAGTCACTGAGAGATGCTCTAGTTCACGATTGGCTCTACGGTTTATTATACACCTTCCCTCCCACTCTTCTCATCCCAAATTTAATTCAAAAAGCATTACAACAGAAGAGCAGAGTTATCCTCATTGCGTCATATTGGCTTTGCCAGTTATGGCTGCCATACCTTTGGCCTCACCTAGATGTTCTTCGTGTTTCACTGTTGCAGTCATTACATTTGGGTTATCTGCTTGCAGGTAGCCCTCAGTCAGCCTGATTAACAAAGTCTTGGGTCCTGTGTCGGTTGCTGTCCCTTCTTCGATGATGTCAGGGGTATAAAACATGCAGCCGATGCCATTACATCAGTCTTTCTTGCCGTGCGGTGCCCAAAACAGAAGCAGTTAGCAAGTGCTGGTCGGCCAACTCCTGAAATTTTCGTTTTCGACTTACAGACCCGAAGTCTTAACTAAAGCTAAGTACCCCGTTGGGGAAACTTTTTCTTGCTCCTTACCGATGTCGGTAAAAGTTGATAATTGCATTACTTGTGGAAAGCAAATGCCTTATAAAGATTTTCATTCGTACTGTATTCCTTGCCTAGGCCCTGACCACGATGTTCCTCACTGTCGGTTTTGCGCTTTATTTAAGCAGCGCACTATCCGTCGTCTGTATATTTTCACCTCTAAATATTTCGGTTCCCGGTTTATTTATCCAGAAATGTCGATGGTTAGCCATTTGACTACCGGGATTCCGAAAAAACGTACCGAAAAAACGTAAAGATAAAGACAGAGACAGGCCGCCGAGGTCCAAAACTGCCAACAATGCTTCTCCTAAGCCCGTTGCCAGTTCTCCGGTACGCAGTGTGGCGCTTTTGCAGCCCCTGATACCCACTACTTCTGATTCGCAGGCCTCTACTGAGACCCATTCGGAGTCCGGTATGCCGCGAGAGGCTTCAACTATGGAACCCACGGATGTCTCTACCTTGGATGGGTCTGGAGCCGCTGTGCAGGCACCGGCTTCTGAGGGTGTATTCAGGCCTACTGACTTGCATATTAAACCAACGCCATCTTCTTCACTTAGGCCTAAATCTCGAACCATGCCTAAAAAACAACGCCCAGGCCCACGTGCTCAAGCTTCTATGCCTAAAATACAAATGATAAGAATGGCTGAAGATGTAATAGCTCTAATCAGGGGTAGCCAACCCCCCTTTCTAAGAGGCCTAGGACTGAAGCTGTTTATGAATCTTCTGACCAGGATTCTGTTTTTTCTGATTCTTCTGATGATCTGGATTTGCTCTCATCTACTTATGAGGATTCTGATGCAGAGGACTCCATTCCCTCCGCTTCCCCTCCAGAGGATTTTTCTTTTGGGGAAACCTGGCATACTCTAAGGGAGCATTTCCACTGGGAAAGCAAGAATTTTTCTGATTAAAAAAAAAGGCTTAGGGATTTCTTACTCCTACCTCAGTATAGGCCTTGAGCTATTCCTCCTGTACTAGACATTGTTGATGATGCTTTTTCTGAATCTAGTTTGACCCCTGATTCCTTGCCTCCTGCTCCCAGAAAACCTGACAGATACTACAGAGTCCCTGAGTCACACAAGTTCCTTTCTAAAAATCCTATTGCGGTTCCGGAGACTATTTCATAGGGGCCCAAGGGCATTAAGGCTTCTACTGCTAAAAATCCTACCCCCTTCTGATAGAGACTCCAGGGTGCTGGATAGATGGGGTAAGAAGGTTTACACTTCTGCAACCTTGGCCATTAGAGCTTTAAACTGCCAGTTTCATATGTTAAATTATCAGCAACATGTTATTGGACTGCTTAAACAGAAGATTATGTTGATTCCTGATTGCGTGTAAAATAAAGAATTACAGGATTTAATGCATTCTGCTGAACAAGTTGGAAAACATACTATTCAATGTGGTTTTGATTCATTAGAGGCCTCTTGCAGGGCTGCTGTTACTGGATCTGTGCTCAGAAGGCATGCTTGGCTAAAGGAGCAATCCTTGCCTGATCATGTTAAAGCTAAATTGTTGGATGCTTCCTTAAATCAGGACCACCTGTTTGACAACAAGGCTGAGGAAGTTCTTAAAAAGATGGAGGATAAAGCTAAATCTATGCAAACTGTTAAAGATTTCTTACAAGTTCAGCCTCCTAGATTTTGTAGGCACTGGCCCTCTAAGAATTGGTCTTTCCAGCCCCTTCCAGGTCTTCTCAAGCCAAACACAGACACAGCAAAAGCCTCAGGTTTCAGTCCCTGGGGAGACACAGGACTAAGCAGTGGGGCACTCCACTTCCAAATCTGGGAGTAATAAGACTCCCCCCCCCCCCCCCATGGTAAACTGTCTCAATGACTTCCTTTTAAAATTTCCAAGCACTTATCAACTGACTGCCCCTTTGGGGGGAAAGATTGCTCTTCATGCAAAGAACCGGGAGCTCATTACCCAGGACAAATGGGTTTTAAATATAGTGTCCCAGGGATACAGATTTCAATTCCGCACGTTGCCAACACCAAGCGGGTGGCCAGACCTACCCCCAAATAAGTGGGCAGAGGCCCAAAAACAAGTACTTTCTCTCTCAAGCATGGGGGCTGTTCATCTGGTACCAGAAGAGGAAAAGGGACAAGGTTTCTACTCCAGACTTTTCCTGGTACCCAGAAAAGACAATTCATGGCATCCTATCCTGGACTTGTCTACTCTAAACACCTTTTTGGAAATTCCAAAATTCAGGATGCTAACTCTTCACCAATTGCTTCCTGTGTTAGGCAAAGATGCCTGGTTGGCAACACTAGATTTAAAAGAAGCATACCTGCACATCCCAATCAGGGAATCTTGCAGAAGATATCTACGCTTCAAAGCAGGCTACACACACTATCAGTTCTCTGCACTGCCCTTTGGCTTATCTACTGTGCCCAGGGTATTCACAAAGTGCCTAGCTCCAGTTATTGCATTTTGCAGGCAAAGAAATATTTAAATATACCCATACCTGGACGATTGTCTAATTTTGGCAGAAAGCCAGGACATACTTTTGAATCATCTGGCCTTTGTACAAAGGGTTCTAACTTGTCTGGGGTACACCATAAACAAAAAGAAATCACACTGGGTACTCTGTCAACAAATTATATTCCTGGGAGCAAGCTTGAATACAACTTCCCAGATGGCTTACCTCACGCCAGAGAAACAAATTCATTTGACAACCTACATCAAACAAGTGGCCACAAAAACCCTGCTATCTGCAAGACAAATATTGCAAGCCTTGGGGTTCATTACCTCCTGCATTCTTCAAATTCCATATGCAAGACTGCATATGAAGAAACTACAGTGGTATCTAAAAATCCTATGGTGTCAACATTCTCAGGATCTAGAAGCAATGATTCCTATCATACCTTGCCTACACCTAGAATTCCTTTGGTGGCAGAGGCCTGCCACCAAAACAAGGGACTACCTCTCACACCACCCCCTGCCCCCCAAACCCTAACAACAGACTCATCAGACTATGCATGGGGGGCTCAACTGGCAGGGAAGTGCATTCAGGGCAAATGGAACCCAAGTCAAATGCATCTGCATATCAATCAAAAAGAAATGTTAGCTGTACAGAAAGCTCTGACAGCCTTCAAGGACCACATTCTTCCAGGACAGCTTATGGTAAAGACGGACAACACCACTGTTATGTGGTACATAAACAGGCAGGGGGGTACTCATTCCTAGCCCCTCTGCAGACTAGCCATGGCATTGTGGAACACAGCCTTGAGCTACCAAGTGCATCTACAAGCTCAATTCCTGCCAGGAAGATTAAATACACTGGCAGATGGACTAAGTAGAAACCTCATGGACCCACATGAGTGGAAACTGGAACCAAGGATTTTCAACATGTTGACAAGCAAATGGGCGAGCCCAGATATAGACCTGTTTGCCTCTCCCCAGAACTACCAATTGGACAAATTTTGCAAAATGGCTCTGTCCTTCAGTTTATGCCTCCCCCCCCCCCCTCTGCCTTTGCTTACCAAAGTACTACTAAAAATGAAACAGGACAAACCAAGGATGGCTTTGATTGCTCCAGACTGGCCACGCCAACACTGGTATCCCCTCCTGCGCAGTGTGTTACGGTTATCCCCATGGCACCTGCCTCAGACTCCTTCCCTTTTGTTTCAGCAGGAGAACCAGATTCTGCACCATCAGCTTCTAACACTGAACCTTGCAGCCTGGCTAATTACATAATCTATCCCCTACCATCCCTCAGTAAACCTGTGATGGATATCATTTTAGAGGCAAGGAGGCCTAGTACTAGAAAATCTTATGCTGGAAAATGGAAAAGATTATGTGCCTGGAACCAGTCTCAAGGGATGAGCACAGCAGTGCCCAATTTACCTCAGATTTTACAATACTTAACTGCGATGCTTCACAAGGGCCTGTCTTTTTCCTCCATTAAAATCCACGCCTCAGCCATTTTAGCTCATTATAGCGCAGAACCTCCCCTCTTCTCTCATCCACTGCTCAAACAGTTCCTCAGAGAGCCAAAAATTTTGAGACCACCCAGGAGAGCTCCAACCCTAGCCTGGGACCTTAACTTTGTTTTGGAGAAATTCACTCTACCTCCTTTCGAACCAGCTGCTACTGCAGACTTAAAATTTCTTTCTTGGAAAACAGCTTTCCTTTTAGCACTCACTTCAGCTAGAAGGGTATCTGAATTACAGGCCCTTATGGTAGTGGAGCCTTTCATCATCTTTCATGCAGACAGGGTGTCCCTCAGAACCAATCCATCCTTCATGCCCAAGGTGGTATCCAGTGTGGCTCTTAATCAGTCTTTTCATTTGCCAACCTTCTTTCCCAACCCACAGAACAAAGGGGAATGGATACTGCATTCCTTAGATGTGCACAGACAACTTAGATTCTACTTGGATAGGACTAAACCTCAAAGGAAATCTGAACAACTGCTGGTGGCATTTGCTGCAGGGGCAGAGAGGGGAAGGCTATTTCAAAGCAAACCATTTCTAAATGGATGGGCCATTGCATTCATTTCTGCTATAAGCACTGTGAAAAACCTATCCCCCAGGGGATCAGACCTAACTCCACCAGGGCTGCATCTACCTCTACAGCCTTTCTCAGAGGCATCCCTACCAGGGACATCCTAGAAGCCGCTACCTGGAGTTCTGTGCATACTTTCACCAAGCATTATCATTTTCCAATTTTCTCTAAATCCAGAGGTGGCTTTGCCACTGCAGTCTTGCGGGGCCTTATAACTGGTCCTAATGCTATCTAAATTCCTCCTCCCAACCATGGCTTTGGAAATCTACCCAAATGTAATGACTGCAACAGTGAAACACGAAGAACATAGTACAGTTGTGTGCACTTACCATAAATGTAGATGTTCGAGTGTATTCACTGTTGCAGTCCTGGTTACCCTCCCTCCAGCCCCCTAACTTCTTTTGGCTATACCTCTACTTTCATTTACTATGCTTAAAAGCCTTTTTGGTGTATTTGCTTTTTTGTTGGCGGTATATCATTGTATTTCTATATTTAATTGCTCCCCATTAGGGGGGCACCTGACATCTGGGGCAAGAAAAACTGATGTAATGGTGTCGCCTGCATGTTTTATACCAATGACGACCTGACACCATGGAAGAAGGGACAGCAACCAACGCAGGACCCAAGACTTTATTAATCAGGTCGACTGAGGGCTACGTGCCTTTGAACCCTCAGCAAGGACATATTTAAAACTCTTGCCCTGGAAAACTATTTTTCAAGTCCTCATTACCTCAACTAGATGGGTAATCATACTCCAAGCACTTTCTTCTCAGACATCTTACCTGATTTTCATAAGGACAGGGTATTACTTTGGACTATTCCTCCTTTCTACCTAAAGTGGGGCTAGAAGCTAACCTCAGCCAATTAACCTAGCAGTCTTCTTTCCTAAATTATTCAGCAAGGGTGAATACATGCTTCACTTATTGGATATTCAAAGACAGCTCAGATTTTAAGTTCTCAGAACTAAAGACCTAAAGAAATCAGAACAGCTCTTTGTATCCTTGTCCAAAGCCAAATTAGGTACAGCATTGACAAAAGTGACTCTAGCCAGAAGCCTCACTGATTGCAATTCTTTTATTTACAAGAGCAAGTGCATGTTATTACCCAAACATCCTAAAGCACATTCCACCAGGTCTAATGCTACATTACCCACTTTTTGATCTAAAGCATCTATACTTGATGGCTGTGCAGCTGCTACATGGTCCACAGCTCATATCTTCATAGCTCATTACAAATTGGATATATTTTCAAGAAATTGGGCAGCCTTTAGTTCCACTGTACTTTGTAGAATATCCTGCCTTGAGGCCCTCTCCCCCTCAAGATTACACTAGCTAGGGACTCTGTCCCATCAATTGAGAAATGGACAAAGAGACAACATCAGATATTATTATGTACTCACCATAACTCTGCATCTGTGTTGTCTTTTTTCATCGTTCCTTAACTTCCCACCCACCAGTTCCCCCTCCGTTTTTGTCTGGCTGCTGGTATGTCCTGAGAGATATTCCTATTTAATTTCTGCTGTCAACTCCAGTGTTCTCCTTCACTGATTCTCCCCGTTTCCCACTTTTCTGCCTTCTGTATTCTTTAACTCTGAGATTACTGTTGTCTGATTTCTCCTTTTATGTTGTGATTAACTAAATAGAGGGCAAACTTGATATGATGATGACATATCTCAGGAGTAGACAGGGGATTATGGGTAAGGGGAGGAGCTCGAGCTAAGGAACCTAAAATCTATTTAGTGGCTGAGGACGGATATGACGTTGGATCAGAGATTCATCAGTTGAAGGATTGAAACAGAAAACACAAATGCAGAGTTATGGTGAGCACATATTTATTATTTCCACATGTTCAGATACCTTGAGGCATTATAGGAACAGGTTAAATCAAAGGCAGTGAGAATCCTAGACAAGAACCTTCAAAGGGGCATCCAGGATCTGTGTAATACCTCCTTCCAGGTATCAAGACACTAAGTGTGACTATGATGCTCTTGCCATATTATGCAGAGTGGCTGCTTTGGGGTCAGTTACTCACAGATATGCCTGGATGAGAACTCACCCTCTTTTTGACCAGGTAAATGCTGTGTTCCTTGATGCCCATTTGGACAGGAGTTCCTTTTTGTATCCCCTGCAGTTTATTTGATAAACCAGATAAGAAAGGGAAACAAAAACTAACAAAGAATTCTAAATGTCTCCCACTCCAGATATAACAGGAACTACTATTCCAAATCTTGTCCCTTTCCACCTAAACAAGAGTAGACTAGACCAACTAAGGGGAAAAGATCAAGATGACAAAGAAAGTCGCAAACTAAGCAACACTCAAGACCTGGGAGATTGAAGAATATTGGCCCACCCTTGTGGCAGCTGTAACGATCTCCAGCACCTCCCTTTCCCTCACCAAAATCTCTCCTTAACCCAACTCGGTTTCCCCTAGCAGGATGACTGTCAGCTTTCTACCACCACTGAGAAGACTTAACCCAGAACAAATGGGTATTAAAGATCATAAAGGAAGGCTAAACTTTTTAGTTTTTGCGGGGGAGACCCTTCCTACGGATTCCACCTCCTTCAGAGAGTCTAGAATAATCTGTTGTCTCCTGTTATACATGGTTCCATTCAGAGTTTCCAATAAAGAAGTGGTGAGAGGGTTCTCAATCGACATTTTCTCATGCCCAAGAAAAGAAGGAACTCTGAAACCTGTTCTAGATCTATCAGGGCTAAACAAATTCCTTCATATTCCAAAATTCAAAATGTTAATATTGTAAAAGTTACTTCTCCTGACCTTTCTGGGGGCATGGATAGTGACTCTGGATTTAAAGGATGCTTACCTTTGCATTCCTATAGTCCAAGAACACAGGAGGTACCTAGAGGAAGGGGGATTCCATTGCCAGTTTTGTACGTTACTATTTGGTTTATCAACTACTCTTGAGTTTTCACCAAATGTCTGGCACCAATCCTTGCTTTCTGATAGTCTTTGTTTTTATCCAATTCGACCTTTGGGTTATCGGATCTGACCTTTGTGCTTCTCAGAAGCTTTGAATCCAGGGCTCTGACTCCTCCTCTACCCATAATTCCCCTGTTTCCCAAAATACCTTAGAACTTGTTTGCTGCTTGATTCTGAAGGGCATGGTCTTTGAGGGCTCTGAAGGTTTCGGATCTCTCTCCCCCTCCCACTCCATTAGTATCTCCCATTCTGGTCCAACCCTCTGATTCAAAGCCCATGGATCTGAGCTTTCCAGTGCACCTACATAAAAACGGACAGTCTTCTTGACTTCGACTCCGGTATCTCTTACTCTGTCAACTCCAATTCTGTCAGATAAGTCTTGGAGCCCAAGCCTCAGATTCAAGACTGGGGAGACTCAACTCAACAGTGACTGAAACTGCTAGTATCAGTCTGGCTGTTGGTGCACATGGTAAAGGCTGTGAGCTATAGCTCCTGAGCTACAGGGTTTGATTCTCTCTTAGCCCTCATTTGTCTACTGAGTCAATTAACCAGACATTCCTCCCAGGTCACCCCTGAAAAGGAATTGTGTGTCTAATGCGCCTACCTCATAAACAAATGAATATTACTATTTTTTATTATTATTAAAAGAGAATATTAAAAGAGAGCACGCTCCAGAATTTCTGCAGTCCTTGCATTTCTGCAGAAAAAATAACATCCCACAGAGCGTGCACTTTTTGGTAGCCTGCACTGCTGTGAGCAACTCTTTTTTTCAGAATAAAGATTGAAATGTAAATCTAGATGTGTTGTACCAAATTCATATCTGGCAGACAACTTCACATTGCCACTTCAACAGTGCGTATTTAGACAATTTGTGCAACAGAGCAAAGTCAGACATCGCATTCACTGTGATTTTGATAGACATAATCTTAGATAACTACTTTTCATTGCTTCTCTTTTGACATATTTTGGTGAATTTCACCTGGATTTTCATAGTTTTGGCACTTTCATTTGTATTTGCACTATTTACATTTGCATTGTTATGGCAAGAAAATGATTTGTTTAAAAGCTAAATATTCACAGTCATGGCATGAGTACAAACAATTAATCTGATAGCACTAGTGTGGGTTATCTTCTTTTCTTGTTTCTGGACTAAGATGGTACACTGCTTTGACTGTGGTAGGTATGCAAAGTAAATATATGTTACACTGTAACATGCCCCCCCAACCTAGTCAAGGATGATATGTGGCTGCAGAACCAAGAAGGTTGTACAACTCCAGTATATTTAGTCCACTCCTGGACACTGAAAAAAGAATAACCAGTAATGTTCTTATTCTGATGACCAAAGCATGAGACTGGAGCCACCTCTGAGAATATCCATCTTTTTTTTTAAAGATCAGGCCAAAGACTGGCATTATCTTTTACAAGTACCCTATCCATACTTTGAATACCTGCAATGATGACTTACTATATGAACATCTGGTGATTACAGTAAGCCGATGAGGCAGTAATACAGTTGCCTGTCATCTTCAGGAAAGGTCAGTGTAATAGCAAATCAAAATATTTGGGTTATTACTACCTTATCTTTGTCATCATCTCAGTCATTGTTTTGTCACCCTTACTACATTACCTATGAATGCCTTAGCCATTCCATTACCTATAGTCCCTAGAATTTTGCAGGTGTATGAGACATTCTTATAACCCCAGTGTTTCTAGAAGCCGTTTAAATGTTCTCACTGCTTTCATTGCCTTGTGCCTCATATCACTGACAGTGTAATTTCATTTGCAGTGGGTGATTTCTTTAAGGGCTGTCAGAGTTGGCCACTGTGCCCACTGCAAATCAGTGTTGCAAAGCAGACAATTCCCGCAAAGAATTCCAGATTTTTGATTTTAAATGCTTGCTAATATATTTATAGGTTCATAGGTAATTACTAGGCTATCGGCCCAAGGGCCTACGTAAGCCTAGCCAGCATGGTTCCATAGCTTACACCACCCAAGAAAGTTATTTTCCTGTGCTACTGTCGAGCAGAGACACAGAAGTGATCCCCGGGGTGTATTTCCTATTTCCCATCCACTCATCAAGATTTTTCTTGAACAGTGCTAATGAAGAACTTTGCTTGACATAGATGGGTAGCTTGTTCCAGAGTATTGGAAGTCTCTAGGACAGGAATCTATACCTCCAGCATGTCCTGTTTATTGTGGTGACAAGGTTTAGGTCCCTAGAGCATGTAGCTCGGAGGGATTGGGATTTCTTTAGGTGTAGCATGTCCAACAGCTCTGGGTTTGACATAGCTTTATATGTTAGGCAGAGATCACCTCGGCGTAGGCGATATGTGCATATGGATTATTGCATATAGGTCATATTTCTAGGGTACTGAAGGGCCTTTACACACAGTAATGATAGTTTATTTCAGTATGAAAGAAATGCACTGTTTAAGCAAAGTTTGATTCATGCCTCAGCTAGATTTGTTTTTGTAAGAATAGACAAGAGTGGTATAGTCAAACAAAAAGGGAGTATAGGATATATGGGATAAAACTGAAAAGAAATGACATAGATGTCCTTTTTTCAAACCAGATTTAAAGAATTATTTTAACTTGCATTGTCTGTTAAGGTTAGAGTGGTTTAAAATATTTGTTCAAGTTTGTTATTGTAACAGATTTCATTTTTGTATTTTGAAATATTGTAGATGGGCCACACAT